>NW_028234444.1:8186751-8226751 GCF_977035675.1 Penaeus japonicus | reverse complement strand
CAGGATGTGAGTGAATCACGTGTTTTCTTTTGACATGTGACATTTGTAATGTGATGAAGGAAGTGTTGCATCAATACATAGCTCTTGCAAAGGGAAAGACAAACAACACTTATGTCCGCCACAGTGCGCCGTAGTTGTCTGATGGGCCCTCGCCCTCCTTCCTGTGTTATGACTTTTTCGCTTCGCCTAAACGACGCGAGCCAATACCCAAGCCTACATACCATATTTGGTCATGGAGGCCTCTCTTTACGTAGGGAATCTGCCCTTGGCTCATATGTAAGGAGCCCCTTGGTAAGTCTTGGTCAGACAAGAAAGACCAGGGGACACCCGCTGTTCCGCTTCTGTACTATCGCTGCCCAGAATAAACTGTAAACTTGAAGCTTCGTCTGGATTGTTCCTTGCCACTACGCGTGTCACACTGACACTTTGCCTCCGAAGTCTACTGAACGCAACTCACCTAAGAAACGCCTGCTGACCGCATCACGGCCACTTACACACTCTCTCTCCCCCCCCCCCTCTCTCTCTCTCTCTTTCTCTTGCTCTCTCTTTTTCTCTCTTTCTCTTGCTCTCTCTTTTTCTCTCTTTCGCTTGCTCTCACTTTTTCTCTCTTTCTCTTGCTCTCTCTTTTCCTCTTTCTCTTGCTCTCTCTTTTTCTCTCTCTCTCTTGCTCTCTCTCTCTCTCTCTCTCTCTCTCTCTCTCTCTCTCTCTCTCTCTCTCTCTCTCTCTCTCTCTCTCTCTCTCTCTCTCTCTCTCTCTCTCTCTCTCTCTCTCTCTTTCTCTCTCTCTCTTTCTTTTCTCTCTCTTTCTTTTCTCAGTCTCTCTCTCTTTTCTCACTCTCACTTTCTTTTCTCTCTTTCTCTTGCTCTCTCTTTTTCTCTCTTTCTCTTGCTCTCTCTTTTTCTCTTTCTCTTGCTCTCTCTTTTTCTCTCTTTCTCTTGCTCTCTCTTTTTCTCTTTCTCTTGCTCTCTCTTTTTCTCTCTCTCTCTTGCTCTCTCTCTCTCTCTTGCTCTCTCTCTCTCTCTTGCTCTCTCTTTCTCTTGCTCTCTCTCTCTCTTGCTCTCTCTCTCTCTTGCTCTCTCTCCCTCTCCTCTTTCTCCTCCTTATCTCTCATTCTTTCCTTCTTTCTTTCCTCCCCCTTTCTCAGTCATTCCCACCTCATATACCATTATAAATTTTATCTAATAAGCTAGATATGATATCACCATGTATGGTATTTCCTTATAAAACATCGTCTGCCTTGTCAGCAGTATTGATCATGCCAATGTCCTTTGGTTAAAATATTTATCAGGGGAACAAAACTTTTTTTATCTTTCTTTCTTTTCTTTTCATTTAAATGAAGGGTGGATGGAACGGTAAAAAATATAGGTTAATATAAATGATAAGAAAGGAAAAATAAACAGTGTGGAAGTCAAGTTACAAAATGTAAAAAGAGATGAAATTCAGTATTGTATGTCAGACAGACGTATGGGTATTTGTTGTTTATTTATTGCTGTTTTGTGATTTATATGTACTTGGGCAACACCCTAGATAGGTTTTATTTCCGAGCGAGGGAGCTTTACTCTATATATTGCGATTTTTCGTGCTCTATTTCATTCTCGCTATAATTCAATCCTTTTTTTTTGTATTTTTTTTGTGTGTATTGCTATACTGTTAGATGGTCTTTACAAATGTTGGGGAAGGACAAAAAGTGACTATTTTTTCGTGTTCGTGTACTTTCCTTAATAATCACGAAATAAATGATCTCCCCTTTGAAAACAATATGAAGAGATGGGGAAGAGGAAGGAAACTCTTGCTTCTGACTGCGAATGCCACAGCATAAAACAGTCATACTGGCACAGGAGCACATTGCAAACGCGCATATGGTCTGGGTCTTCTCTTCTGCCCGCATACCCTGCAACGCCGGTAGTTCAGAGCAGGAGGTCGACACCTTGTTATCGTTCTCTGAAGCTGATACTCGGTAGAGACCGTGGAAAGACGCCGTTAATTAAAGACTTTTCTTCGGTGCTGGTGCTTGGCGGAAGTGTTGCCATCTACGTTTGGGATTTTAAACTATACATATATCGGTGAATATTAGTTATATTACTAAAAGTTTGATAAAGTAACACGCCGATCTGCTCTCGCGTCAAATATACCAGCATGGCCGTCTTCAAGCCAAAAACTCGTGCATCATGTATTCCATGACACCCATTCGCAACAGGCTAAATAATAACAAAAGATAAACGACTTAGCAGCGACTAGATCACGTTTTCTGTATACTTCCTCCATCTCCTATGGGTAAAGACTTTTTACTACTACTACTACTACTACTACTACTACTACATACTTCTCACTTACCTTCAGGGAGATGTACCCAAAGAGCTGGAGTCGCTGTTCCCCGCTTCCTCGGCACCCCAGAGAACGGAAACGATCAAACCGAAGCCAGGTAAGTACACGAGGGAAGTACCGCCACAATAATAAGGAAATATTAAAACCGTTGGGTATTGTGTTCAGTAAGACTCCTCGTCAGACTGAAGTGGGTGATGTCGGGGTGTTATTCATCACTGCATTTTTTTTTTAAATGTTACTGATTTTACGTTTCGGTTTAAAGACACGAAATTTGACCGGGCGGGGTGGGGTGGGGGCGTTAAAACTGACGCTGCTACACGGCTGGGATATAGAGGAAGGATTTCAACCCATTAGTCTTTAGAAAGTTGTATCTAAAATGTTGTTATTTTGATGTTGTTTGATTTACTTATTGCAATTAAAGTAAAATTATGGACGGGTGATTCATTCTCTCTCGCTTTCTCACTCCCTCTCTCTCTCTCTCTCTCTCTCTCTCCTTCTTTATGTCCTCTCTCTCTTCCTCTCTCTCTCCTTCTTTATGTCCTCTCTCTCTTCCTCTCTCTCCCAACAGCTGTCCTGTCATGATGCCATAGATGTCTGCCGCAAAAAATGCTAGGTAATGAACAATGTAGAACTCAGCTACGTCATGCACATTGTACTCTTTCTTTTGATTGATATCATATGTAAAACAAAGTTATGCATTTTCTGTAATAAGACCATGATTGGCGGTAGAATCGGGTGCCGCGGGGGTGGTGGCGCCAGCTAAACTCTTGCTTAGGTCACCAGATTAGTCATGGATGATGCTAACAGGTATTATCAACGTGGTCGGTATCCATGGTTGTTAAAACTACTGTTGCTAGTAATACTGCTATTATTATTATTATTACTATCATCAATAATATTGTTATTTCGATTATTATTAATATTAGTATTGTTGATGTATTTGTCATTATTGCTATTGTTCATATTGTCATTAATGTTATTACAATCATTTTACCAGGGATTTTGACATTCATTTGGTTATTTCATCATTGCTGCTGTTGTCAAATATATAGGCATGAATTTATTTTATCATTCGTCCGTTTTTATCCAACGATCTTTTGTTCTGATAAGTAAATAATCTTATCAGTCTGGTTACGTCAGGTGAACAAATGGCTTATCATGTTAGTAGAACTTGCCAGATGAAAAAACTGGATTGTGTTGCAACTACGTTTAAATGATGCAACAGGTCCTTTACGGATTTGTTTCACGTGTGTCCACTTTATTTCTCTTTCGTTTACAGTTTTCCTTTTTTCTCTCATTCTTTATTTATTTTTCTTACGTCTCTCACTGTGGTTGTGTCACGCGCGCGCGCACACACACACACACACACACACACACACACACACACACACACACACACACACACACACACACACACACACACACACACACACACACACACACATACACACAGAGAGAGAGAGAGAGAGAGAGAGAGAGAGAGAGAGAGAGAGAGAGAGAGAGAGAGAGAGAGAGAGAGAGAGAGAGAGAGAGAGTAATATTCAAGGGATAGAGTAAATAGTTGACGTTAGGTAGAATTAAAGCATTTGTTAAGGGGAATATTTTCTCAGCCATAAATTATTATTTATTATTATTTTTTTTTAATTATTTTTTGACAGAAACTGTACAAGGTCTGTGTGCCCTACATAGTCGAAAGTGTTTTTAAGAAGGGAAGAAGCAAACGTCTAGACTAGACTGAATTGTCAAAATCATGCCACAGAAGGGTCGCCCTGTGAGCCGTACCCTCGACAGCGCATGTGGCCCACCGACGAAGTTGAAATAATTGCGAGTTTATAACGCTGATCAGATAACGCTAATAAATTAATAGAAATATATTACAATTAACATATAATACAATAGGTAGACTTTTTTTCTAAAAGAAATCCGATATATCCCTTATGATAGAACGGATAATACTATAAATAGAACGTATGCAGAGGGGAGATATAAGTATAGGAACGGCCCTCTGACGGAGTGGTAGTTTACTAGTCGCCAGCATCACAGACCATTTCCAGACCTTTTGTTTTGCCCGGTATAGAATAACCATGTAGTGCATGTAAGCAACATGTGGTTTTGTGTGATATATGTATGGTAACTGTTAGCTGGTAATATGCTGAGATGATTGATCTGGGCTTCTGCCGAGTGGTTCTTATGCTTAGCATTTTGCCTCCACTCTGCATACGGGTTTAATATTCTTTTTTTTATATTTTCATATACTGGCGAACGCGAGTCATGTAACTTAGTAGTTATACCTTAAAGCCATTATATTATACAATGGTACTTCACAGAGACTCTTAGGCAAGGGTGTTGTTTAGACAAGCCTCACTTTGACAATTTCCTTTGCGATCAGACCTTAGAATGAAAAAAAAGAAAAAAAAAAGAAAAAAAAAAACATTCGGAAATAGAAAGAGGAATAGATAATTACGCTTTAGTAGTGGTAGTAGTCGTAGAGATCACGGTAATGATAATTTTGATGATAGTGATTACGTCAGTACAAACAAGCTAAGATGTGTTTGGACAGCCAAGTGGCATTAGGGCCCAACTCAAGATAAACATTGAACTATCGATCTTATCTGTTATCATTTCCACCGGGTGAAGAAAGCAAGTCGAATCGATATAGCGATCGCCTTGTCATTCATGCATATGAATCAGGTCAGGTCAGGTCGCTACCCTACTGCTCAACGAATTCTTGCTTTTTTATTGATTTAATTGAATGATTGGGAGTAGGAAAAATTAAAAAGAGTTTTGAAGACACTTGTCGAGGTTCAAGATCGGTAAGGTCAGGTCGCTAGTTCACAACGATAGCAAGAAATGTCTGCCATAATAAATATTTATTTATTGACTGGAATATAGAAACTGGCACTGTTCAGAATTGAAGAGAGTTATCAAAGTCTCCAAAGCTTAACCCCGTCTACCTTGTTAGTGTTATCGGCGAAAAGATAACATCACTCGCTTCTGGTGATAAAACCGCTTTTATGGAGAATTAGAGTGACACATTTGTTTATCTTTCTTTTTTCATAGTTTGATTTACATTGTTTTTTTTTTTACTTCTGTTTGTAAGTGGGTTTGTGAAGTGGATGGTGGCATGAGGCTCTGGGTACCATTGATGAGGAAATAGAAGTGGAGTGAGGAGAATTTGGATTGAAGTCTCGCTGTCTTTGTGTTATTCTTCTTGGTGGAGTCTCCGGGGATAACCATTTCATAGGATGTGGGATTGACTCCCATCATTCATTTGGTTTCCGAATCATTCATGTTTTATGGTGATTCTATCTCTGTCTCTCTCTCACTCACATTTACAGACAATTCTCTCTCACTCACTCACTCACTCACTCACTCACTCACTCACTCACATTGACATACAATTAACTCTCTCTCTCTCTCTCTCTCTCTCTCTCTCTCTCTCTCTCTCTCTCTCTCTCTCTCTCTCTCTCACATACACACACACACACACACACGCACACGCACACGCACACGCACACAGATGCACACATATACAGATGCACACACACCTACACAGATGCACACACACACACACACACACACACACACACACACACACACACACACACACACACACACACACACACACACACACACACACACACACACATGTACACACAGATATACACATTAGGCCACACCGCTCGAGCGATATTGATTATTTAGCTCTCCTGATAAACAACAATGTTTATATCTTTCTCCGTTACAAGGGTAGTGTAAGGTAGGCCCACTGATTTACAGGAAATAAACGCCTGAAAAAAACGCGGTGTTTAGTTTAGTTTTATTTTACCTCGATTAACATTCAAAGATTTGCCTTCTCTTCGTCGTGAATGAAACTCGAAAATGCCTGTTTAATTTCCGTTAAGACGAATATTTTAGTTGGCTTCGTTTCGAAACAGACCGGAGTGGAGTGGCCAGTCTTGCTTGACGGCCCCGTTATGTCTCCAAACTTGATGTCACTTATTGACATATATATAGAGGTTCGCGTAGTATGGAATCGGATATTTTTTACGTAATGTAAGACTATATCAGTTTTATGAATAAGCGGTAGATATACGATTCAAAGTGTTATAAGCCTTTTATATATTTTTCTTGTTCAAAATTGTAGATTTGATTGTATCTGAACCTTTTGTTGGTTGTCTGAGCTAGTAGAATTTTCCCTGTAAAGTCTATTTTCACATCTCGGTAATTCTTTGAGACTGATAGGCATGAACTGTCAAGAGAAAAGGCTGAGAAGTGAAACACATGTCAGAGATCGCTGTAAAGTGGCTTTTATGAAAGACTTAGGCTTAAAGAAAACGGGTGCCTTTGTGTCATTTCTAATGTATGTTGTCATTTTTGGGTTTACTACGGTTTTCTTGCTTGGAGGTAGTTGGTTTTACCTATTATTCTAGCTTCTCTCTCCCTCCCTCCCCCCTCTCTCTCTCTCTCTCCCTCTCTCTCCCTCTCCCTCTCCCTCTCCCTCTCCCTCCTCTCCCTCTCCCTCCCTCTCTCCCTCTCCCTCTCTCTCCCCCTCTCTCTCCCTCTCTCTCTCTCTCTCCCTCTCTCTCTCTCTCCCCCTTTCTCTCTCTCTCTCCCCCTTTCTCTCTCTCTCTCCCCCTTTCTCTCTCTCTCTCTCTCTCTCTCTCTCTCTCTCTCTCTCTCTCTCTCTCTCTCTCTCTCTCTCTCTCTCTCTCTCTCTCTCTTTCTCTCTCTCTCTATCGCTTTCTCTCGCTCTTTCTCTTTGTGTGTGGGGGGTACGGGTGTTAAGTAGGAGGCCTTTTTTTTTTGTTTCTTTCTTTCGTTTTTTGTCTTTGTTTTCTTATCATATGATATCAACTGAACCCTTTCTTAGAGGCGAGATGATGTCACAATGACGCGCAATTCGGCAAGACAGTCTGGTGCTTAGATACTTGGGATGCATGTTGATTTGGACTCATTCATATCTGGCGGAGAGGAGTACTGTCAAAAGCGCTCGTTCTTCTTGTGTGCAAGAAAGCGCTCCAGAACATTGTCTTTGATTATATCGGTTTATAGGATTTCATTGGTGTGCCTCCTAACTGGAGCCTCGAACTTCCTGCAGGTCATGAGAAATTATTTGCATGTTGTGATGCAGGGTAAATATTAGGATGAAGGAATCGATGGACACAAGGACAAACTCGCTCTCACTTTCCCTCCCTTTCCTTCTTTTTGTATCGCTCTTTCGTTTGCTTTTTTTTTTCTTTCGTTTTTTTTTTTTTCTTCCCCTTTCTCTTTTTAGCCATCTCTTTCATTGACAATCTCAATTTATCTATTCCACCCTCTCTCTTTCGTTCTTTTTCTTTGCCTTTCAATCTCACCCCCGCCCGCTCTCCTCTCCCCTCCTCGAAAACCAAACGTCGACTTTATCTCCTGTAAGTGTGGGGGTAAACTCTGGGGGAGAAATTCATCGATTAGGAAAACCGAAGGGTGAATGTCTGAATTGCTTGGGGAGAATGGCGTGGAAAGGGAAACGAAAAGGAAGATGAAAGAGGAATAAAGAATAGAAAGGAAGAAGAGTAGGAGGAGGAAGAGAAAGATAAAAAGGAGAAGGAATAAGTGAACAAAAGCCCGGTGTAAGCGCATGGAAGGAGGAAGTGACTGGGGAAAATATCGTAATTGATTTCAAATATCTCCCTCCCTTCCTCTCAGTTATGTAGTAAACGGCTTTGGGCATTTGTTATATATTATTGCCGTTTTTATTTGGGAATTGACTCCTTATCAAGTACGTCATCAAAACGTCACTCCAACACTGGCCAGTAATGAGCAAGGACGTCACACAGACCCGTCCGTTGGCGAATTTTATCAATGGTATTCACGGACAGTAAACATTTCAAATTTATTGAACGTCTTTGATAAAGATCTTTTACTGCGCGATAACATATCTTGTCACCAAAGAACTGATAAAAAAGAACTGGCAATTTATTTTTATGTAAAGCCTTTGTAAACAGAGAGAGAGAGAGAGAGAGAGAGAGAGAGAGAGAGAGAGAGAGGAGGGGGGGGGCTTCACCTGTGCGAGCATTTTCAATTTGTCTTTATGTAAAGCTTATGCAAACAGAGAGAGAAAGAAGGAAAGAGATCGTTAAGGTCTGGGCACCACCTAAAGTGGAACATCATTTCATGTGAAGGAATAACAATTGACCACTTACTGTATAACAACCATAATCATTTCATTATGTAGTTGAATGATGGGTTTACACTGACAGATTAATAGCTTCATAAAAAAAAAACATGCTAGTAAACAGAAGTCTCTAACAAGGGCGGCAATAATAAAAACAATAACGATGATAATAATAATAAGAAACACGCCATTGATATATATATTAATGTATATTAGCTATCACTAATAGGCGTATTAATCAAGTATACCTTAGTGTTTTTCTATCGGCCAAGTTCAACCTACCCTCAGTGTGATGTACGGGGGGGGGGGGGGGGGAAAGGTTCAGTATAGGGTTTGACAGTGTGACAGTGTAACACGAACTCTTTGCCGTGCTATCCCGTTGCTGTTCGATAAAGGGCAGTGTAAGTCAGGGTCTATCGTGGAAGTATTATCTTTTGTGTGCGTGTATTTACGTGACGCCAAGTTGGAGCAGGAGAAGATGCGTTCGGCGTAGTTGTTGTGTTCTTCGGCTTCTCTTCCTTATTCGTTTTGTACTTCTTGTGTTTCTTCTTTTCGTCCTCTTTTTTCTTCTCTCCTCCTGGTCGTCGTCGTCTTATATTTCTTATGATCTTTCTTGTTCGTGTTGTTTTTCTTTTCCCTCATGTTGTGCCTCCTCTTCTGTTGCTGTTACTGATGTTGTTGCTTCTTTTCCTCCTCCTTCTTTCTAGTCTTTTCCTCTTCTTCTGATATTACGATTATTCCCTGAATGGTGACTCCCTTTCATTTTATTTGTTGCAGGTAAAAATTGATAGAGAAAAATAATAGTCAAAGAGAGATACAGAGAGAGGCAGATAGTGAAAGTGAGAGAAAGATGGGGGATATATATATATTTATATAATATACATATATATATATATTTATATAATATACATATATATATATATATATATATAGAGAGAGAGAGAGAGAGAGAGAGAGAGAGAGAGAGAGAGAGAGGGATAATACAAGAAGAAATAGGAATAAAAAGAAAGTATTCTCAATAATGTACTGTGTGAGAGAGCGTCAGGGGTTAGCTTAGCGGATGTTTGCGTTGGCAGAGGTAGTGCGCTGTCTAGTGAACCTTGACGCCCCCTTACCCTTACCCCCCACCTCCCCTACCTTCCCTATCACCTCCCACTTCACCCCCATCCCCCCCTTCCCCCTCTCACTCCTCTCAGAAATACGCACTGTCTGTCATTTCCATGGGCATGTCTTCTTGATTAGCTTGTTGAAGTCAAGCACAAGAGTCTCGAGAAATAAATAGATAAATGAATAGATATAGATGCTCTTATACATAACATGATGGCAAATGGTGCAGGCACGCATTAGTACACCTCATGTATAGTTTCCCTTTTTATTTTGGAATCGCGCCAATAAATGAAAAATAAGGTAAATGAAAATAAATGAAAATATTTGACTATATAACTGCATTCTGGGTTGGGAAATGCGCCACGTAGACCTATAGAGTTTTGCGGCTAGATAGCATAAATATACGGGCTAGATGGGTGGGGGTGGAAGGGGGTAGGGGGTGTGTGAGGAGAGAGAGAGAGAGAGAAAGAGAGTGGGAGAGTGCGTGAGTGACCACTGCTCTTTCCACCCTTCGACTTGAGATGTTCGCGAGGCCGTAGCTGTTCTTATCACAGTGATAGTGAGTGGAATAATGATAAGCTTGTGGCCAGTAAAGACCTTGGGTAATACGTATGAGTGTAAGTATTATGGAATGCTTGGACTTGACTTCGAAGTAATTTTGAAAGTAGTGTTTAGGATTTTTTTTAAGAAGAAGAATCATGTTTTGGGGGGCAAGAATGTTCATTTATTTGCATCTAAAGTCTGTTAATACCTCTCTCTGTCGGATATAAAAAAGGTCAAAATTTAAGGGGAAGAAACCTTAGTTAGGCAAGATAAGGCTGAGTAATTGCAATAAAGGCGAGGTCAAAATTCTTGATAATCACAATTACTTCATTTTAAAGTGTCAGTTAAATCGATGGCGCTTAAGCTGAAGGACGTTGAGTAATTTCCAGGTTGGGGGAAGGGGAGAGGGGGAAGGGGAGTGGGAGGGGCGAAGCCGGAAGTAATAGGAATTTCTCGAATTGTAATAGCAATTCTCTTCACTCAAGTTCTTCTTTTAAATTTATGGGGATTCTCAATCATTTGGTTGAAGATGTGAGGAGGCGGCAAGGACTAATCACTAGGGGTGTATAATGGTGGCCTTCAAAACGATGTAATTGGTGTTATTTATATGTGTATGTATATATATATATATATATATATATATATATATATATACATATACATATACATATATATACATACGTATATATACATATATGTGTATGTGTGTATGTGCAAGCATATATGTATATATATATGTATATATATATATATATATATATATATATATTTATATTTATATATATACATATATACATATATACATATACACACATATACATATATACATATATATATATACACACATATACATATACAAATTCATCACACACACACACACACACACACACAAACACATTTATGTGTATATATGTATAAATAATATAATATATATATATATATATATATATATATATATATATATGTATGTATGTATGTATATCTATAAAGAGAGAAGGTGACGGAGAATGAGGGAACGATAGCACTTTTAATTTCTTTAAGAACTGGACATCGATTCCCCAGACCCCGCACCGAAACACCAGCCAATAATTGCACTCCAAACAATGCATAAATCTAACCTCCGCGAACGAGAGGAGAACCGCTTTGGCAGGACGCAACGATGCAACAGTACCTGGTCCTTCTTCACGGCCCGCGCAAGAGGCTGTGCCCTCCCGATCGCCGCAGGAAATTGGGAACGGAATGGACCGGGTCGTCTGCAGGAGGAAATTCTTGGCGTGTGTGGCTTGTATTTGACGTCTGCGTGCTTGCTTGCTTGCTTGCCTAGTCGCTCGCTCGCTCTTCACTCTTATGAGGATGTGAAAGGTGCAATGAAGTCAGGTGCAGGGTGTGTGGATTGTGTGGATTGGTTTATCTTTATTTCAAGAGGAAGGTACAGACTTGCCTCGGGTCTTAAGGTATTAACGCCGATTGGTTGCCGACGGTTTGGAATGCTCGCAGAGGTGAGGCCCTGACTGCCTCAAGAAATCTCTCTCTCTTCTCTTCTCTTCTCTCTCTTTCTCTCTTTCTTTCTCTCTCTCTCTCTCTCTTTCTCTCTCTTTCTCTCTCTTTCTCTCTCTTTCTCTCTCTTTCTCTCTCTCTCTCTCTCTCTCTCTCTCTCTCTCTCTCTCTCTCTCTCTCTCTCTCTCTCTCTCTCTCTCTCTCTCTCTCTCTCTCTCTCTCTCTCTCTCTCTCTCTCTCCTCTCTCTCTCCTCTCTCTCTCTCTCTCTCTCTCTCTCTCTCTCTCTCTCTCTCTCTCTCTCTCTCTCTCTCTCTCTCTCTCTCTCTCTCTCTCTCTCTCTCTCTTTTGCATTGGCCCTCTTGTTTCGCTTCATTAATGATATTATATTTGTTCCCCTAGTGTTGAGACAAGCAACCTTTATTTTAAAGATATCCGTTAGAAAAAAACACATTCTTTGATCGTGGTATATTATATATATATACATATATATATATATATATATATATATATATATATATATATATATATATATATATATATATATATACATTACGTTTAATATGCGGATTAATGTAGAAACTATTTATCCGTAGTTCATAAGAGTACATTGCATACTTAATAAATATAATTCAAGATCAGTCCCGAGCTTCAGAACTTGAAAACAACGGTGTCATTTCGACCCCAAGATTGCCAAGGTTTCATTGATCGTTCCTCTGTGTCATGCGAGGCAAGCAATGACTGAAAGAACTGCGGCTTCATTTCTGCGTGTGTCATCGTGGCTTTTAGTTCTTTGCCCGGCCTTGAGGTTCCAGGCGTGAGGAAGGAGGGAGATGAGGTTGGCGCGCTCAACTTCCCGCCTTGATCTTCCTTTTTTTCGGTTCGCTTTGGGCGGGAAAAGGATCTAGGAATTGATTTGTTATTTTTGCATTTGATTCGCTGTTCTTTTATTGTTTTCTTTTTGTTAGTGTTTTTGATGTTTTTCTTTCTTTTGTTGTTCTCGTTATGATTGTTTATTTTTATTATTGTTATTGTTATTATAATTATTGCTTTATTTGTGTTATCATCGTCATAATCACGACCTCCATCACCAGCAACGTCATCATTTTAGAATAATGAGTCATCCTTCGTTTCACTAATATTATTGTATTCTTTGCGTTCTTGTAAAATCACGTTCGGAAGTCTCTGCTCACGACTGAAGTTTCGAAGCACCTGAATGTCAAAAAACCGAATCCCAAATTAATGTCCCAATCTAAAGGTATAAGCGAAATAAAGATTATGTGAAGCCTAATGTATAATCCATTCACATGGAGACGGATATGCAACAGCGACCCCCCCCCCCCCCAAAAAAAAAAAAGGGGATGACGTAACCTCACGCAAGATTGTGCTGTACTGTTCATGGGTTTCAGGCTGAGGGCAGAGGCGATGGTGCTCTTTATGTATGTGGATGTGTCCTTGCTTGAACACAATTTTAATTCTCTCTCTCTCTCTCTCTCTCATCTGACTCTGGAACTAGATTCAAGTTATGGATTATCGCCCATTTGGTCAGGCCAATTCGCGCTATCTCGGGAACCAGGCAAGCCAGGGCGTTTTCTCTCCAGATCATGATATTTTCTACATGGAGTGAGGATCTGTAGCCCATAATCATCACAGAAGTTTGCTTAATGTGATCATGAAGTCATGAAATAACTGAAAACGATCTGAAGCCAATGTAGCCACACCAATCCCGGGGAAGTTAAAGTGTAACCGAAACGGGAGGCAAGTAGCTCTGGGAACCAGGGCTGAGTCTAGCGAGTGGAACCTAGGCTGAAGTAAGGCGAGGCACAATCAAATCACGCCCCGTATGTCCGAACTGAATCCAGATACAGGCGTGACCTCACAGATAGCAGTGGATAAGATATGTAATCGGATCTTGGGTGTTGGGAAGTCACCGTATTGAAGAGCAGCCAGCGAGAACTTCTGTGTATTTGCATATTGAACGTTCTTATTTGCCCGGCCCAGGTTAATTAAATGCCTTGTCTTGCTTAGTTCGGTTAGCGTGATTGGGGTCTCGTTTCATTTTATGTGATACATGTTTGTGCTTTTGATGATTTATTGAGAAAGTTAAGAAGGCCGAAGACGATCTATAATCCTTTTCATAGTATTCTTTTGCTTCTCTTTCTGGTCGTGTTGTTTGTGATGTAAATCACGGTTATGGTATTCACTAAACAAGGTTACGGTATGAACTGTAGTTGATTAAGGGTTAAAAATAATTGTAACACTATTAGCAGACACCAAAGACACACACACACACACACACACACACACACACACACACACACACACACACACACACACACACACACACACACACACACACACACTCACTCACTCTCTACTCTCACTCTCACTCTCCTCCCCCCCCCTCTCCCTCTCCTTCCCGCTTCTTCCCTTCCTCTCCACCCTCTCTCTCATTCTTTCTCTCTCTTTCTTTCTCTCTCTCTCTTTCTTTCTCTCTCTCTTTCTCTCTCTCTTTCTCTCTCTCTTTCTCTCTCTCTCTCTCTCTCTCTCTCTCTCTCTCTCTCTCTCTCTCTCTCTCTCTCTCTCTCTCTCTCTCTCTCTCTCTCTCTCTCTCTCTCTCTCTCTCTCTCTCTCTCCCCAGCCGGGGGCAGACAGAACAGACCAACAAAACGATCCTCTCAACATGGTCTGTATGGCGAAGCCCCTCAGAAAGCCTCAGCCATACATACTAAAGACAGCCTGGCTTGGCACCAATACTTCATGTGTTCCCATCGTGTATTCAGAGAACATGTATCCCAGTTGTAAACATTCAGCCTGTGAAACACTTGGTTAAGGTCAGCTTAGCCTGTTATATTTACCGTTTCATATTTCGCGTTTCTTTAACGTCTAATCTCTCCCATTTTTTGTGTGTTGTATTTGATTGTTATTGTTCTTGTCATTTCAATGGGACAATCACTCATTGCTTCAGTATTGTTCATGTTGACTGATATTACAAGCACTTACTACTATTGTTATTGTCGTAATTGTTAATATCCTCGCCGTTACATGATGACAATACAACAATGATTAATACAACAATACAACAATTTCTATTAAGTGTATGAGCACGAGTTTTATTTTCTACAATGGTATGATTTTAAAGATTGCTTTTAACGGCTGTGTATTTTTTCGGTACTGTGTTCATATTTTTCCAAACATAATTATTCTCTAGAGGAGAGAGCTGATGTTTGTTGCATGTTTCAAGTACTCTAGTCACCATCGACCCAAAGGCAGGTGCGGAAGTAATTGCGAAGATATGTGTGGATAGTGGTCCTCGTGGTGATGAATGGGCGCAGTTGTGTGTGTGTGTGTGTGTGTTAGAGAGAGAGACAGACAGAGTGAGACAGAGAGGAGAGGGAGAAAGGGAGGGATCAGACGAGTAAATAAGGAATAAAGCAAAAAAAAACTATGGAACGTTAGATAAACAATGATATGTGCAGTTTTGCTGACTACCTCTAGGTTAAACAGTGACACTTTACCTCTCTATCGCCCCCCCCCCACGAAAAAAAGGGTAAAGGGCATTTGAATAAACAAAAATTTTAAACTCTTCACATTCAAGAAGCCATGGTGAATGAATACGTAGACCTTCAGGAGACACGTATGGCTCATCAAGGTCATATGGCATCACAATGACCAAAATTCCTTTGGCGGGAAGCTCTGGTCCACGTGGGTTTTCTAACCCCGGAAAATTTATCTGCCAAATATAGACTTATTTCGTTATTTTTGTTTATTTTGTTTTCCCGTGCGTGTTCGAGTTTTATTTGGTTATGAGTATCTGCGTGAGATGGAGTTCATAATGTTCTTACAGGGAATTATTGTTCTCTGGATAGATAATATTTTTTTGAGTATGTGATCTTCCCACATTTGATATTATTACCACTAGTTATCTCTCTCTTCCCTCCCTTCCTCTCTCTCTCTATCTCTATCTATCTATATCTATCTCTATCTCTCTTCATTTGTAATATTGCTGTTTTTTTCTCCTTTCTACCCGTCAAAAAAGTCTACATCCCAAACGAACAACAAAGAATGGCTGTGTGATAATAGTCTCAAAGCAGAATCAATGTGCAATTACTCTACTAGCGATCCTCTGGTAGGCCATGACGATGCACAAATTCCCTTCCCCGCAGTGAACGTTCTCGAAGCCTTTGGGGATGTCTCGTAACTTATCGTTTGCGTTTATTTTATTTTATTATTATGATTTTATTTTATTGTTGTCTCTTTTTTGCGAGACAGAATCGTTTAGTAGGTTCATTTTTTGGATTGAATTCGGTGGGAAACTAGCCTTGTTGAGGACATTGTGATCTTCAGAGTACACCTAACCGTAAAGAGAGAGAGTGTGTGTGTGTGTTCAAGTTAGTAAGGGTGACACAGCACATTTCGCTCGCTCGCTTCTCTTCCCTTTCCCACGTCTCTCCTCTCTCTTCTCCTCTCTCTCTCTCTCCACTCTATCGCTCTCTATCTATTCATTTATATAACTATCAACCTCCTCTCTCTCTCTCTTTCTTTCTTATCTCTCTATTCTCTCTCCTTACTCCCTTTTCCCTTCCCTTCCCCTTTCCACCTTCATTACCTCTCTATTCCACACTACCTGTCACACTCCCTTCCTCTCTCTCCCCTTTTTCTCTCCCTTTCTCCCTCCCTCTCCCCTTCATCTTTTCCTTCTTCTCTCCTTCCTCTTTCCCTCCCTCCCTCCCTCCCCTCTCCCCTTCCTCTCTCCCACCCTCTCTCCCACCCTCTCCCAATCCTCTCTCCCTCCCACCCTCTCCCCTTTCTCCTACCTCCCCTCTCTCTCTCTCTCTCCCACCCTCTCCCAATCCTCTCTCCCTCCCACCCTCTCCCCTTTCTCCTACCTCCCCTCTCTCTCTCTCTCTCCCACCCTCTCCCAATCCTCTCTCCCTCCCACCCTCTCCCCTCCCTCCGTCTCCCCTTTCTCCTACCTCCCCTCTCTCTCTCTCTCTCTCTCCTTCCTCCCTCCCTCTCCCTTTCCTCTCTACCTCCTCCTTCCTCCCTCCCTCCCTCTCCCTTTCCTCTCTACCTCCTCCTTCCTCCCTCCCTCCCTCGCCCTTTCCTCTCTACCTCCGCCCTTTCCCCTTCCTCTCTCCCTTCCTCCCTCTTCCCATCCTCCTTCCTCCTTCTCTCCTTCCTCTCTCCCTCCCTCCCTCTCCCCATTCTCTCTCCCTCCATCTCTCCTTCCCTACCTCTCCCCTTCCTCTCTCCTGCCCTCCCTCCCTCTCCCCTTCCTCTCTCCCATCCTCCCTCCCTCTCCCCTTCCTCTCTCCCATCCTCCCTCCCTCCCTCCGTCGTCTCTTCGCCCCCCCCCTCCCCCCCACCGTATCTTCACCTTGACGAGGCCAAATTTCAACAAATGCTTGACCTCCTGTCCCGCAGCGCGCGCATTTCGTGGTCTTTTCGTATCGGCAATCTCGGTGATTTCGTGTTCTCCCTGTTCACGAAAGAGTGCGTGCATTCAAGATTACATCCATGCATCCACATACAAGACAACGCTTAAAGCTTACTTGACCTGTGGACCACTTCAGTGGAGGTATGACTTGGCCAAAATGTTACGTTGTCATGCCACTACAGTGTGACGTACAAATACACTGGGTGATTACAATGTATGTGACGCATAATATGTAATCGACTTCAGAGGAATAGAAATATTGTAGGATATGCATGCTCACATACGCATGTATGCACACACGCACACGTACATGCGCATACACAAACAGAGAGTCATATAGGCAGACAGTAACACACGCGCGCGCGTACACACACACACACACACACACACACACACACACACACACACACACACACACACAAACAAACAAACAAACAAATAGTAGACAGAGAGATGGAAGGGAAGAGAAAGGGAAATGAAAAGAAAATGCTGTGATAGAAAATTACAGACATAGCCCCCCCCCCCTCCGTTACAGTGTGAGACATCACTGAGTTCACATGACGCCCCACACAAAGAGTGACTCTTCTGCTGTGTCCCTGAATCACCTGCCTCTGACCGCCCCTGGGGCAGTCAAGAGGCCAGAGGTACCGGAGGGCGACGTTCGGAGGAATGGAATTTCGCACTCTCTCTCTTTCTCGTTTTTCTCTTTCTTTCTCTTTCTTTCTCTTTCTTTCTCTTTCTTTTTCTTTTTTTCTTTCTTTCTCTTTCTTTCTTTCTCTCTCTCTCTCTCTCTCTCTCTCTCTCTCTTTCTCTCTCTCTCTCTCTCCTCTCTCTTCTCTCTCTTCTCTCTCTCTCTCTCTCTCTCTCTCTCTCTCTCTCTCTCTCTCTCTCTCTCTCTCTCTCTCTCTCTCTCTCTCTCTCTCTCTCTCTCTCTCTCTCTCTCTCTCTCTCTCTCTCTCGACCTTTCTCTGTGGCTTTTCACGAATTGATAAATCGAGTTGCGAAAATTCCGTGTCATGGTGATGTACCCGTGGCTCTGCATTCGTAGCTTTGCATTCGTGTGGCGGCGCGGTAAAGAAAACGGGTACCTTTGTGTCATTTCTAATGTATGTTGTCATTTTTGGGTTTACTGCGGTTTTCTTCTTGCTTGGAGGCAGTTGGTTTCACCTCTTACTCTAGCTTCTTCTCTCTCTCTCTCTCTCTCTCTCTCTCTCTCTCTCTCTCTCTCTCTCTCTCTCTCTCTCTCTCTCTCTCTCTCTCTCTCTCTCTCTCACCCTCTTTCCCTCCCTCTCCCCCTCCCCCACCCTCTCCCTCTCTCCTTCTCCTTCTCCCCCTCCCCCTCCCCATCCCCCCTCCCCATTATATGATCTTTTGCTCCATATCTTCGCCTTCATTATTTTTTGCGTTATTTTTCCTTCTCATTATCCTCACCGTTGCCCTCGACTGTACGACCACAAGGAATAATCTTGTTATTAACACCGTATGATAGTTAAATGAATCTTTGGTCAGAATTGTGGTTATGTATTATTTCCAAAGGCGTTATTGCTATGACAAGCATCGTAATGATGGTGGTGCCATATTTAACTTTTATATAATATGTATTTGAAGGATGTGGACGGATGACATTTCGAGGGTTGCTTAGTCATGATTACTGGCGCCCTGCTATCTGTGAGTCATTGCAGTCTGTCGTAGTCCTCTTCTCCTTTTCGCTTTTGTTTTAAGTCTTCGTCACCCGAAGGCCATTCATTCTTATGTTTTCATTATTATTGTTATTATTATTATTATTATTATTATTATTATTATTATTATTACTGCTGTCACTACTGCTTCTGTTACTATTATCATTATTAGTATTAGTATTATTTATTATTATTATTATTTTGTCGTCATTGTTATCATTGTTATTATTATAATCACTGTTATTACTGACGTTTCTATCCGTCTAAATACAGGTAATGCTACTATTTCCTTTTGGTAAGTTAGCCCCCCCCCCCTTTTTTAGATGGAATGTCACTATCTTCCTAATACATTTATATTCCTCAAGAGATAGTTAATCATTGCTGTATGCTATTTTAATTACCATGTCACCTGTTTAGAGCATGGGATGAGTTAACAATTAATAGTTTTGTTACACTAGTTACATTAGAGAAAAATACCCCTGACCAGACGCCCCTCTTTTAACATTACCAATTGCTCCTTAGCGGCAGCGGTTCCCAAGTAAGGGTACAAAGGTATTAGGAGGCTAAGTAGTTGCTAATTAGTTTACATTTACTTAGGGACACTGCAAGCTTTCAAAGTGGATTAATAATATCTTTAAATTAAGTTATTACTTTCCTTCTTCTGGTGACTTTCATGTTTGCCATTAGACCACACAGCCTTTTTCTTTCTTTTTCTCTCTTCTTCTTCTCCTTCTTCTTCTTCTTCTTCTTCTTCTTCTTCTTCTTCTTCTTCTTCTTCTTCTTCTTCTTTTTTTATTTTTATTTTTATTTTTATTTTTATTTTTCTTCTTCTTCTTCTTCTTCTTCTGAGTAGCTGTAAATCGCTGTAAACCGTGACACAGGTGTAAATGGACTCGTGTGGAATCGGGGAGCGGTTGAGAAAAAAAAACGTGGCAGAGAAAGGACTACGTGAGGTTTGTGCACCATCACAGAAATAAAAAGTTTGAGGACTACTGCTTCGTAGGCTTGCGCGTGGTAGATGAAAATATGGTACAAAACTGATCACGCATTTAGACTGAAAAGTTAAAAGTATTTTATTTGTAGATACTGTGATATTTCCACACTGCACATGGAAAGTAAACTGCCTGAATTGCAATATTTTCAAGCCGCTTCTTAACATAGGCAACAATTCTACAGACGAGGGTCAGTGCCCGATAGAGCGTCTGTGAAGTTTACGTTGATCAGCTGACAGAACTTAAATTGTATTCTCATGGCAAAGTTGAGTAGGTCAAGGTCACTGGGGGTACGAGCACCGGAGGGGACAGGCTAGTCGGCGAGGCAGTGCAGGCGGTCGAGGAAACACACTGGACTGTATGGCCACACTGATGAGATAATGGCAAGGAAGGACTTGCTCTCTCTCTCTTTCTTTCTCTTTCTCTCTTTCTTTCTCTCTCTCTTTCTTTCTCTTTCTCTCTTTCTTTCTCTTTCTCTCTTTCTTTCTCTTTCTCTCTCTCTTTCTCTCTCTCTCTTTCTCTCTCTCTCTCTCTCTCTCTCTCTCTCTCTCTCTCTCTCTCTCTCTCTCTCTCTCTCTCTCTCTCTCTCTCTCTCTCTCTCTCTCTCTCTCTCTCTCTCTCTCTCTCCTCTCCCCTCCCTCCCTCCCTCCCTCCCTCCCTCCCTCCCTCCCTCCCTCCTCTTTCACCTAATATTACGTACTTCCCTTCCTATTCCTGGTTATGGGAATACATAATACATACAAGCTGCTCGAAAAATAGTTCTTGAAAGTTCTTAACAACCAGGGTTGCTTTGAGCTAGACAGCTTTGTGACTCAATTAAGTAAGAGCTTGGTGATGAGTGCCTGTGTGTGTGTGTGTTTGTGTGTGTGTGTGTGTGTGTGTAATAGGATCTACTGACCGGGTGTAGAGCAAGAAATGAAATGTATTATTTTCACCGAATTAATGTGTGGACTTCGAGATACTTCTGGCCCTAGTTGTCATATTTGTTACTTCTTGTCAAATCCCGCTTTCTCTTAACCCCTTACTTTCGTCCCTAATATTATGAAATGGAAGTACAGTAAGTTCTCTCCCCTTCAGTAGCCAAGATGCGCCTGAAATCATTCAAAATTACCTAGCACACTGAGGGAACCACATTCCTAGGTAGCTTATCAGAAATGCTACAGTGGAAAGTTATTTTATTGCTTTGTAAAGCGTTAATATTATGTTACTTTTATGTTCCCATGCCTTCTCCCTCTCTTCTTCTTCGTCTTCTCCATTGGCTTCTTCTTTATCTTTCTCGTTTCGTTCTGCCTCTCGTCCTTCACTCCTCTTGTCCGTAATCTTTATCAACCGAAAAACTGCTGATGTAAACACGACGGAAATGCGCGGGAGCGATTCGCTTCGAGATGTGACCTCATTTTTTTCTATTAGTCTTGGTTCCTTTTTATTGTTATTGTTTGGTATTATTAATATTGTTGTTATTATTATCCTTGTGATTATTATTATCATTATTATTATTGTTATTATTATCGGTGCTGTTATTCGTGTTGTTACTCTGGGTATTACTATTACTATTGTTACTTTGGGTATCACTGTTACTATTGTTGTTACTCTGGGTATTACTGTTACTATTGTTGTCGTCGTGTAGGTTCACTTGTGTCTGAATATAATTAACGACGTGTCCTCAAAACCTTTGATTCTGTTTTGTTTCATGTTCTATTTATGTTAGTGAAAAAGGAAAGAAAGGCCAGATGTATATAAAAAATTTGTTTGGTGAAGTTATAATTGCTTATACTTGGAAGATGGCCAGACCAGACTTAAGAGGGGATTCATTATGTGATCAATAATTTTCTTTTCTACTTTTGTTGTGCGACATTACCAGATTATTGTATATATTTCAACTACTAACCGATTTTTTTCTTGGTAAAGAAAAGGCAAAACAAATGCCTCCAAGCACTAAGGTTAACGCCAAAGGGGCGGTGGCTCTTTAAAAATTGTACCATGATTCATTTTGGGAACAGCATGATGAGCCTAATAACAGGGATGTCAGTTCTCATATCCTTGGGTGGGGCAAGCCATGTCTGGAACCACTGTATCAGTTGAAAAGTTGCAAAGAATCCCTTGGAACCCTTTTAC
The DNA here is from genome assembly GCF_977035675.1 of Penaeus japonicus. NCBI lineage: Eukaryota > Metazoa > Arthropoda > Malacostraca > Decapoda > Penaeidae > Penaeus > Penaeus japonicus. The sequence continues at coordinate 8,204,897 of NW_028234444.1, read as the reverse complement.
CAATTTTGAAAAAGAATGCTTATAGGGGCGATCCTTTGTTTGAGGTACGTAAGGTTAACCATTTCCTTTGAAGTAATAATAGTCAATGGGTTATCGGTGTAGCATATAACTAGGTCAAGAAGATTTCATGTCAGACGTATTTAATTGGTAATTGCGCTCAAAGGTTGGGGCAAACATGGAATAAAAATAATAGCTAATTTGGAGGCCTCCCTGGAGAGCTTTGGGTAGGACCAGTGCCTAAGCCCCCCCCCCATCTCCTTAAATGGCGCTTCTAACTAATGAGAGTAATAAACCTTTTTCTTTACACTGTCATAAACTCACTCTTTTCTTCTCCTTGTTTCCCTACAGGACTTTGCGTCAAGACACGCAATGAAGACAAACAGAAGTTGTTCATCAACGTGTGCACCTCCGAGGCCATCCCCCCGCCGGAAGACATCACGGACCAAGAGCTGATCGCCATCTTGGAGTCGGATAAGCCTTCGGATTTTCGCGTCCCGATGTCCATTGGCCAGCTGCACGAGGAGAAAGATAAGTGTGCGTGGCTTGCGGGTGTGGGTTTGTGCTGGTGTTTATATGCGTTTGTTCTATAGAGTTTTGTCTTTATTTTTTCCCTACTTTTTCCTCTTTAATCAGTATACGGTGTTGTTTGCTAATAGCATGATGTCTGTGCTGAGTAGGATTTCAGTATCTTGGAGATATGGAGAACTGCATATGATAAATACTATAACATACCATTGACTTTATATTGATAGCTGGCGAATCATGCATGGCTTGCGATGTGGTCATAAGCCCCAAGTTTTTCACCAAGATGACCGACAACCCTCTGTTCCACAACTTCTTCATGATTGCGACAATGGAAGGAATCGAAGAGAAGTACTCCATGGATTTGGACAAGAATGGTGAGTCTTGTTCTTTGGTATTTTTTTGTGCTTTGTTTATCAGTCTGTTTGTTGATGCTGTTGTTGCTACTACTACTATTATTATTATTATTATCATTATTATTACTGGTGTTATCATAATTATTGTTATTGTTATTGCTATAATTGTTTTTTTTATTATGACTGTTATTTTTATAATTATTACTTATTAATCATTAGTTACTATATATCTCCCTTCCATTTGTATCAACTGTTTCCATTCCTTTCCCTCTTTTACATTTTTATACCATCTTGTCTGCTTCTGTATTATTTTTCTTCCTTCATTGTCTTCCAACCTTCTCCGTTTCCCATTTTCCTCTTTCCCTTATTTTCTTTTCTATTCCTCACTGTTTCCCATTTCCCTCTTTCTCCTCACTTTCATTCTTCTTTCAATGACTCCTTTCTTGTTTTTTCTTCTTTCCCTCGTTTCTCTTTTCCAATTTATGCAGTTATTGTTGCTGTTTCTCTTGTTTTTATTTGTTTTTTTTTTGTTTTTTTTGTCTCCTGGCTTATTCTATTTTTTCGATCCTTTCTACATTGTTTTTCTCCTATTACTCATCTCTTCTTCCTTTTCCCTTCTTTCTCCTTGTTTGCCAGATATTCCAACCACAAGTTTTGTTAGAATTGTACGTTGTACCTGTTATTAACTTTCGCCTTTTTCTTGTAATTATTTTATTTAGGCCTGTCAAAGAACGTGTTCAGAGGGAAACTTCCTCATATTCTATTCATTTATGATCTGCACTCTTTTTTTTAAGGAACTGCAATATTAATTATAGATAGATTGATATAGGTAGACTTACAAATTCCTCAGAGTGGTTAGGAATAAGCATAGCATTGATATTCACGCAGGGTGGACAGTACTGAAGAACAAGAAATACTACGGAACATTGCCAGAGCAGACGGTGAGGACCTCCGTGCCATTGGTCCAAGAACTAAGTGGAGTCCGTCACTGGAAACCCGAAGATGTAAAGTCAGCCACGAGTTCCTCCTCGCCAAAGGTAGAGGCGGAGAAGCCTCTGATAACGGAGCTGTCGTCCAAAGCCTTGGAAGATGGCCCCAAGGAAAGGGAGAAGGCAGTGCCCAAGTACACACTGAGGAAGGCGGGAGACGAGCAGAGAAGAAGCTTGGAGGCCGAGGTCTCCCTGCCGAAGATGGTGAGTTTAGGTTTGTGGTTTGTGATGGCGGGTCTCCCGAGTCCTGCCTGACCAATGGCGGTTGCTTCTAGATTTCATATTTACTGCAACAGCAAAGTATTTTTACATTCTTCGGCTACGATTGAAATTCATAATCTTTTTTTTTTTTTTTTTTTTGAGTGGGTAAAAAAATAGAATTATATAACTGGCGATCAGTATTTCAGCTCTGTATTGTTAAAGCAGTGCTCTCTCGTTTCTTAGTCAAATTCAATGGCACATCAAGATCTTCATGGACAGAAAAAAAAAATATTGACACCTAGCTACTAACGCTAGCAGGATGAATGAAAAATGTACTGGGGGCATTATAAGGACAAGTGGATTTGTACTATAAATAATACATCCATACTTATGTGACCTTCAAATTATTTTTTGGATGCCTGATGTCATTCCTCAAATGTATCTATTTTTCAGAAGAATCATAAGAGAAATATCCCGAACGATAAACACCAGTATACATAAATGGCCATGCTCTATTTTGCTCCAGGTCAGTGGAAAGGAATTGCAGCTTGACGTGGGTGAAGATCGTCTTGTGGTCGAGACTTCTGATAATCTGCTGGACATTTTCCTCCCGTTTTCTATGGATTCCGATGGTGCCAGAGCATACTTCATAACGTCACAAAGGGTATGTTTTATAAACAAATTCATACACACACTCTAAAACACCCAATTGCGCCCACACTATTATATGCTAAAACATACAAGAACTAACGCACACACGCTCAAACAAGTGATAACACGCTCCAACAAACACACACGCCCAAACAAGTGATAACACGCCCAAACAAGTGATAACACGCTCAAACAAGCGCACAAGCTCGATCACCCACAGACGCTCAAACAAACACACACGTACCACACAAAACACACGTTTATATTTACATGTACAGGAAACACATCTGCATGTATCACAGTTATATCTCCTCTCCTTTCTCTTTCAGGGCAATGAGATTTGAAATATTCTAGATTAAGAAGGTGACATATGAAATATATCATAATATATGACCATAATATGAAATAAATATTGTAAAAGTGGTCTTCGTTCTCTTGTTCTTTCAATTTCTATTTCTCTTTTTCTTCTACTACTGCTCTCTTCCTCCTTCTCTTCATCTCTCCCTCCTACTGCTCCTCCTTCTCTCTCTCTTTGTGTTCTTTTTTTTTTCTTCTTCTTTTTCTTCTTCCTCCTCCTCCTCATTCTTGTCCTCTTCATCCTTCCTCCTATTCCTCTTCCTCTTCCTCTTCCTCTTCCTTTTTCCTCCTCCCTCCCCCCTCCCTCCTCCCCCCCCTCCTCCTCCTCCTCCTCCTCCTCCTCCTCCTCCTCCTCCTCCTACCTCCTCCTCCTCCTCCTCCTCCTCCTCCTCCCCCTCTTCCCTCCTCCTCCTCCTCCTCCCTCTTCCCTCCTCCTCCTCCTCCCTCTTCCCTCCTCCTCCTCCTCCCTCTTCCCTCTTCCTCCTCCTCCTCCTCCCTCTTCCTCCTCCTCCTCCTCCCTCTTCCCTCTTCCCTCTTCCCTCCTCCTCCCTCTTCCCTCTTCCCTCCTCCTCCCTCTTCCCTCTTCCCTCTTCCCTCCTCCTCCTCCTCCTCCTTCTTCCCTCTTCCCTCCTCCTCCTCCTCCCTCTTCCTTCTTCCCTCCTCCTCCTCCTCCCTCTTCCCTCTTCCCTCCTCCTCCTCCTCCCTCTTCCCTCCTCCTCCTCCTCCCTCTTCCCTCTTCCCTCCTCCTCCTCCTCCCTCTTCCTCCTCCTCCTCCTCCTCCTCCTCTCCTCCCCCTCCTCCTCCTCCTCCTCCCTCCTCCTCCTCCTCCTCCTCCTCCTCCTCCTCCTCCCCTCTTCCCTCCTCCTCCTCCTCCCTCTTCCCTCCTCCTCCTCCTCCCTCTTCCCTCCTCCTCCTTCTCCTCCCCTCTTCCCTCCTCCTCCTCCTCCTCCCTCTTCCCTCCTCCTCCTCCTCCCTCTTCCCTCCTCCTCCTCCTCCCTCTTCCCTCCTCCTCTCCCTCCTTCCTCCTCCTCCTCCTCCTCCTCCTCCTCCTCCTCCTCCTCCTCCTCCTCCTCCATGTTCCTTACAAAGCCTTATGATTATTAAACTGCAATCCAAACTTCCTTCCAACACAATACAATTAACTTTGTTACAGATGCTTCACGTGAGTGTACCAATTCTACATGCGTAACCTGTTTTTGTACACGTCACCAACCTATTTTACAAATTATACATGTAAGTTCCTGATAATGGAAAAATAAATAAACAAGTACGTTGCACATTTCCATGTTTTTCCTTGATTTCCTTATGTAGATTTTTCTATTTTGTAGTTCATCTTGTATGTGAGTGGTGCTGTTGCTATGATTAATATGATGATAAATATTATCACAAGTTATTAAGTAAGAAAATGTATTATAATTTTAACTATGGCATGATATTTGCCAGAGATGAAATTTGTCAAGGAACCAAAAATAAGTTGTTTGAAAAAAAAATCACTTTATCATATACTTAAACTTTGAGAATATACCCAATCAAGATTTATTTCTGCCTCATTTGGTTATTGAACTGTTTTAAGTACTTCATCTATTTTATACTTCTTTACTTTTTATCATTACTCCTGTGTTGCATATATGACAAAAGGATGAAGGAAGACATGTGGTGCTTTGTAACTGTTTTAAACATAAGCATCATAAATTCAATATTACACTAAAAAAATACCAGTTATCAATACTATTAATGTCCTTTTAGTTATTTCTCTCTGTTATTATGAAGTTACCTAAAATGTACAACTAACACTCTGACAAGAGCATCCTAACCCATTTATTTTGCATAATTTAGCCTGATCATGTAGTATTAGGATGCAAGATCATTTTGAGAAATTTTGAAGAAATAGCTTAATCACATATTCCACAAATGTGGCTAGTTGCATAGTGGTCGAGAAAGTGCAGTCTGAAAGGTTGAACAATTTATCCACTAAAAACACAGAGAACAGAAAATTCAAGAATTTGAATTATCCTACTGACCTCTTCATTTGTTTAAAGGGAGACTTTCCTTCTTTTTAAAATGGATGGAATCACATGAAACTTAAGTTTGGATATGTATATTATTCATACAAATAATAGCCCATGTAGTTACATTGCACATTATATAAAGACATTAATTCACTTGGTTATTAACCCCTAAAGGATACAGTCTTAAGATATGACACAGAAAAGATCTCTTCTCTCTGCTCTAATTCAGTCAGCACAGAACAATGACATGGCAGATAAATTTCAATAATCAATCAGTCAACACAAAAAAATGAGTTGTACTTTCAGAATCTATACACCCCATTCTACTTCACAATAATTTTCTGGTTTCCTATGGAATATTGGTACAATTTGCACATGTCTTCACCTGAGCATGACTAAATTTAGTATGCACATCCTTTCAGTGTAACACTGCAATGAAATCTATGGACATCTTTAGAGAACAAAGTACTCACTATGGTATATCTTACAAAAATCTGATAACAAATCAAAACTATGTTTCAACTTAGGGCTTATCTAAGTTATTAAGGCAATCCTAAAGAGATACATTTTGATACAGAAAATTCTATGAACTTGTTTAGAGCAAAAACTTTTGATCTTAAATTAAAATCACTCATTAGTATTACATTATCACATTTACTTAACCATTCACAGTATATATACACATTAATTGCCTACATTTTAATCATACCAGTATATTGCATTCTTGGTGTTGGAAGTCTTACGACCCTATAGGGTATCCACAGTTGTGTAAAGCACATTTTTTCATGGATATGTGATTTTCACATTTTTGGCATCTTATGGGTATCTATCAATTACAAATAACTCACACCAAAGATATATCTAAACAATTTAAGGATTACTTCAGTCCCAAGTTTGTGCCCCTACCAATAACCAGAAATTCGGATTATTCAAGAAAACCTTGCAATCCTCTCCTCATGTGTTATGTGGTGCATTGTTTGTGCACTGACAATCTGAATCTACATTGTAAGTGTATCATTATCATCCTCAACATTCTATATACACCATAATTAATTACTTAATTGAATATGGGGGCATCTAGTTATATCTTTTTAAATCATGTATAAAATTGTTAATTTTCTCTACCTTTAATAGAACATAATTTGTGTAACTCCATAAATATGAAGATGTCAGTAGCTTTTAAAAATATACATGCCTGCATTTGTTTAAAAAATGAGACCATTGGTATCAGTTTGTGAGCTGCCACCAGTTGCTAGCACTATGATATTCTGACTTAGTCAGGCGGCTGCTGTATTTTACTGTACCGTGTCTGGTGTCAAAATTTCAGATGTTGATAGGACTATAACCAAATATTCATTTTTCAGTTATGTCTATTTTTATCAGGAGTAAATGAAATGAAGCATAGAAGGAAACATTTACATGTTCTTGCTAATTTAACATTCTGCAATTTCCCAAATTTAGACAAGACTTCAACAAGATATTTTTCTGCTTAATGATACAGTAATAAAGTAGAGCATTTGAATCCCAATAGGCTACATTATAGCAAACCTGATGTCAAAGTGAATTTATATTCTAATATATGTAGTCAGTAAGAAAAAGTTCTCAAGACATCTTTGAATACAGTAGAAAATGCAGATATTTCACTTAGACAAGGAAAAAATTAATTGGCTCCTCTCAATCAAGGAATCATGATATTTTCATAACAACACTATTGCTACACTCCATGCTTGAAATGTCAAATAACTTCAGCCCCTACGAGCTAGTCTGTGTAGTATCCCTTAAAATCAGTATAGTGTTTTGGTTTCGCTACATTTGTTGATGATCTCAATCCATAATCTCCAGCTGACTGGCCATTTTTGCCCAGCATAAATTTGTCATTCCTTCTAAACTACTAATCCCAAATTACTGATTAAGTCTTTTAACAAGGTATCATTTAAAAGTGCTGGAACAACATAGTGTAAGTTGGTTTCATTGGTTGCAAAGTGAAGATGATTAAATATATACTTTTGCGAAAATCTTGGGACTAGCCTGGGAAAGCCCACACCTCGACTGATGACACCCAATGCATTGGGGTTTTAGGAAATCATGTGTAATTGTTAGTTCTTGGTTTGATTAATCTTTAATCTTTATTAGTAATATTCTCGAAGGTGTAAATTCTGAGTCTCGTGAAAGCCTTCTAACTCCATGGATGCAGATATCTAGAACTACATTAACTGTGCATAGGGCAATAAACACATTGGGAAGTCTGTTATTGAAAAATCAATTAAGGAATGAACAAACTTAATTCCCTTTTTTGTCACATAATAGTATTAAATACAAGGATTTCAATTAGATATCACAGAACATACACATTCTTAAGATGACTTCACTTTAATGTTAATATGAAGAAGAAATACAAGTAAATGATTTTACTGATATGCTTCAAAATAATTGTCATTAAGTGTGTAAGTGATACTAATGTTTGTGTAGATGTATGTATATGTGTGTGTGTGTGTGTGTGTGTGTGTGTGTGTGTGTGTGTGTGTGTGTGTGTGTGTGTGTGTGTGTGTGTGTGTGTGTGTGTGTGTGTGTGTGTGTGTGTGTGTGTGTGTGTGTGTGTGTGTGTGTGTGTGTGTGTGTGTGTGTGTGTGTGTGTGTGTGTGTGTTTGTGTGTGTTTTCTTAACACAACTTACCATGTGTATGTATGCATATGTAATGAAGTATTGCTATAATAAAAAAAGGAAGTCAAACTACACTCCCTCTCAGCAGCAGCACCTTTTTGATGTTCCACTTAAAGAAGACTAAAGCAGTTTGACATACATAATTTTTCCAGATTTTGTTTCCTTTTTATTATAGCAGTATTTCATTTATTTTAGCCACACTTTATGTGGCTATAAGAAATCAAGAAAAATCAACAAACCTTCCTATTAGCAAAACACTCAATGGGGTGGCAATTACCTAACTGTGTCATATGATACCATATTCTACAAAAGCTGGTTACATTGTTTTATTTTTATTTTTTATTTTTTTTCATACAGAAATGGTGTACTTTAAGTTCACCTATCACATTCCCAATAAAACCTGAAGCACATAATATAGACATACACCAACATCAAGGGAAGGCAGTTTGTTCCATTTAGCATATGAAGTCGTTCACTGCATAATTAAATGTCACATACATGAGTACCACCCGTAGATAAATTTGTCATCAGAATTTTACCCATTAACTACCAAAAGCAGGCTTACCCCAACAGCCTTCCTTCAAAAAGGCTTGTTAAGCTCTCCTTCCAATCACTTAATAAACTTAGTGCCAACAAAACATGTATTACCATCTGTGGGTAGTACTGCAAAACCTTGATATTATTTATCATGAACAAACTCACACCTCTTGGGTATATAAACTGTCATTCTTAGGTAAGTGTAAATACTGAACAAAATTCTGCAAAAGCTGTTAAAAAACAACAACATCAAAATTAGAAGAATTGGAGCTGCAATAATTATGTATTAATGTAGATGACATGTTTTCCCATCTGGTCTGTACATGTAGCCCTGAACCATGCTGTCCTATAGGGGTTACCTCCTACATAGATGGAGATCTAAAGTTGGGGAGAACTGTTGAAAGAGTGGTGTAGTATTGGAGAAGTATTTGGGCAATGTTGGAGTGCCAAGGCGAGTGTTGGGGGAATAGCGTAGTGTTGGAGAAGTGTAAGGGCCATGTTTTGGGAGTGTTGGAGGGCTGGTGTAGCACTGGAGGAATTGGGCAAGAGAGAGTGTAGACTCATATTACAGTGACTGTGCATCATGCAAATTTATTATAATCTAGTATATTTATTGATAATGGTCTTATAAGCAACCTTTAAGAAGTTTCCTGTTCAGTTCTAAAATTGTGTTTATGCTTGCCATACAGAAAAACACGTTCAAACAATAATGTAGGGATGGCATAGTCATCCAAACTATGTTGCCTTTCTTTTTCTTTCTCTTTTTTGTTTCTTTTCAAACACAATATCACCAAAGCTATGTTTATACACTTGACATAAATTTACAGAGAAAAATGTTCAGGGAGACAAAATACATTAACACTGAGGGGAAACAATGTTCATTTAGTTACATTTTTATATAGAATCATATATACAAAACAATAGATATTTATAGCTCTACCCATTTCTTCCAATATCTTGAACTCATTGACGACAGGGCTATTTTGGCTCTAAATGGTTGAAATGCCGAGATATTCTAACGCATAAGCCTAATGCCAAGGGTTTCTCGACCGCACTAGCCACGAACGAGGGCTGTACGCCCGATCACCCGGCGCGCCAGCCTTGACTAAATATCTCATCCCCGGCATCTGACCCAAAAACCACTAAACGTAATAGCAAATCAACCGGCGCGAATGGGTTAAGTAAGAACCAAAGAATTTTAGTGTTAAATATGAAAAGCTAAATTATAGGTAATGCATAGGCAGAAAATATCATCTGCACTTTTGAAGTACATCATAATGATAACTTATGAAGTCAAGATAGCAACCAAGAGTATCTGGCAGATATACCCGTTTGTGGCAGAGAAAGGGTTAGAGAAGCTGAGATGAAAATTCACTGTGAGGGGATACAGAATCTGTTCGATTAGTAAGAAACAAAGAGTTTGCATAAACCATGTGTTGTCCTTTAAACTCTTAACCCAATAATGAAAGGGTGCCTAACGACCTAACTGGCAGTCTGGATGCACAGTCTGTCATTAAGAGGTTAACAGCAAATACATACAATGTAATTAGGCTTCATGCTAGAAGACCAGCTCTATTAAATGAGTTAAATGACAAATGCACTAATTTTTTTTCTTCATTTTGTTTCCATAACATGAGAATCAGTCCTATCTTCCATTTCTACATCATTGCTATCTATAGATGTAAATGGATTGACACAATTTTGCGTATGTCTTGCACTGGCTTCATAAGACTGTCTTTCTGGAGCTGGCTGACTTCCTGTCAGGTCTGAAAGGCTACGTGCTCCACTTCTTGCCCTGACTGGCGACCCAGAAAGAGACATTGACTCTTCCGAGTTTAGCCGTACAGCTGGTACAGTATGAACAGTTGCAGGAATGGGGGAAGCATTCATGTGCAGACTGGAAGGCATGGGTCCAGGGGATGATCTGCGCATGGCTACCGGCGACATGGAGAGTGAATGTGACGGTTGGTCAAAACTACTGCTAGTGCTTCTCATGCCTGCCATCCCATTGCTACTAGCACTTCTGATGCCAAGGGGAAATGACTGAGTGTAAGTTACATTGGCAAATTGTGATTGTTGAAGTGGAGATGGATTAACAGATGTGCTGACTCTCATTATACCTAAAGTGCGTGACACAGCTGTTGGATCAACTGGTCCTGATGATGCTAGAGGACGATTATGACTCAGACAATGTTTTTCAGCATGGTAAATCCTCAGAACTTGGCTAACAACTGGGTGTGTGTCTGGGTCACTTAACCACATATTAGCATTATTAGGGCTTTCAAACAGCATCATCAGCGCTGAAACCATAAAAAAAAGGTATCAGTGTCAAGTGGCTATGTTTAATAGATTAAAATTTAATAATGAACTGATAACTAATGGTAATCAACTAGCTAACAGTTATTATATGTTGTGTACAGTGTATATCATAAGCTCTTGTCTATAATTGTAAAACTACACATAAAACACAGATACTATGCTTAAGAAAACATAACTATACAGAAAAACCTTGGCTTATATTCAAAAGTTTATCAAATAATTCCTAAAAATGAATAAACCTGGGTGTATACATAGTAAGCAGTACCTCATAAATAGATGGGTTATCTTACCTAAAAGTGTTTTTGGCTTTGGTAATGCCAGTTGTATAACAGGAGATGCAAGAATGGCTGAAATAATTGGTGAATCTCGTTCCAATCCTCTGTCATCTGGCATTGCTGAACGGTTACTCAAAAGCAATTCACACTGAAAAGTATGATAAATATTAAATTTAGCCTCACACACACTAACCACAAGCACACTCACTCTCACTCTCTCTCATTCTACTTGTTAACCCTCTCTGGACGGGTGGTACAGTACTGTACCGCTCATTCAAAAACCCAGTGGCCGGGCGGCACAGTATTGTGCCAGCCATTTAATTGATTTAGGCCTAAGAATTCGAAAGCCCCGGCATTGTGACATTCAAGGCTAGAATGCCCCCATCGTGAGTGGGTTAATTTGAGGGAGGCTCCATATCATTATCTACATCAATCTGAAAGTGTTCTTTACTTACTGCACTACTGTTCGGTCATCATTCATACACTCTCAAATGGCCAACTTGACTATAAAAAACACCTCATTTTCACCTTATGAATAATAATGACAGCTCTGCGAATTTTTTAAAATTATTTTTCTATTCTTCACTTTACAACTTACATACAGCAAAAGTTTTTTGTTTTCAGCAACTTTTTAACCCAAACTTTTTAAATGCACTAAACAATCATATATATCTATTCAGTTTGAGTGCCACAAAAAATTAGTAGTATTTTTGGAATCTACCGATCAAAATCTACACATAAGACTTGTTAACATTACAATAATTAACTGGCAGCCTATAGAATATGAAACAGGTTGCCTACTTCTCCTGAGCATGACTAAATTTACTAAACATCCATTAGGGGTTATTAATCACAAGGCTCTGAGTATATTCTATACTTACTGCACTACTCTGTTTATTTCCACTGCAACGAAGTGCTTCAGTGACCTGCTCTTCGCTGAAACCCATGTTTACTAAATTTTCCATGGCCTGCATGTTGGGCTGTAATGCAAGAACATAATCTATTAAACACTGACATACCACTAATCTCATTCAATCGCCACAACCTTAACCCTTTCCCGACAGGGCACGCGCTACACGAAAACCCCTACACCGGGCCATTGCAATATTGCATTGGAAACGTCACACTGGCATGACGCCCCGGCATCGGGAATTTAGCTGTGTCACACGAGTGTGACGCACCGTCACCATAGGGTTAAGAGACTGCAGCCATATTTGTGATAAATATTAAATAAATTATTAGAGCCAGGCAGGCCCAGTGTAAATAGGTTTAGCAATGGTAATTATGCAGATGAGTGTGCTCAAGCAAGTCCACGACAAAAAATGAGAATTGAAGAAGACTCAAAAACATGTAAACTGCTCATAGTGATAAATGATAAACATAGAAAAAAATGTGAAAGCATTAACCCATTGGGGATGTGATATCATGTCATGGGAATATTTCGCTCCAGCTGGATGATGTCTTATCACATCATGATCAACGGCTCCTACAATGCACAATTCCTATGGGTATTTACATACGTAACGATGTAAAACATTGTCACGTAGTTAAGAGGGGAGGAGGACCCTTTGGGTATGGAGGGAAAAAAACTAAGGTAGCTAGTTGCCTGGTAAAAGAATAAAGTCGGAGTTAAAAAAAGAAGGGGGGTGAGACTCCTTGCTTGGTAGTTTACATTGGTGTGGGTTGCATCAGATTGGCAAGAGGGGGTTGGGTTGTGGTTATCTGGAACAAGCTGTGCTGTCTGAGGAGGTAAGTGTGCTAAGAAGGTGGAAAGAATGCGCGAAATTGTACAAACTATCATGGAAGAAAGCTGTTAGCTCATAGTCTGAAGATCTGGAAAAGAGTGGTAAAAGCAAGACTAAGGGCAAGTAACAATCAGCAGACCACTGTATGGATTCATGCCAGGTAGGAGTATATCAGATGCCATATTTGCTTAGTAAATGTTGATAGAAAAGTATAGGGAAAGCCAGAAAGAGTTGCACTGCGTATTTGTGGATGTTAAGACAGCATATGATAGGATGCCAAGAGATAAATTGTGGTATGGCATGAGGAAGTCTAGAGTGAACTGGAAGTGAGCGTAGTGCATGATATTTACAAGAACAGTCTAACAGCAGTGAGGTGTGCAGTCAGAACTATGGAATGGTTTAGTGTAGAGGTAGGATTGCACCAGGGATTAGCTCTATGCCCTATCCGGTTTGCTATGAAGATGACCAGAATAACTAATGCTATTAGACAGGACTTTCCATGGTATATGTTATTTGCCAATGACATAGCAATCTATGGAGATACTAGAGAGGAGGTTAAAACAACCTGGAAAGTTGGCAACATGCACCAAAAAGTAGGGGTAGGAGAGTCAGCTAAAGTAAGACAGAGTACATGTGTGAGGAAGTGAGGAAGAAAATGCAAGTGGGATGGAATGCCTGGAGAAGTCTTGGGAGTGATCTGTGACAGAAGAATATCTGCAACTTTGAAAGGGAAAGCTTGTGGGGTGGCAGTAAGGCCAGCCATGCTGTATGGTTTGGAGACAATAGCTCTAACCATGTGGCACGAGGCAGAAATAGAAGTAGCAGAGATCGGGATGTTAAGGTTCTCACTGGGGTAATGAGAAAGGATGAGATTAGAAATTAATATACAAGAGGAAAAACACAAGTGGAAAAATTTGGAAATAAGGCAAGGGAGGTAAGCTTTGGGTGATTTGGGCATGTGATGAGGAACCACCAGTGAGAGAAGATATGAGAGCAGTTGGTCTGATTAAAGAAGATGTAGAGGATAAAGGAAAATGGAGACAGATGATCTGCTGTGGTAACCCCAAAAATGGGAAAAGGCAAAAGAAAAAAATGAAGATTATGGATCTTGCATCAGGGAATTACTCATACTTGTTTATTCCTTTTTCTATTGGTATATTGCTGTCCAGGCACAGATCCTAGACCCATCCTCCCTTTTTAGTTACTAGCTTCAAGCCCTTTTATGTGTGTAATAAACCTCCTATTCATAATTACACTTCATTAATTACTTTATATCCATGTTTTTCTTTATATTTACAGCCTTGCCTTTTTTTTAGGCTATTTGTTAATTTCAGTAGGTAGGACATTTTAGATATAGCAGGAGCTTTCCCTAAGTGTTTATACAGATAAAAAATAAAACAGAAGTGTAATTCTACCAATATCTGATAGAATTAGTCAACACCTTTTCAGTACTGACACTGAAACAGTTCTCATGGTAGGTGGTTTCATTTAACAAATTAAAGAAACTTTGTCTTGAATTACTAGTATGTTTCTATGACACAATGATGGAATAATTATACCTGGAAAGCAGATAATGGTAAAGAATAAAATTCAAGATCATCAGACCTGGAACCATTTACGATGATATTGTAAAAAGGTGTTTAATATCCTTTTGGCTGGATCCTGGGACATATCACTGGCAGCTGAAGAAACTGCGGCATGTGCTGCTGTCTGTTCCGTAGCCATCCTGTTGCTTGCTGAGTCCGCTTCCTCGCTGCCAGTTGCACTGTCACTTCTGTTGCCTTGCTCCAAAAGCCATTCCATTGCCTCCATAACATTTCTGAGTATATAAAAAAAAAAAAAAAAAAAAAAAAAAAAAAAAATCATGATCATCTCGCAAAATAATATATGAAGATGACTTAACCCACTGCAAACAGGTGTCATGCCATACATGAAGCATGTGCTTTGGCCTGATGACGGGGATCGTGATGTTCATGATATGGGGATTTTGGATTACTTTGTTATTTTATTGTGCTATGAGTAAAGAGTGAGTGATGATGGCAATTGCAATCATAATAACTATAATTATAATATTAAGCAAAATGGGTTTCACCTAAAATGCAAAACCTAGATGGCATGACTTTCTCCTAGTTCTAGCAGGAGAGAGAGCCTTGAATGGCACCCAGCCACGGTCTCTAGCAATCCCTATCTTTATAGAGTGATGGCGCACAGCAAATTGCCAAACTCTGTAGCATGAAACTGCATCATTATGAAACAAACCCCATCCTGGAGCCTGGGCAAGCAAATCTATCTCCCATCCCTAATGGGTTAAGATTTAAGAGATATCATTTTCAGGGGAATTTTTCAAATTCAGTTACTCACCCACATTGACATTCTCTTAATTTTCTATTCAGACATTTAACCCATTGTAGGCAGGGGTAGATTTACTTACCTAATCCTCAGGATGTTCACTAGTGCCACCTATGCAGCACCCAATGGATTATATTCCAGAGCAGGGCAGCTCCACATGCCATATTGTGACCTTTCCTGCTCTCTTTCATCCATTCATTATAAAACAAGTCATTTTTGTGCTCCCCTTTTTTTGTGTTCTGCTGGCTTATGAGACTTATATGTGTCATATGACAGGGTTCAATGTTACGACTGACTAATATTGTAGTATGGGGGCTATATCAGCTCATTATTTTCTTTAAACTAAGTGTGACTGAAGTATTATGGTTTTATGTATCTTTTTAGCATTCATGTACTATCTTCAACAAATATGAAAAATAAATATCCACAGTGCATATAACATGAAGAGAGGGGGAAGAGGAAGGAAACATGTGCTTATGACTGCAAGTGCCATAGCACAAGATAGCTTTACTGGCACTGGGGTACATTGTAGACACAGGGCATGGTTTAACCCAATCCCAACGGGCCCGGCGAGAACTGGCAACCCTCTACGCCGGGCCTAAGTAATATCGCCTCGGGGACATCACACTGGTGTGTCGCCCCATTATCAAGTACGACGGTGTGTCACACAGGTGTGACACACCGTCGTCACCTTCCTCTTCTCATTCTGCTTCCACATCCTTCATTGCACCTTTGTGTGTCTCATTGTTCTCTGAAGATAGAGTTTGCTAGAGACCATGGATGGGTGCCCTTCAAGGTTTTTTTTTTTTGCTGGTGCTAGGAGAAAGTGTTTTGGATTTTAGTTTAAACCCATTTTGGATAATCCATTGCGTATGGGTGTCATGACATACATGTCGGCAGCAATTAGGCCTAAGAGACGGGTGTCAATGCGGACATGATGCAACATCAGGATCTGCTCACAGTCATGAAGTATTATGGCTGTAACGGCACTAGCTCTAGAGCTACAGGGTTTCAAAGTCAGCCAAAACTCGTATTTTATGATGGATTTATGGAAAAATATTGTTTGGGCTAGTCTGCGCTACCCGGAGGGAGGAGAAAACCCTTTCCCCATCCTTCTAATTCTTAGCCAGTGCCACTAGTGTTGTAGACCGTTCACTTTGATGAACAGTTAGGTCGTTAGGTGCCACATCAGCAATGTGTTATTAATACTGTAGCTATAGAAATTATGATTGCTATTGTCATCGTCACCCACTTAACCCAATAGCGGCAGACTATTCACTCACTCAGGTAGCAGCTGGCTGTATCAGCCATACAAAAGGCCATGATGTGAGATCGCATCATCAGCGGGAAGACCTGACAGGCCATATCATGATATCACATCATCCATCATCAATGAGTTAACAGAGTTATTACACGTAGTACAATAAAGAATCACAGCGATCCACTCTCCCTCAACTTCAAACATGGTAGGATGACTATCATCATACATGTCATTACGCTCACCATCAGGCCGAAAATTTATACACCATCTGTCATGACACCTATCCACAATGGGTTAATGATATACTACCAAAGAAATATAGCTTTCCATAAAACTTCTTCATAGTGTTCTACCTTCTATAATATGATAAAAGGCACCAACATTTATAAGCCTTTAACCTAATCGTTCCAGGTGACATCCTTTCTCGTCAGGGCAATATTTTGCTTCCTCCAGGTGATGTCCCAGCACATCATGAATAGGTTAAGAGCTGGACATAATACATACTGATATACATTTAATAAAGTGCAAGAAGGTAAATGAAAAGAAGAAATTATTTTACTCCTTATGTATGTTCCACCTCTACCATATGGGTAACTCGACAATGTTCCTCTTAAATGTGCAATATGCAAAGAAAAAAAATAATAAGTCAATTGTTTTTATTGCAATTTTATCAAATTTGTCCTTGCCCTAAACTCCATAACCTTGTGAGTATTGTGGCGCGCCGGACGCCAAATTAGAGCACTACCTGATGGAATGCGAGCACACTCGCTTCCTCAGGCAGGGCCCAGAGACGACAGCCGCCGGACTGGTTAGACGGCTATGCCTGTCACTAGCCCCCTGGCAACTGGAGCGCCTACAGGCAATCCGACCGCCACGGTAAAAGTTCAGTTATGATGATCAGATGGGTCAGCACTTATAGCCAATAGAGACCGGGCTACCCCATCCACACAACCCGGGTGAAGCGACGTCTTCTCAAAATCTCTCTGAACTGAGCTGAATTGAATTCAGCGATGATGATCAGATAAGATTAGATAAGATGAGTCAGCACTCATAGCTGGCAGAGGCCGGGCCGCCTTGAGCACATAGCCCGGGCGAAGCGACGTCTTCGCATATCTGTCTGAACTGAACTGATCCATAACCCATTAACGACCAGGCTGTTTTGGCTCAAAATGGTTAAAATGCCGGGATATTTCAAACGCTTAACCCGTTCCTGACAGGGCTATTTCGGCTTTAAATGGCCAAAATGCCGGGACAATCAAACGCATAAGCCTAATGCGTCAGGATTCTTGGCCACTCTGGCCGCGAGCGAGCGCTGTGCACCCGTTTACCTGGCGCGCCATCCTGGACAAAATAACTCGTCCCCAGCGTCTGGCCCAAAAAACACTAGATGTGATATGTAGTCACCCGTCGTTAATGGGTTAAGCTTAATGCCTCGGGATATTCACCCGCACTGGCGGCTGCCAAGCACTATTTGCCCATTCACCTGGTGCGCCAGCCAAGAGGATAGACATGATGAAATATCTCATCCCCAGTAGCTGACACTGCCAAAACTTGACGTGATATCTTGTCACCTGTCATTAAGGGATTAAGTATGCGCATACTGAATTTTGTCATGCTCAGGTGAAGACATGCACATTCTGTAATAATATTCGACAGGAAAGCAGAAAAAGATTGTAATATTTTGAAGTACCATCATGTAGATTCTAATAATACAACTCATTTTTTTGTGCAAATTGAATTAGAAGAGATTGTTTAGTACATTTCCACATCAGATGGTAACACATTGGGGTTTAATCACACTCATCCCTCAAAGAAGGAGACTAACCACATTAGATTCTGTCTCACCTTTTGGCATGCAGTGCTTTGGTAGCTTCTGCTTCTGGGAACCCCATGTCTGTCAACTGTCGGAGCGCA
>NW_028234444.1:8161751-8179251 GCF_977035675.1 Penaeus japonicus | reverse complement strand
AACAACAGGATCCGTTTGCGAACCAAAAATCCGCTGCGGTGTTTGTGGCTGGCTATCCCAAATGTTTATAATAATTACCCTGGTTTAAAGTTAATCGTAAATCAACCTCCTACAAAAACTCACAGCTAACAATTTCAAGCGAACATGAGATAGCGGAAAATGTGATTTTTTTGTTCTTTTGTCTTAACACCACCTAATTCGTAGGAAGGTATGACTCTTTATTTCGGAAATTTTGACTGCTATGTTAATATCTAATGCTCACATTAAGATTTTCTTCTACGTGGCTAGAATGAAGAAATTATTAAAGGCGAACGCGTATAAATCGACCGAGTTCAAAATTTGCTTATAAACGCAAACACGTGAATGAAACAGCATGAGGGTTGAATCAGCGGTGGAAGGCGCGATGGGTGGTGGCGAGGGAGATGGGTGGTGATGAAGGGATGAGAAGGACCAGGTTGTGGGGACGTGGGAAAGGAGAGGGAGGTGGATGGTGATGAGGGGATGGGAAGGACCAGGTTGTGAGGACGTGGGAAAGGAGAGGGAGGTGGGTGGTGATGAGGGGATGAGAAGGACCAGGTTGTGAGGACGTGGGAAAGGAGAGGGAGGTGGATGGGGATGAAGGGATAAATGGGAAGGACCAGGTTGTGAGGACGTGGGAAAGGAGAGGGAGGTGGATGGGGATGAAGGGATAAATGGGAAGGACCAGGTTGTGAGGACGTGGGAAAGGAGAGGGAGGTGGGTGGTGATGAGGGGATGAGAAGGACCAGGTTGTGGGGACGTGGGAAAGGAGAGGGAGGTGGATGGTGATGAGGGGATGGGAAGGACCAGGTTGTGGGGACGTGGGAAAGGAGAGGGAGGGGTTGGTGATGAGGGGATGAGAAGGACCAGGTTGTGGGGACGTGGGAAAGGAGAGGGAGGTGGATGGTGATGAGGGGATGGGAAGGACCAGGTTGTGGGGACGTGGGAAAGGAGAGGGAGGTGGATGGTGATGAGGGGATGGGAAGGACCAGGTTGTGGGGACGTGGGAAAGGAGAGGGAGGGGTTGGTGATGAGGGGATGAGAAGGACCAGGTTGTGGGGACGTGGGAAAGGAGAGGGAGGTGGATGGTGATGAGGGGATGGGAAGGACCAGGTTGTGGGGACGTGGGAAAGGAGAGGGAGGTGGGTGGGGATGAGGGGATAAATGGGAAGGACCAGGTTGTGGATACGTAGGGAAAGGAGAGGGAGATGGTGGAAGATTGGGTGGAGGCTCTTCCCGCTTGAGGAAAACCACCTACTTGCATCGGCTACAGTGGTGGATTCAATATGATTCATTTTCGACACGTTGTTTATATAATTTACGCATAGTACCGTGTGCTTCTTTTCTTCTAGTTATTGCTAAACTTTTTTTTAGGTCTCCCATCAATAACGGTAATATTTTGCAGTGGATTTTTTGGGAGATGCTGCGATCCTTCCGAGGGCAACAGAGCCCAAGAGAATGAAGTTGCGGTGTCCAGTGCGGATGACCCATTGTGGGGCATCCATGATCAGTTAACAAAACGGACGACTGCGGTAGTGAAACTCCCACCGGGATCGTCAACAGAGCTGCATCCTGAAATGAAGCTTTACTTGTACCTGCACACAGGGAGTCGAACACATTGCCCACTGAAGTTGTGGTTGGACACGCTCGTCTGGCGTGCAAGTACTTAACAGTGATGGGTTCAGCGGTCGCCTCAGTGGGCATTGTGTCCCGCCTGAACGCTACTGGAATTGACTTGCGAAATAGATTACCGGCATTAGCAATAACGGTATTTTTGTCGAAATCGCACATCCCTACCTCCCATTACACGTTTCTGGGTATATGGGGAGACAAGTACAGTACATAAGTCCCTGGCCTGAGATTCTGAACACCTTTCCACTACATGGGCGACTATTAATGTCTCGTGGCATCCTTCATAAAAAGAGGGACATCACCTCCAGTCAGCATTCCATAAGCCTTTCTTGTATATTCGATTCACTGGTCTCCGAACTACCAAGGTCTTCCCTATTTTCTCTAAGTTTATCATTAGATGCATGCCTTCAATACTCCCTCTATGTATTACAGAGGCAGATTCTGATACCCTGCAAGCCAAATTTGAAACTCCACCACTAGATATGACGAGTTCAAGATGATGTTGGTTTGCAGTGCACTACGAAAGTTGCAGGTGGATGCTTATATATGACCTATTCAAGCCTATCCAAACTGCCTTGGCCTTCATTTTCAAGCGAATGAGTTGAAACAGTAAGGCTTGTCTTACCATCACTGCTACCACTTCATTATCAAAGATC
The DNA here is from genome assembly GCF_977035675.1 of Penaeus japonicus. NCBI lineage: Eukaryota > Metazoa > Arthropoda > Malacostraca > Decapoda > Penaeidae > Penaeus > Penaeus japonicus. Next base: position 8,176,945 of record NW_028234444.1, on the reverse strand, counting down.
CTATAATGGGCTTTAACTCAGTGTCATCCCGAGGGAAATCAAACGATTTACCTGGGTTAAACGAAGCAATAAGATGTTGTGATTCCTTCTAATATGTATGGATTCCCTGAAAGTTCAACTTCATCAGGGTATACATCAGTTCAATTCGACATATTGCTTAAGAAGGCGTTTTCACCTCCTCTGGTCAAAGAGCACCCCATTTTCAATTGACGCATCTTCAACCTGCCTGTGCCATGATTTACATTTCTCGTTTATGTGATTGTGTAATCTGGCACACCAAAATATTTGATACCCACGCAAGAAGGCTTCAGCACCTTCGTAGGCAAAGGCCGGAATCATACAGATGGCTAAATGCGAGTATGTAGAGAGCTCGGTGGCAATAAACAACTGCTGAGGAAACTCACTTATCTCTGACTCTTTGAGGCGAGTGGTTTTGCTAGTTTGACAGGAGGTGTAACATCGTGCCTAATGACAGATGTCCTTGTTGATGCCATGCCAGACGAATAACTGCTTAATGTGTTTGGCAGTTGAGCATAGTAACATGTGTGTCAGAACGTGGATAAGTTCGAATAGTCTCTTCCGCAACTTCTTCAGGAGGAAGGGATAGGGGAGGCCAGTTCGCTGTTGGGTTGTATGCTGTGGTGCGATGGACGGTCGCTCCCATCAGTTCGCCCCAAAACATCCACTGTCATGAGATGAATGAATTCATCTTATTCAAAAGTGATGCCAAATTGCATCACTTTTGAATAAGATGAATTCATTCATGCCTAAAGCGCAGGTGAAGTGGCTTGCTTGTGTTAAATACTAGTTGCCCCTCATCCCCATACTTCTACCCCACTATATGAATGTTTGATACACCCATGCAAGACGGCATCAGCATCTTCGTGTGAAAAGGCCGGAATCATATGGGTACCTTCATACAATTGTGTAGAGTGTTTGGTGGCAGTAAATAGCCCCTGTCGGCGAAGGGAACGTCCACCCATCATAGACAGGTGATGGATGTCCAGTAACTGGCATTTTTGGGGTCCTTTTCTTGTGCAGTGGCCACATCCTCACAGTTATCCCAAGGGATGGTGTTGCTTTGGTCCCAGAATGGCGTCAGCAACAGGTTTCTTCTCTCCTATCACCCAGGTGGGAGAAGGCAGTGGTCTGTGCAGATGGCAAAAGGAATGTCTTTTAGGATGAATTTGAAGTGGCAGACTGTGAGGTAGTTAGACCGGATACCGTTCTTAGAGAAAATCAGGATTTGACCATAAAGTAAGCAGGAAAAGCTGTCGATGATACCGTCTATTAGAGAGTGTAAGGTCACGTCTGAATTCCAGAGACTGAGGGTGAAATGGGTGTGATGATCGCTATGTAATGGGCATGTCCTTTGGATGCATGGAACGTGGTAGTTTGAGAATGACATAGTCCCATGAAAGTTGGAGGTTAGATTAGCCATGTTGGATGGAGGGTAATGGTCTTTCTCCAAGATGAGCTTCAGGCATAAGTAGTTGCTGCAAGGTCGCCAGGTGCCATCTGTTCTTTTTTTACTAAGTGTAGTGGCCATGCAAATGACCTAATTGCCCTCTAGCAGAAACGCATTAATTCAACCTGAATAAAGGTTTGCTAGGCTGCTTGCACCTTTTCTTGGGACATGCATCTGAACTTGGAGTGAACGGGGGCGTCCATCATCTTGATTTGGCGGGAAATGTCATATTGTTCCCAGTGTCCAGGCTGCTGATAAAATTCAGGCCATAACAGTTTTTGAAACTCCTGATAGAGTAAGTTGTAGAGACAGGTGGTTCTCACGAGGAGAACTACCAGTTGATTTAATTGAGATGTGAATAATCACAATGGAGTGCTGTTCAGAAAATGTCCACATCCAAGAACCCTGTAAGGAAGCAAGGATGAATTCCCAGGAGAAGTGGTAATGACGAATCCCCAGAGGTGGCATTTCGTTGTTTGCATGGGAATGGTGCAGGTGGGGATGTGTACGTGATGTAGAACTCTGGTCCTAGAATATGAGTGTAAATGTTCGCGGGAATGAAGGTCTGGGGAAGGTTATCATCGTGTTTGTTTGTTTTTTTTGCCCATCAGTACCCTGGTACACAGCTGCGTGCCCCTGCACCGATTTCGTAGTGATAGAAGTAGAATTTGAAGGGTAAGGGATGATCACGGCGTCCTTACCCGCGGGCTGTCGGTGGGCAGTGGCGTTGGTGGTAGGCGGTGGTTTCCACCATCGTGCAGCAGTTGGGAGTCAGGGAATCGGAAGGCCTTGGCCACGTTAATTAGTTTCCGGCCTTTCATAACAGTGTATCCACAGGGCTCTCATCAGCGTTGTGTAGGCTAGATTAGGTTAGGATAGGTTAGATTCGCTCATGGAAGGAGGAAAGGTGCTAGAGCTACAGTTTACACAGGAGATTTGATACTCATGGTGCATTAGCCATGAGGTCGTTTCCTGGCAGCCCACTGAGAGCCTGCATCTCGTTCAAGGCTACATAAGCGTCGCTGTCGCCTAGTGGTTGCAACGGCATACTGAAGAGCCAATAGGCAGGGCCACTTACATGGTGCATGATGTCCGCCATTGCTTAATTAATCATTACAAGGGTGAGGTATGTTTTAATGCATCTTATTGTATCTTCCATTCTTTATTCAAGCGTGGAAGGTGGAAGAGGAAGTGGTTAAAGGAGCCTGAGGGATAATGGAAAAGGAAATTTGGCAGGAGATACAGAGATAGTTATACAGTTGTGGATTGTTAAAGAGAGGATTAGTTTTTATTGGAAAATTAATATACGAGAAAGAAGTAGGAGGATAGTGTACAATGTACACTGTACATATATCCTTGACACCTGAGCAAAGCCCCAGGTCGACCCTTCGGGAAGCAGTCAGGATACCAGAGTACCGAGCAACAACTATCTTAAGAAATAGGGATACTATGCATGTGTACTCTTAGTATCTGGACAAATTCCCAGATCGACTCCTCGAAGATCATCCAGGATACTCCTAGCATGTTTATTTCATAAGCTTTGCCCACGATGCACTCCGACTTCGCATGTCACCTATCACTACTAAGCATAGACTTGGCAAGCTTGTCTTTGCAGCGCAGCCTTATGTGTTAGCTAATGGTCTTAGTTAAAGTTATTTTGTTGTAGTTGTGTGAAGAGGGTTTCTTCCAAGATTTCTAGTCTGCCCCATGTTTTGTTTGCAAGTTCATGTAGTCGGATGTTTGATGGTTTGATTCTAAAGCGTTCATGTAGCTCTGAATAATAGAACTTGATTCTAGACTGCTTGGAGTTTGAGCAGTCTGCTTTTAAAGTGTCCAGAGGGATCGGAGAGTATTCTACAATAAGTCTGTTTTTTTTTTTTTTTATACCTGCCTTGACTTTTTCGTGCCATTTAGAGAATCTTTTGCCTTTTTAAAGAGTAATCTTTGTTTGTACGACTTTATTTCGTCAGTATGTCATTGCCGTTGATTCTGATCAGTGAGGGATCGATTTTGGCTGTTAATATAATTTGGAAGTATTTGTTTGGAATCTCCATTTGGTTTTCGAATCTGTTGATTGGTGCGATTGCTATTTGAGAATGTTTCGGGATTTGCGTAGACAGGTCGTGATTTGCAATGATGCCATCGGCTTAGCATAAAAAAAATGGAATTCGGTATGAGTGGGACATTTATTTTGGTGCAAAATTGAACTATATATGAACGGTAGAGTCACAGAAGGTAGACATACCCTGATTAGGACCAGAAGACCTTTGGCCAAGTATTTTCCAGGGAGAAGGGTGAAGATACGGTGGTACTTGGGGTAGGTAACTAGGTGAGTAAAGGTGTTCTGTCGCCTTTGGGTTGTTGCATTTACCATCTATATACATCACTCAGAACATAAAGAAAACACAAGATACGCAGGTGACACAGTACTGATTGTCGACACAAGAAACTATGCTAGGAATACTGCTCGATCAACTAGAAAGAAAATAAAAAGACTATCTTGAAAAAATAACATCGTTCAGAGGACGGCAAAGACCGAAATATGTGTAGTCCGACAGATGTAGCGGAGAACTGGACGTCACCCCAGCCAGTTCAATAGGTCAGAATAGGTCGATTTGGATAAGTATGGTCGTCTACGGCAGTGACACGTTAACGGAAGTATCTTTTCTAACCACTTTCACGGTAATATACTTTATTATCCTACGGAAGTATTCAGTTTTAAGTTGATATTAAAAATAAAGTTTCGCGTGGCAGTATCACTGTGTGTGTGTGTGTGTGTGCGCGCGTGCGTACGTGTGTGTGCGTGCGTGCGTGTATTCAGTTTTAAGTTGATATTAAAAATAAAGTTTCGCGTGACAGTAGCACCGTATGTGTGTGTGTGTGTGTGTGTAAATATATATATGTATATATATATATATATATATATATATATATATATATATATATATATATATATATATATATATACACACACACATATATATGAATAAAAAATAAGTATAATCTATGAACCCCCCACACACTAATCACATACACACCACGTAATTACTGTTCGTGTAACTTTATATATATATATATATATATATATATATATATATATATATATATATATATATATATATATATATATATTTTCTACTTTTTTATTCATATATATTTATATGTATGTATATATATATATATATATATATATATATATATATATATATATATATATATTTATATATATATATTTATTTATATATATATATACATATATATATTTATATATATATATACATACATATATATATATGCACACAAACATATATATCGCTATATATTAGACTCTTGATTCCATAGAACTAAACCAAAGGCTTACACAAATTTTACATATAGTTCATTAATGGTGCGACGTTTCGCCGCTAGGTGGCAGGTCGATCTTGTAAACAACCCATGCTGCTTCACACACTGGAAAGTTCTCTCAGGACACTTTGGCCACAGTGTTTCCGTCTCTGGTTTCCTAAAGATTTAACTCAGTAAGAGTTCTAAAGGCTGAACATAAGATAGAAAGGTATGTTAGAGTTACTGGTAGCGACTTTAGTAATTGAACGTTGTAGGGGAACACAAAATCATATGATGTTGGACAACGTTGTGAAAGAGCATGTGAACTGATCTTTATATATGATAGCCTTAGGTTTCATAGAAAAGAAACACAACTGCTTTAACATTTGTATGTAAATTCAACGAGTCTGATTTCCTATTTGTTATACCCCAATCGCATCCTGCCTTGCGCTCGTTTAGGTGTTACTTAGGGGCATGATGTGCGGCTGGCATTACTTGCCTCAGGGAACATACAAGGGTTGCAGAGGAGCTAACTCAACCAAACATCCCATCATGGCCAATGCCGCAGATTGGGAACTCATTCAGTCATAGTCTAGGACATTTTCTGCATGTTCTGCGTGGCGTGGCAATGGTATGTCTGTGCTGTGTAAATGTCGTGTTTATGTGACCAAAGTGGTATTCAAGAATGTGGAGTCTGTGTCAGCTGCTTCAGGTTTACCAACCATTCCAAAGTAAATATGTTTCGGATGAATGACACTGTCCAAATGTTTAAATGTTTTGTTTGTAGTAACACATGCTCATACTGATATCTGTCTTTCAGATGATTATCCCTATCCGCTGCTTTACCTGTGGAAAGGTTATTGGAAACAAGTGGGAAATCTACTTGGGTTACTTATCAGCAGAATATACAGAAGGGTAAGTCAGTATGATTGTTTGTTTGTATTATTACCAACTTTAATTTAAAATTTGGATCAGGCAGAAGTAAGACATTATGAGGCAAGAGTTGGAGAGTAAACTAGACATACAAACTGAATGGAGTTTTACCTGTTGTTGCCTAAAGTGTACTTGTGCCTGCACTGCACACAGACAGGCCACTATGGTTTTGTTTTATTTTATTTATTTTTTATTATTATTATTACAAGGCCTACCTTGACCTCACCTTTTTACAGCAATTGTCATTTTTATAACTTTGTAATAATATTGTAATTATCATAAGAATATTATAGTTCGTAGCAGTAAAATAAATATAAAATGAGAACTTTTTCCAAAACATTCATGGAATAGGGGTTAAGAGGTGAGGTCAAAAAGGCATATTAATTGACACTTTAGTGATCTAAGTGCTTATGGAACCATCTGTGTGTAGAAAATAAAATACATTATCATAGTAAGCAACACATGCCTTCTGGTATCAATGGATTAAATCTGTATTCCCAAATCTTACTTGTTTTTAAATTAGTTAAAAAAAAGAAAGAAAGAAAGAAAGAAAGAAAAAATATATATGTATAACCATTGACATATTTAATTCAAGGGTAATAGTGAATTAACTTATTTCATCCAATCTTTCAGTGATGCCCTAGATGCTCTTGGCCTGAAGAGATATTGCTGCAGGAGGATGTTATTAGGACACGTGGATCTCATTGAGAAGCTGCTTAACTATGCCCCACTTGAGAAATAATAAAACATTCTATTGTATCAGGTAATACTTTTTAGGTCATTTACACAGAATGTAGTTAGTATTAACCCTATGACGACGGTGCGTCACATTCGTGTGACACAGCTAAATTCCCGATGCCGGGGCGTCATGCCAGTGTGACGATTTCGATGCAACATTGCAATCGCCCGGCATAGGGGTTTTCGCGTAGCGCGCGCCCCGTCGAGAAAGGGTTAAGTAACTGTTCATGTGATTTACCTTATATCCCTATTATCAACCAGGCTGTAGAGCAAAAATTGGGAGCTGCTCACATGCACAAACTAACATGTGATTGCAAGGCATTTACTAGTTACCAACCATGTTAAATTGGAAATCACTAATCGATAGCAAAACGCCTTGTAAGGTTAAATCGATTCTGTCAATCAGCGAGTGCCTTACATGATTCTTTAGGCTCCTTTGAATGATACAGTGACATGTAAACAAAGCCCAACCCAGGAGCAAAATTTTCATGTTCCAAGAAAGAAAAAAAGGATTGAGATTTCTTCTTTGTAATATTATTTCAACATAAGTTCATTTCCTAAAAAGTATATTCTAATTCATGATCTTATTGATCATATATAATGTAATGGTTTTCAAAATACTCTTTTTTATAGAATGTTGTCGAGATAATGAAACCGTGGCTCCATGTGATGGAGGTGCTTTTTGTATCAACATTTTCCAAAAAGAAATGCCAATCAAACTTTAGAAATGAATAAGATGAACAAAAATAAACAGTGAGGTGCAGTTTGTACTTTCTTCATTGTAAATATATAGTATGATAAGGGAATGCAATTTGTAAAAATAAAATAATAGATATGAATTGGTTTGATTATTATTATCTGTGCTCTTTAAAGACCTCCCTGGCCATTTGTCTGTCCAATCCATCTTGCTATTTGTGGAGCTTGTACTTTGCCAGAGCTCAATAGGCAAGGAGGCTACTTCAGTATTTATTGTTGTCCTTTACTGAGTTCTGATAAGTGCAGAAGCTACTGCAATTGTTTGTTGAACTCTAAACATATAAATCGCCTGTTTCTGAATCAAATAACATTTAAATATTCATTGCTTTTCAATTTTGTTTTAGAAATAAATTATGTTTGAATTTATCAAATCATTCATTTCATGTATTTTATAAATGTTATTGTAGGTCTGTGGCTGTCTGCAAATTTACCATAGGATATGTGAACAGTATTCATATTCATATTAAAATGAATACTTGCCATCATACCAATCATAATTTAAGGCAACTAAAATGTTGCCTTAAATGTTGACTTTTGATAAAAAATGAACAGAGAGTCGTTGCTGTAGTTATCATTGAACTTGCCAGTGCTCTTACCACCAGTAAATTTAGGATTGTATCTGTGATGGTAAGTTGTTCATGAATACCTTTGTGGTTTGTATTTACCATTGTAAGTGCGTTAGTGAATCCGGCCCCAGAACAATAACTTCACTACATAGTCAGCTCTTAGCTGTTCAAAATTGAAATGGTTTCACAGAAATTTTTTTGTGAATATTGAAGTCTAATGCTGGGACATGTTTGTATGTTTCTACTGAACCCAAATAAGAGACAGAGATGATTGCAGCACATGCACAAGAGGGTTGAAATACTATACCTTTATTTCAAAGCAGTAGTCCCATGCTGTAACTGTTTTTCAGGGTATTTCTTGTAGCATAGCATAATCACCTGAAAGTTCAAGATATTTTTATTTATAAAGTTACTTTAATAGAAAGACAAACAGGAAATGACTTGATAAGAAAACAAATTTTGTAGTATTCAGAAAGTATGTTTAGATTTCCTTGAATATGATTTACAGTTCCAGTATGTATAAATATCTATAATCTTTTCTGGCTTTCTTGTGTCAACAATATTTAGGATATCTCTTGTGTTTTATCATTGTATTAACCCTTCCACTATGGGCATTTTTCTTGGGGTCAAATCACTTATTCTTTTAGTTGTGTAACTAATGCATCATTCTAATTAGTATCACTTTGCTAATATATCATACTATAGGTCTAGAAAATAATAGAAAGCACAGCATCTTAAGATGCCAGGCCAAACATTCTAAGATGTGGGCCATCTTGAAAGGGATAAGAAATATCCATTCTTGTTGAAAGCATCATGATAAAGAACCCTTGGAGTTCTTTATATGAGGACTATTTAAAAAGTTTTGGCAACATACAGATAAAATCATTAGTAATATAAATTGTCTCCTCTTAACACATTTGCGCCGGATGACGTGCTGACTAGTTTCATGGTTTTTGCGTCAGACGCTGGTGACAAGATATCTGGGCAAGGCCAGCGCTCGGGGGGAGCGAGTGGGTAATCCAGGCTCGTCGCTTGTGCACCCGAGAGTCTCGAGGCATTAGGCTTATGTGTTCGAAAACCCTGGTATTACAATCATACAAAGCCGGAATTGCCCCGTCATGAATGGGTTAAGTAATGTTATTTTTATTTTGGTGGGCCGCAGAACATTGTATGAGAAATAACACCCTGTGAGCAGAGTGTATCTATCGTGGGGAACAAATGATTTTCATTATAACATCAACAAATCTGAATACTGAAATCATTGCTTTAACCCGTTAACTCGTTAATGATTGGGCTATTTTGCCTCTAAATGGTCGAAATGCCAGGATATACTAACGCATAAGCCTAATGCTCAGGATTCTCGGCCACACTAGCCACAGCCGAGCGCTGAACGCCTGATCACCTGATGCGCTGGCCTTGACTAAATATCTCGTCCCGGGTGTCTGACCCAAAAACCACTAGATGTGGTATCTTGTCACCCGCTGTTAACGGGTTAATGCCGGGTGACAAGATATCACATCGAGTGGTGGCAGAACCAGCCACCAGGGACGAGATACCAGGTGATCAGGCCTGGCTGTGGCTAGAGTAGGCAAATAGCCTGATGTGTTAGGCTTCCTTGTTTAAAATACCTCAGCATTTAGACCATTTGGAGCCAAAACAGCCCCGTTGGCAACAGGTTGATAAAGGCTACATTTTTGTTATTAACCCATTGCCGATGAGGGATAGATTTGCTTACCCAGGTTCCAGGATGGGTTTTATTTCAGAGTAAGGCAGCTTCACGCAACATGCCTTGACTTTTCTTTCTCCCTTTTAGTCACTCATTGTAGGGCTAGAGTCATTTTTGTGTTTCTTTTTTTTTTTTTGTGTGTGTGTGTTTGTGTGTTATAAAGTATTTGGAGACATATCTGTCATATTACAGGCTCTATCAATTCTGCAGTTGACTAAAATTGTAGTTCACGGTCCATATCAGGTCATTTTTCTCTTTATACTCAGTGTGATAGAAGTAGTACTGTTTCAGGGGAGGACAAAAAGCAACTTTATTTTTTTCGTATTTGTGTGCTGTCATGAACGAATATGAAAAATGTAACTATCCACAATGAAGATAACATGAACAGGTAGGGAAGAGGAAGGAAACTTGTACTTATGACTGTGAGTGCCACAGTAAAAGGCATCATTTGTAGCACAGGGGCACATTATAGACATGGGCATGATTTGCGTCACATCCTTCCTCTCGTTCTGCCTGCACATCCTTCATCTGTGGTACTTTGGAGCAAGAAGTCGGAAACTTGCTATGCCATTGCTCTATAAAGATAGTGCTTGCTAGAGACTAGATGCCATTCAAGGCTCTTTCCCCTGCTGGTGCTAGAAGAAAGTGGTGCCACCCATTTTTCTTAATATCAGAGTACTTATAGTAATTTTGACTACAACTGTCATCATCACTCACTCATTACTCATAGCAAAATAAAATAAAATCCCCAAATGTCATTACTCCTGCCGTCAGGCCAGAGCTCCTGCATCATGAATGACGAAAAAATACCCGTTGCTAACGGGTTAATGAAAAAATATCCAATAAATATATTAATACAGCTATAGCAAAATATATCAAGCAAAATAGATAGACAAATGCATATTTATGTTTACGTATAACAGTCCATTTTTATTAACTGGCAATACTTGTGCATTTTCTGTAATTTGTCGCCAATTTGCTTGTAAATATTGTAACATTTATATTTATATATATTGAAGTTTTGAAATGAAAGATTTAATAAACAAAAATTTATTTATTTCTGTTGATACTAATTAGTGTGGCCTTACTTTTCTTTTTTGTTTTGTAAATTAGCTTTGTCTGAATCAGATCATTTCTAAATGAAATACCAAAATGTTTCAAGCATATCTTTTACGTATAATAAAAAATCCAAGGATATTCAATATATTCCAGTGACTTTTATGTACATAACATGTAATATATTCATATATTATAATTCCCTATATTGTACTTGAGTATAAACTCAAGTCACTGATGACAGGTAGAATGAGGGGATGAATGTGAACCCATTCACGTTGGGGCGCTTCCAGCTTTGAATGGTCACAATGCGAGGGTTTTCGAACGCATAGGCCTGACACCTTGGGATTCTCGGGCGCACTAGCCATGAGCCTGGGCTTTCTGCTCGCTCACCCCGAGTGCCAGCCTTGGCCAAATATCTTGTCACCAGTGTCTGACGCAAAAAACATGAAACGTGTCAGCACGTCATCCGGCGTGAATGGGTTGATATAGCTGCTTTAGTAATGTGGTACTTACAACTATAAGATCAGGTCACCTTCCTTTTCTCCATCTCTTCTTCTTTTTGTTAGAAATTATTTTTCTTTCTTCTCTTTTTTTTTAATGTAAGTAAAAAGAATTTGAAAAGAAAATTGCTTTTTGTCTTCTCACAAAACTAATACTTTTCTAAGGCTTAGTTTAGTCAATTACAATATTGAGAAAGCTTGTTGAATGGCAGATATAAGCCTCATAATATAGTAAAACACACAAAAAAAAGATTGGCCCAAAAACGCTTGTATCATGATGAAATGAAGGAAAGCACAAAGGCCTCTCTGTTGTGTGCCACTCCCTTGTTCTGAAATATAGCCTTTCTGGTGTGCAGGTGGCAATAGTGCTTCACATATGGCCCAAAAAGCAAATATATCCAATTATATAATAACGGTAATAGAAGTTAAGCCATTTTCACAAAATGGGGGTAAAGAGGAGAGGTCATGTAGGCCCACTGATTGGCTGATTATTGATAAAGTGCTGGTGGAACAATGTCTAACCAAAAAATTAATAATACTGTAAAAAATTTGCTTAAAATAAAACCACAGTGGATAGTGCATGTTCCTGTCATCATTGGGGTTAGAGTAAAATATGCTGAAAGTGTGTAAACTATCAGTATATTGCTAGTAGTATCACATAAATTTATAATCTTGTTGACATAACTATAAACAGCCATCATAAAAAATATATTATTTTAGTCAATTATTAGCTTAACCCATTGCAGACGGGGTGCCTAATGACCTGGCAGTCAGGACGGGTGGTGTACGATGCTGGTGGCACCGGCTAAAAATTGGAGGGATGGGGAAAGTGTGTTCTCCGCCCTCCAAGTAGTGCAGACTAGCCTAAACAATATTTTTTCATAAATCCATCACAAAATGTGGGATTAAGCTGACTTTGGAACCCTGTAGCTCTGAAGCTGTTGCCATTACAACCATAATATTTCATGACTGTATGCGCGTTTCAACTGCGCATACAATGTCGTGTCATGCATGCATTGACACCTATCTCTTAGGCCTAATTGGTACCGTCATGTGTGTCATGTCATCCTTACTCAATAGGTTAACTCTCTCTGGACGGGTGGTACACTACTGAACCGCTCATTCAAAAGTGGGTTAATAGTTGAAGTATAGGTAATCATTTTCTTTTTTTCTTTTTTCCTTTTTATGAGCACAGGTTGGATTTCGCTTGCACTCCATGTATGAATACCTCAGAACATGGATTTTTTTTTTTTTTTTTCCATATATATAAAAATAATCACAATTATTACTTTTCTACAGGTTAAATGACATCAAGGTAATTCTTCAGAGGAAGAAATGAAAACCAGATCAAAGTGGATGGCCTAAAATTTGAAATGGTTCCATGAAGGCCAGCAGCAAGTAAAGGAAGAGATTTTGTAATAAAATAAGATAATCTTAATATTTTTCTTTCTTTTCCCTTAAAAATAGAAAAAGAAAAAAAAAACATATCTCTATATAACCTCATGATTTAAAGTGAGATAAATGTTAAGAAATACAGAGATTAAAAAAAAAAACCTGCAGTTGTATTAACCCACACTGGGGTGGTGTAAGCCGTTGTACCCTGCATTCAGCCAAAAGTTGCCGGGCGGCACAGTATTGTGCCGGCCATTCAATTGATTTAGGCCTAATAATTCGAACGCCCCGGCATTTGGACATTCAAGGCTAGAATTCCCCCGTCGGGAATGGGTTAACATCAGAATCTAATTGAACGTCGAGATTCCCCTAAGTCAAGTGATACTACAGTACGGATGACCTTCAGTTTATTTTGGGGTAAAATTTGTAAAAATACGAGTTTGATGTTAACTGGTATCAGAAAAATAACTAAGAATCTGAGCTACTGACCCTATCTATTAGCATGAAATCCAGGATTGCAAAGAATAGCAAGAACAAAAAGGAAAACAGTAATAGGAATGCTAAGAATTAAAACAGTGGCAAACACTAGTTAGGGTTGGGCCACCCACCTAATTATTCTAAATAACAAGCAGTGGCAGATCCAGAAAATTTGAAATAGGGAAGGCGGATTTTTGCATCAAACACTTTAGTTACGGGGTGTTTAGGTATGGGTACCTACTACGACATTTAGCAAAAATGTATTTACTTAGTGCACTAAATTAATCATATATTTCTTTATGTTGTGTTTTCCTATGTTATAAAGGTTCTCCCACACTAGTGGCCCCTCCCCCAAGGATCTGCCAGTGGTAACGGGCAAAATATAGAAAAGCTAAATTACACAGTTGCTTGGAATAAGAATTCATTGTTATGTTCAAAACAGTGTAGGAATTGTGGGGGGATATGCCCATCCCCACCCTCTATTTCAATTGATTAGATAAATAGGTAGCCCCAACCCCTCAGCTGTGTAGGCTAGCTGGACAGTATGCAAGAAGACACAGCTGATTATGGAGGGGGATAGTGTCCCCCCCATAATCAGCTGTATCTTCTTTGTCCCCACAATTATAGACATTCAGCTATACCACTGCTTTAAATTGAGAGTTCCCTGCATTTGAAGGACATGGCCACCAAAAAATATCCTGGCTGTTATACCCCCCTCCCCCTGCCCCTTCCAAATGTCACTCCCCCTGAACTAAAAACCTAAATAGTAGTAACATCAGATAAGAGTATGACATTAATTATTACAAGCAATGCTATCACCTTGTGTATTATCACATACTGTAATGTAGTTTCATCACTCTTTTCAAAATTATTTTATGTATTGATATACATATTTAACATTTGGATAAAGAGTACTTTGGACTCTGAACAGACATAACCTAACAGTGTCATACTTGAGAATTCACATTAATTCTCCATTTAGGTTAATTAAAAGTATTAAAAATAACTCTAATTCAGTAAAGTCAAACACCTCATTCAAGCGAGAGAGTTAGACTGTAAAAAAAGAGTTTAAAAATAGAGAGCAAAGATGTTATGTGGTCTGTCAAAGAAATATTTTAGTTTGCCCAATCATACGAGCCAGTCAGATAGAAATGAGACAAATGGGCGAAATTTGTCTTTAGTGTATGCATATAACAATATAAAACAATAAGCGCAATTACTTTATTTACTTTCAAAACCTAAACGGTAAAAACGAAGGTGCCAAGTAGTAAAAAAAGGCAGTGATGAAATTCCATTTTCTGTGAAAGCAGATTCATGCGTCTTCTTTGGTGGTAGGATTTGCCGACAAAATTACGTATTTTGACTAATTTATTAATGACACAAGGGGAAAAAACTCAATAGTCCTCTTTTCATCTCCCTCTCACTTTTTCTTTCACTCTATCTCAAGAAATAATGAAAAAGAAAAAGTAACTTTTCTATACGTTTATTCACAGACTTGAAACAATGGAAATAGTAAGGCGCGAGTATCACAAAAATACATTTAACTGGCGCAGAGAATCACGTCTATTCACCTAGTAATCGACACAACAGAGAAAAAACACGACCCGGTATAATGTCACTATAGTTTCATGACAGTCGGATAATGTTACAGCCAAGTAAATTTACACTAAATATAGCGACTGACGATCTTCCTTTCACTTTCCCGGTAAACTTATCGTCCGGTTTTATGCGCGGATGGGAAAACTTGTGAATGGTGTTCCTCTGTGCGTTTGCCTTGTTATAGTTCTGCTTGGGAATAAGAGTATGGTGAATATACGTTGGATGATAAGAAATACGATGGTGGTCGTATTGAATATATGATGAAAAAACACCGGAGGAACCTGAAGTCAGAGACACGAACACCGTTAAAGTAAATCGGAATATAATGGCTAAACATCTATATGGAATAATAAATGACAGCCACATTTGTTACTTCTAAATCTCGATTGAGTTAGACAGCTGAAAAACGTACAATCACAAACTGGGATAACATATACCACACATCTGGCAATGGCGCAATCGCATGAAGTCATTAATCCGTTCGATTTGCAAAATCATGCAAGGCTATTGTAAAACAAATATCCACGGCGATATTGATCCTCTTCATTAAAACTGCAAAAATCTGCATAATTTCTTATATTGGAATTATACGCGTTTGAATTCAGTAAAAGTACATATTTGAAAAATGAATTGCCAGAAACTTTTTTCTTCTTTCT
>NW_028234444.1:8136751-8149251 GCF_977035675.1 Penaeus japonicus | reverse complement strand
TTTTTATTTAGTGACTTAATTCAGCAACTGATCATCCATGATTGAGAAAAGTAGGATAAAAACTCAAAATTTCATGTGGTGGGACCAACAGCTTGAGCGTGGCCACCCTCTGACTAAACCAATCAGCTCTAGTTACTTTGAGAGAAGGAGTCTAGACAAATTTGTAAGGTCTGATACAGAGGGTACTAAATATACTATCTCCTATCAAAATTCTAACTTTTATGATTACTTTGAGCACGTATAAGTTTAATATCAGATATAATATAATGCCTTTTGCTTAGAAAATTGTTAAACTGAACACAACCAACTGAATTTTAAAACGGGGGAATTCTCTTGAATGTCCCGGAAAAATGCGGGAGTTCGATTTATTGAATTACAATTAAATCAAAGAATGGCCGGCACAATACTGTGCCGCCCGGCAACTGGTCTTTTGAATGCGCGGTACACATGCTGTACCACCCGTCCTGTGTGGGTTAATATCTCTATCTGTGTATCTATTTTGGAACTTATTTTAACAATGTGATTTGTCTACAGGTGGATCAAGTGACCGTGGTCGAGATGGAGGTGCAGGTTCTTCGGGATCACTGGCTAAAAAATCCAAGCCTGGATTTAGTGGTAGTGGATCCAGTGTTCGTTCGGGAATTCCCAAGCAGAGTACGGGAGACATGGTCAACCTGCTCAGTGAAGAGTGGGAAAATGTGGCAGCTGAGGTGACTTTCTTTCACAGTTTTTGATATACATTGTTTTATTAATAATGATATAAGAAATCTCACTTAGTTTGGCCATTTTTGTTTTGATATATGTTTTTAGGAATTAATTTAAATGACTTTATTGATCTTTTTCAGGTTGACCCCAATGATCTAATACCCTTTATTGAAGCTGGGGAGGAATATGGTGACAATTCAGAAACATACTTGTGTGGTGCTGTCAAGACTCTGAGAGCTCAGAGGACAAAACCTGATAACCTTTTGTGTTTTTCTCTCATGTATTTAGCCAAAGTGAAGCCACATCTCTTCAGTCGCTCAGAAATGGTAACCGAAGCATTTTGTTCACTCCTGAAGAGAGATCACTCGATGACCTACAAGGGCAAAGGAAATCCAGCTGTCTCTGTCCTAGCTGCCAATATCCTGCTGGCTGCATACCAGGATGAAAAGTCCTGGCCTGATATTTTTGTCCGCGTCTACATTGAAGATTCCCTGGGAGAACGTATATGGGTTGATCATGAAGATTGCAAGGGATTTGTGGATAACATAGCCACAGCATTCAGAACTAAGATGCCTCCAAAAAGTCTTCTGTACCCAGACCTTGGCATGGGCAGCAGACAGGACTGTCCCTCACCTCCTGTATCAGGAGGATCTGGAGGGGCTGACTCAGGTGATGGAGACTCTGAACTTTCTCTAGAATGTAAGGAAAGCCTGGATGTTAATGTCACTAATCGCTATGCAGGTATAATGTCAGAAGTAGAGGAAATGGTTATGGAGGCTGTGCAGCATCAGTTGGGTGTACGGCATCAAAATCCAGATGCCGTCGCTCGAAATTCAATCAGGTTTTTGTCATCTGTGTGTGGTATCTTAGAGGTGAGAAGACAAGTTGCACAGAGATTGGAGATGTGGTTACAAAGCCCCAAATTGCAAAGACCAGCTACAGAGCTCCTAATGTCTCTATGTTTAAATTGCAACACACATTCCCAGTTGGATATAGAGTGTATAAGCCACATAATAAGAATCAGGTTGAAGCACAAACCCCTCATACACCAATATATGGTTTGTCTACGAGAGCTTCTTGCAGCTCATTCTGACAACATTCCCTCAGTGATGAAACACACATTGTATAATGAACTGTCACAGGCAAGAAATCCAAGCAATATGTCCATTCTCTCTGTTATCTTTCAATTTGCTCCTGAACATGCAGCAATCATTTTAGCAGAGGAGTTCCAAGAACTCTTATTTAATAGGGAAGATTTTTTACGTGCCTTGAGAGCACTGTTACGAGAGATAGTCCGAGCCCTGAGACACGATATGCAGTTTCAGAAGTTCTGTCAGGGACTCATGAAGGAACGCAAGGATCCAGCATTTCGTGACACTTTCGAGTTTAAAGAAAGGATGTTCCATAGCACAACTGATCTTATTGTCCTCACTATCTTTGTGGCCATTTCTCCTCAAGTCCGGGAAAGTGCCACACAGATGTACCGTGGTGAAGCCAGAGATCCTGATATTGTGAGAAGATACCAGGAGATGGTGGCCTCCATCCAGCGTGATGCCCTTCACTGGATGTACCGAGTTGTTCCAAAATGCTACAACCCGAGCAAAGAAGAGTATACAAGATGCTTGCACAAATTGCTAATGTTTGAACAGGCAGAAGTTTATTTCATTAAAGACAACTGGCCCACTGAAAATGACCGTCCATTGTATTTTCGCTTAACTTCTGATATTCCAGTGAAGCAAGAAACTTTGACAAGGTTGCTGATGATTGCAGTCATGAAAGATCAGTGGATCAAGTCACAAGATCTGATAGAATTAGTTGACAAGTTGATAAAAAGAGCTGCATCCCTCTCCAGTGATGATATGGAAGTTTTAAGAATTGATGATACAAAGGTAATAGAGCTAATCTTCAATCTTTGCCCATACATCCCTCCAGAGAATTCTCCTCTGCCACAGGGTTATAGACCTCCAAAGACAGCAATTGCAAATTTGTACTGGAAGTCATGGATGATGCTTTTACTCATAACTGCGCACAACCCCACTGTGTTCGGACTTCTCGCTTGGGAATCTTATCCAACACTGCGTACACTGATGGAAATGTGCATAACAAACTCTTTTGTGTTTCCACCTCCAACTTTGGCAGCAGGGGAGAAGGGAGAAGAGATGACCACTCAAGAGTTGCATCTGTGTGCCCTTGAAAGACAACAGATCCTTGACTTTGAGTCACATTTGGCACAGAAGACCATTACAGAGCAAAACAGTCTGCTTTTGAGTCAACTTATCACCATGGATCCTACAGGACCTGCAAGAAAACCCCCTCCTATTGTCTTGGATCAGCTGAAGGCACTCAATGCATCACACAAGATTGGGCACCTTTTGTGCCGTAGCCGCAACCCAGACTTTTTGGTTGACATAATTCAGCGTCAAGGTGCTTCTCAGAGCATGCCATGGTTGGCAGAGTTGGTTCAGAGCAGTGAGGGAGCTTTTTCTGTACTGCCTGTCCAGTGTCTGTGTGAATTCCTCCTTAGTGAGACTGGAACAGGGAGTGGTGGCGGAGATGGGGCTGCAAGGCATCACCAGTTGTTGCAACACTTACGGTCACTGTTGCGGGCTCCACGCCAAGAGGACGGTGTTAGTGTTGAGATTTTAGACTACTTTCTGCGACGCCTTAGTTCCCAGCAGGCCACAGCCCGTATGCAAGCTGTGCGAGGACTCCAGTTGGTTGTGGCTCCACTTGGAGACCCAATGGAGATAGATGGAGAGTCTCATGCTCCCCATGCTTGGCTACTCCAGCACCTGCCAAATCTTCCTGGTTTTGACCTGGTTCAGGGAGTGGCAAGTCAAGCTCTCCGTGCAGCATGTCAGATTGAAACAGATCCACATGCAGTGAGTGCATACATTCGGTTCCTGGCTGTCCATACAAGAGATGATCCTCTCCAAGACCAGGCAGAGTTGGTGCAGGATATGGCACAGCTAATTGTTGAGCGGTGTACAATGATTTCAGCCATTTTGCCTGTACCTGAGAGAG
Organism: Penaeus japonicus; assembly: GCF_977035675.1. NCBI lineage: Eukaryota > Metazoa > Arthropoda > Malacostraca > Decapoda > Penaeidae > Penaeus > Penaeus japonicus. Next base: position 8,145,522 of record NW_028234444.1, on the reverse strand, counting down.
CCAACCAACCTTTCCAGCATGCTCACAGTACTCTCAAAGCCCTTCTGATTATTTTCATCAACTATATGAGAGGTGTGCGACTGCCACCAAGAGAGAGTTTTACGTGGTCAGAAAGTCAGGACCAGGTGCGGGTTCAGTGGGCATCTGGGGAACAAGCTGTTATGCATATACTTGTTGTTCATGCCATGGTCATCCTTCTCACTCATGGACCAGATAATAGCCCAGAGCTCTTCCATGAGTTGCTGACAACATGGTTCCCAGAGCAAGAGGAAATGCCTCAAGCTTTCCTGGTAGACACGTCTGAAGAGGCTCTGTTGTTACCAGACTGGCTGAAGTTGAAGATGATCAGGTCAACTGTTCCACAGCTTGTTGATGCAGCCCTAAAGGTAACTTGATCAACAGTTCTAATTAAGATTGTGTTGTCATGATTTAATATTATATAGTTCTATTATAATTATATAAGAATGACTCCAGACATTTTGAAAATGGCACAGTGAGAAAGGGGAAGGAGAAAGAAAAAAGAAAATTTATAATTGATTGTTTTTCAGGATTTAGAACCATCACAGTTAGTGCTGTTTATTCAGTCATTTGGAATACCTGTTGCTAGTATGACTAAATTACTTTGTGCCTTGGATGTTGCTGTCAACACCAATGAAGAAGCTGTGGCAGCTGCTGTCTTGGATAAGAGTCATAAGACATACATGGCTCAACTTGTTGAGGTAAGAATTTTATGATATAATTAAAAATTCTCCAAACATGATTCAAGATCTAGAAGGATGTTTAGTTACAAGATGAAAAGGTTGAAGGTAAAATCATGTACTGTGGCTCTCCTAATGCGACATGAATTTTTTGTCCTCTTCTCATTTGATATCATCTTTAGAATTACACAGTTGAAGTTTCTAAACCAGTTTTACCTATGTTTAGGTCCAACACCAAAGAGGAGCAAGAGGGGGCCATGCATTTGCTGCTACTCTTGGTGAACGCGATGATATGGATGTTGTTGGTGAAAGACCACCACCTGTGCGACCACTGGTGACTGCTCTCAAAGTAAGATACTTGGGACTATTATGAAAAGAATTGTATTTTCGTGGTTTATCTTGTATTGTCAAATTGTATAATTCTATTTTCATATCTGCTTCCTTTTGCCAGTATGTTAAAGCTTTGAAATAGATTGTCAAATTAGCTAGTTTAACAGTTTGTGTGTTCAGTAGAACCTCCAGTTTAATTTGATAATATAATTATAAGGCCTGTGATACTTGCCTTTGCATAGAATGTAGATTTTGCTTTGATATTTTATGAAGCTGTAGTTATTTATTTTTTTCTTTACCAGCAAGGCATTATACTTATATACATAATATTTAACTAGAGTACAAAAGATTCTTGCTGTTTTTACATTTTATTTTTTGCTAAGGAGAAAATTGAATGTATTCCAGGTCTCACAGCCATTGCATACTGAACTGAGTAAGAGTGAAGTGCAGTCATTTGTGCTACAGTGTTTCACCAACGACCTTCTTCACAGAGAACACAAAAAACAGGTCAGTAGTATTGTCTGTTAATAGATGACTAAGCATTGTTTGTAGTGGTTTTAAGATGCTAGTAACACTCAGCTAATATTACAAACAATTTAATGTTTTGTGGCTAATTCTCATATCATTGTTTTTCACTCAGGTTCAAGATACCATGAGGGTGCTGCAGAGACACTTCAGCCGCGAGATAAGCAGACAAGATCCTGAAGGACCTTATATCAATGAGTTCCTCAACAGTCTTACAGCTATTGTACAGTCTCCTGTAAGATATCTTTCATTCTTTCCTGTTTTATTTTAGTAAGGTTGAGTGGATAGTGGCAGATTTATATATATATATATATATATATATATATATATATATATATATATATATATATATATATATATATATATATATATATATATATATATATACATGCACACATGTATAAACACATAATGTATATACACAGACATAGACACATTTATTTAAACAAAATCCAGTTTCAGCAGACTTTTACCTTTTTTCCAGAAGCATGCACCTAGTTTTGTTGCTGGGCTGCATGATCACTACATCCATTCAGCGTCCCTATTCCGCATGTTACGCAATCTCCACAACAAGAAAGGGTGCGAGAAGTTGTACGCTCTCACATGCCAGTTAGTTGCCTTTATCCTCCAGATGGCTCCTGAGAAGAAATCTCCTTTGAGTAATGTTCTCCATGCTTTTAACATTGAAGAATTCCCAGGCAAGAAAATTAAGAAAAAGGAACCAGAAGTTGAGGTTGATGTTTCTTCCACTCAGGCTGTTCTCATGCACCTGGCTGGCATAGAACCAAGTCAACTGGAAAAAGAAATTTGCCGTGTTGTTGGCTGTGCCATGAAAGGAGGGAAAATGGCACCTGTAGTCGGAGCCATGTCTCAGCTTTTGTTGTCAGGAATGACAGTGAAGCAGGGCACTGAGGTTCAAGGAGGGCCCAGTGCACCTACTGCATTACTGCTGGATTGGCTACAAGTCCTTGACCCTGAACTTGAAAAGGGTTCTGATCAACTGCAACAGATACTCCTCTTCAAAAAGCGTCCTGGCAATGATCACAAAGAAGGGGGTTACAGCCAAGCCTATCTCCTAGCTGCATTTACACACCAGGCAAGATGGGACACTCTGGAACACTGTGTTCGAGCTCTTTTGCGTGTACACAATCCTGTTCTAGATCCTGCTGCTGTGCTAAGCTTTGTATGGGCTGTACTACATGTACCCAAACTATGGCAAGGCAGAGAACGAAGAACACCCCGACATGCCCCTCAAGAAACACTTCTATCTTTTAGTACATCAGAGGTGGTACACATTGCCCAGTATATGATCACAGAGTGCCAAGCTTCATTGGATGGAGGACGTGGCACATTACCCCTTGAAACCCATCTGCCGTTACTTCTGCATAGTATAGATAATTCAGTGTCTGCCATTCAAGCCTTGGCTGAACACTTGGCTGAGATTTCTCAGGGTACTGGTCCATGTCAGCAGGCAGCAGGACACTTGCTATATCACCTTTATCTAAGATTGCCAAAGATAATTTCTTACATTCCAGCAGGTACAATGACCAAAATTGTGTCTGCTGGGGCATCTGGTGGCAGAGCTCAAGAAAGTGGAGCAGATGTGGCTCTGCACACGCTCCTTACCATGCTTGCTGCACCGCATCCAGGTAGAGACTTCCGTAGACGTATGTCTGATCTTGAAGCAGCTGTACGTAAACAAGCAGCAGCACATCCTTTAATTGTCCTTCGCCATTTGCCTCTATTAGCTGCTTCACTCAAGGGGACAAATCACCTCCAACTAACAGCATTACGTGCAAGCAACTATCTTGAACTGTTCTCCATGGTCTTGGGTGTTTTGGAACTTCTACAACCCCTTCTATTTGCTCCACAACATCATGATGCACTCATACCTACCTTGGACAGTTTTATGGCCTTATTTAAGGCTCATGGTAGAATGCATGAGCTAGAACACTTACTAGTTCGATTTTCACATCTCCTGATGGAGTGGGTTGGTTGTCAGGGAGGACCTGCAGGAACTTACTTGTGCACACATTCTAATCTACTTGCAACACTTCAAATGCATTACCCAGACATTGCTGCCGTTCGCTCGTTAGCCGCTATAGCTGCAGCACGCGGCATGGATCAGCCAAAAGAATCTTCCATGACACAGCAGTCAGGAGTTGAATTTGGCCAGAATTCAGGGGGGACACAGGGTCCCTTGCCTCCACCTTGGGTCATGGGTCAAGTTGGAGATTTGCAAAGTCGACTTGAGTCATCAGCTTTACCTGAGGAGCAACTTGACATTCTGAAAAAAGTCAGTGATCTCCCTGACCGTTGGGTCAATGCAGCTCTCCCGTCATTCACGCACACATTTTGTGAGGGCATTGTAAGCACACATAAAGAGGTCAGGCTATTTTGTTGGGATTTACTTTCTCGGCTACTACACCAGCGACCTGCTCTCGGAGGGAGAGTCGGACAAGCAGTGTTGGCTGCTCTAAAATGTGAAGACTCTGCTGTTGTGGAAACTGCCCTAGAACATTTACCTGAAGTGATTCTTCTCCTCCACAACCAGGCACCAGATCTCCTGAGTGCAGCATTTATATCTACACTCACAGCATCATCTAATACCACAGCTTCACTTAGTGAAGCTCTGACACTGCTACATCTTCACACAGGGTCCTAAAAAGTGCAGATCTTTCACCAGTTATGATTTCATATAATAAAGATAATAAGTGTTCTTGCTCTCTTCATTTATCTGATCTTTTATTTAAAAAAAAAGTTTAAGAAGTTACTCATTATCCATTAATACCAAAGCTGAAGACAGATGGAAAGACTTGGATTTTTAAAAATTGCTTAGTAAGTTATAAACGAAACTTTGTTTTTTTTCCATTATTCTTTTTTCAATTACAGTAAATTTAAGTAGGATTTTAGAATTGACATATCCTGATCAAGTACAAATGTAGTATTAACCTAAGAACTGTCAAAATCTAAGTACTTATCTGGCTCAGGAAGTACAACAGACAATGCATAACTCCAATTGTAAGAAAAATTAGCCACGCCTACTAATGGTGAGCTGCTGAGTGGACATGAACATGCTGACGATGAATAATTATACTAAGGAGACTTCAACGTACCAACATGGGTAAACCTATGTTTTTTACCTGTCAGACTTTTTTCTATAATTGTTTTTTTATAATCATACTAAGAGTAATAGCATGTGGCAACAGCTACAATGTTCCCCTGTGCCAGTATGGCTTGTTGGTGCTGTAGCACTCGCAGTCATAAGCACAGTTTGCCTTCCTCTTCTCCATCTCTTCGTGTTTTTTCGTTGGAGATGATTATTTCTTTTGTATTTCTTTACAAAAGTAAAAAATAAGATATAAAAAACTTAAAGTTACTTTTTGCCTTCCCTTTACTGTAATACTTTAGTCAGAATAATGAGGTGATGTAGACTCTGCACTACAATTTTAATCAATTGGAATATTGATGAAGCCTAGCAGATGGTACATATAAGCCTCATAATAAAGCATAAAAACTTTGCAGAAAAAGACTAGTATCATAATGAAGTTTATGAAAGTGTAAAATCCTTAGATATGCTGTTTGATGCTCCCTCTCTGAAATAAAACCTGTCTTGTGTATCGAGCAGGTGTCAATTTTGCCCGTTTTGTCGTCAAAAAAAGGAAATGTATATGCCCTGTTTCCAACAGGTTAATATTGATGCAAGATGTTTGCCAGTCTGGATTCATATTTATTATTACTCTACAGTGGTAAGTTACGGGTACCAGCATTGTACCAATAATAATTTTCTGAAAAGAAAAAAAGAAAAAAAAGGGACAGCCAAATTATTAAGCTTTAAAAGATTTAATTGTCGATTAGTATGGTTTTATCTTGCGCTGAAAGTTGATGCTCTGATTCTCTTTTAATGGAACATGGTAGATTAGTTAGCAAATGCCCAAATGTTCATACAGTATAGTAAATGATATAGAAGAAAAAACAAAAATCTAAGTGTATCATGGGTCATTTACTCATTTTATATAGCACAGACAAAAGACTAGAAATGCCTTGTAATACAGTTTGTCTTACAAACTACTCCTAGGAATGAATGATAGGCAAAAGGAACATTATCTTAATCATTCATAATTACGAGTGTCCATGAGGTGTGAAGTGTCCTAGAGAAGAGCAGACTATCTTTTGAAAGCTGACTGACAGTCCTTTATCCAGAAACCATTCATTTAAATTCCCGAGTCTTCAATTTAAGATATTAGGTAGGACAGAGTAATCATAGTGTAAATAGAATGTTGTATTCTTGGTAAACAAATTTTCTGGAGGGAGTAGTGATATTGTTAATCATTTATGAATATCAGTAATAATAGATCGTTGTGGTACACCTAATTTGCAAATTCCTGTCAGATTTTTTCCCCATCAAAATATACAAGATCTGCCAAGTGATTTTTAAAACACCCAAAAGAAATGTTTACAATGCTCAAGTTAAGGAATATAACCATTGTGAACTCTTGTGCTCAAAGCCATTAATAATAGCATTGCAAAACTCCATGACTACAAACTCTTTTCCCCATAGGAAACTCAAGTTGTCTTTCGATAATTAATAATTTTCTGTTATGTTTTATGTTAGTACAGCAACTGGGCTGTAATTATCTGTTAATTATTTTACCAATTTAACCCATTGAAGACGGATGGCATGATTTGCTGCCAAGGCAGAGGTGGTTGTAGACGCAGATGGCACCGTGTGATACAACATAAACCCACCACACGACTGTATACATATTTTATTAAAACCACGACCAATAGGTTAAGAATACTAAAGAACTTCCCTTTTAAATATTAACAAATTTCATAAAAACGACACACAAACACCTGATTTTTTTTCCTTTTACCAGACTTAGGGAGATTAACATGATCAGGGCTGGTATCTTTCATGTTATTTCCTCAGGAGCACATTGATCAAGTTGCAATTGCACAGGGTATTTGGGTAGTTGAGTTACCATTTGCTGCTAGAGGTAAAGTGTCACTCAGACTCATAGCTATGGATGCAAAGTTCTTGTTAAAAGAATGTGCAATGATTTTTAATCATTAATTGTATTAGAATCAAATGGAAAGGATTTGCTTTTATGTTCTGTTATTCTCTCTGTTAACCCATTGCTGACGGGGCGCCTAACAACCTAACTAGTCAGCAAGGCGGGCAGTCTCCGACACTAGTGGCACCAGCTAAAAATTAGAGGGATGGGGAAGGGTTTTCTCTGCCCTCTGGGTAGCGCAACCTAGACCAAACAATATTTTTCCATAAATCTATTATAAAATATGGGTTTAGGCTGACTTTGAAACCCTGTAGCTCTAGAGCTACTGTTGTTACAGCCATAATATTTCATGACTGTTTGCACTCTTCAACTGTGAGCAGATCCTGATGTCATGTCATGTATGCATTGACACCCGTCTTTTAGGCCTAATTGGTGCCGACATGTATGTCATGACACCTGTACGCAATGGGTTAATGTTTATTATTTCCCAAACTTTTTGCAATAGTCGTATGCATTCTCTATATTTTCTTTGCAATAGTTTTTAAGCTCTTTTAAAATGTTTCTTTAATTTATCCCTATAACACCTATACTTATCACCACACATAATAGTTATTAACCCATTGCAGACGGGAATAAATTTGCTTGCCCAGCCTCCAGGATAGGTTTTATTTTAAAGAGAGACTGCTTTGAAGCAATATAATATGAATCTTCCCACTCTCATTCATTGTAAAACTAAAGCGGTTTTTGTGCTTTATTTTATTGTGTTTTATTGAGTTTAGAGACTTATATGTGCCATATGACAGGCTCTATCAGTGCTGCAGCAGACTAAAACTGTAGTATATTATCCATATTAGCTCATTATTTTCTTTATACTCAGTGTGATTGAAGTATTGCTGTTTTATGGGAGGACAAAAGGCAACTTTATTTTTTCGTATTTTTGTGCTGTCATGAACGAATACGAAACATATAACCACCTACAATAAATATAACAAGAAGAGGTAGGGAAGAGGAATGAAACCTGTGCTTGTGACTGTGAGTGCCATAGTGAAAGGCATCCCTATTGGCACAGGAGCACATTTTAGACACTGGGTATTGATTGAGTCACCTTCCTCTTCCCGTTCTGCCTGCACAACCTTCATCTGCCATATTTTTGAGCAAGTTCATCAACTTGGTGTGTGCCATCGCTCTATAGAGACAGTGCTTGCTAGAAACCGTGGATGGGTGCCATTCAAAGCTCTCTCTCCTGCTGGTGCTAGGAAAAAGTGGTGCCATCTAGGTTTTGGACGTTAAGCTAGCACGATATTACGGTAATTATAGTAATTATGACTGCAGTAGCCATCATCACTCATTCTTTTTTCATAGCAAAATAAAATAGCACAGTGATCCAAAATCCCCAAACGTCATGACGCCCGTATCAGGCCAAAGCTCCTATGTCATGTATGTCATGACACCCATCCGCAGTGGGTTAAATGTATTGGCTGAAAGTTCTCATCATCTGGCATAAACCTTAGAAGCAACTTGCTCAAGCTCATGTCAGATATTTGCTGATTTTACTGGTGTGCAATTTCTTTGGAAATGCAAACCAGACATCACAAGGGATCCGCTGGGTTTCAATTGGTTTTATGATATGGACTTATTCTTAAAAGAACATCTGATTTCTCCTAAAATATCCTTTAAGTCACCTAAAAGTACATTGACAACTGTACCAGGTCTTCTATACAGCAACCATGCACTGTAATTTCAAGAAAAGATACTTTCGCAATGATTTACCATAACGAACATACTGCTGTTCATGATAAGAATCTTTTATATAAAAACTAACACCTTCCTTATCAATGGTACATATGTTAGTGCACAGGGAATAGTTTTTTAGGGAATACATGATGACATTTGACATGTGAGTTATACATAAATAGAAGAAATTCAACACTTCACATAATCTGTCAAAATTGACATATGAAGATCTGAAATGAAATAATAAAATTTTAAATATATTCTCAGCTTTAATGATGTCTCTATCAGTGTAATTACACAGAAAAAAAGACACTATCAACACAGCCACATTTATATAAACTGATTTCACAAAACTGAGAGATCAAAACACATTTGTGTTAAAATCTCACCATGCAAATCTGGCCACCCATGTGTTGTCCAGTCAGGTAAGGGGAAGACTGCTAAAAAACCCTAAGTCTTAGAAGGA
>NW_028234444.1:8124251-8131751 GCF_977035675.1 Penaeus japonicus | reverse complement strand
CAGACGGTTGCTTGTTTCAGGGGACCGAGCCTGCTTCACAAACATCAGACCTTTTTCTACCAGCTCTCTTGTGGCTCCCCAATTAATGATTCCTCTTTCAATATACTTGGCCAAAGCATCATCACTGGTCCCTAACGATGGCTTTACATCATTCTCTAAGGAGTAAATGAAGTCACTTCTTGTGATCCTCAGCTTGTCAATAGCATTTGGATCTACTTCAATCTTGTTCCCCAGGTGAATATATCTCTTCAGAGCTGATGATGAGGCTGCTTTCACCAAGCCCTCCAGTTCAGCTCCTGAGAAGTTCTTGGTCAGAGAAGCAATCTCTGGAAGGTCTACGTCGCGATCCAGTTTGTTATGCTCTCTCATCTTGGCAGTCTTGATCTTGAGGATGTCACAGCGACCCTGTTCGTCAGGCAGACTGATCTCTACCTGGATCTCCAATCTGCCAGGTCTCAGCAGGGCCTCGTCAATCATGTCCTTTCTGTTGGTCATTCCAATGACCAAAATGTTGTTCAGCTGTTCCACACCATCAATCTTGGACAAAAGCTGGTTAACCACAGTATCGTTTACACCAGTATTGCCTGCAACTGATCCTCTTTGCTTGCAGATAGCATCAATCTCATCAAAGATAATGATGTGAAGGCCAGAATTTGGGCCCATTCGCTTCTCCTCTTCCTCAGCTTCGGCAAAGAGACGTCGTACATTAGCCTCTGACTCTCCTACATACTTGTCCAGAATTTCAGGGCCATTCACAATCTTTGGTTCCCGTGCATTCAACATTTTTCCAATCTGACGTGCCATCAAAGTCTTTCCAGTACCTGACAGAGGGGGAGAGGTGACATAAAAACAAAATGCAAAGCACTTTCAGGAACAATCAATGGCAAGATTATTTCATAATGTTTATGAAAAAGGAAGAGAGAGAGATAAAGTAAAAAGCGACAAAAAAAAATTCAAATTAGATATATCTTGACCAATATATCTAATTTTTCTTTTCATTTTACCTGGAGGCCCATAAAGTAAGATGCCTTTCACGTGCTTGACACCCAACTGTTCAACAACCTCTGGTGGGAAAACCCTTGAAGCAAATGCTCTCCTCAAAATCTGGACAAACTGCTCATCCAGTCCACCTATTCCCATCTTCTGGAAGTCCCAGTCAGCAGAAAACAGGCTTGTGTGGGTTGTACGTGCCTATGAGGGAAAAGTAAGATGGAAATAAGAAACTGTAGACTAGCAATAAATGTTACATGAAAATAGATATGTGTATGTGTATGTATCTGTACAGGTCTGCATATGTGTGTATATGTATGTATGTATGTATATATGTATGTATGTATGTATGTATGTATGTATGTATGCATGTATGTATTTAAGTGTATGTATGTGCACATAAAGCATTAAAAACAATACTCTTTTCTTCAGTTGCATTACACATCCATTCAATATTGGACTTGTTTACTTGTTTACTGCTATGTCTGCTAACTCTTGGGAGTCTCTACTGAGTTCTTATACCAAAGAAGTCAAACAACAGACTGGCCTGGCTGCAAGAGCCATGGACTCTCTCGGAAAAAAGTATCCGTAAGTGCCTGTGTAGGACCAAGGTAAGTGTCTTCAAGGCCCTGATATTATTAGCTCTGCAGTGTGGCTGTGAAACTTTGACTCTATCATTTGTATTGGAGTCTCATATTGATACCTTTTGTGACAGGCCCCTCATCCAATAATGGGGTGCAGTTGACATGGCCACTGGCATTGGACTTGTTACTCATATAATCAGAGAACTCAAGCTAAACAGACAAGGCTCAACTCCCTGAAGATGATCCTAGCCATCAGATCCTCTCCTCTAGAGGCAATCTAGGGAGGCTTATGGGATGATAAAGAAAGTTGTGGCTTTGGCAAATCGTTCAAATCTGACATGAAGTTGACAAGGGCAGGACCCTGTCTAGCAGCTTGCCAAGGAGGAAATTTGGGGCTGGAAATAAAGGCTGGACACAACAATGTGCCCTCCTCAGCAATGCCCCACTGATTAATTGAAGATTACATAAATAATTGTAAGAGGGGTTACACCTTGATTTCCAGTCACTTTCAAATGTTTTTTTAGGAATATAGAATATCCAGAAGCTCACCCTGCTGTGTATTGCTTAAGACTGTTCAGGTCAAAGAGACTGCTTAATGGAAAGCATCTAGTCCTGCTGTATGACAGCAAGCAACGGAAAAGGTATTTAATGCTTTTCCAGAACCTTCTTTTTAGTGGTGATATTTTTGTGATTAAAGAGAACATCAGGATAAGCTAGCATATGTACTAGACTGCATGAAAGATAATGAGATTAAAATCCACAGAGATAACTGTAATTTTCAAATGTCCCCTTTAGAATCCCATGTTGCTGGGAATAGAATCCACAAAACAGATGACAAGGTCAGGACAGTGAGGCATTCTATGGCAACTTTATGACTGACTTAGCCACTTTAGCAAGTCCAAAGTAGAGCTACCAAAAATGCAAAATGGGATTGGATAGACAGAATCAAATATCATTGGAGAAACTAAAGTCTGAAATTTCTGGTGCACTACTAGTTTTTACCAGTCAAGCTACTCTGTGATGCTTCAGAAGTAGAATTTGGAACAGTGCTTGAAATGTTACAAAGGGTGACATAGAGGGACCAAGTAATGATGTTTCTAGACTATAAAAAAAGAGTACAAGGAAATTATTTACATATAGAGAAGGAAGCTTTAGTTTATGGAGTTAAGATGTTCCACATGTATTTGTATGGGTAAATAAGAATTTACTCTAGTTACTGATCAGTAAATATATGCATAAGTTTGTCTGGGGTGAAGCAAATTTATACACCTATGCCAATCCCAATAACCAAAGAAATAAAAGAAAAGAAAGCGATTCACTAACCTTTGCTTTTCCAGTGAGAATCAAGAAAGATCCTTCACTCTTTTCAAAAATGATGCTTGAATTAGCCTGGAGGACTCCAAAGTGGATCTTCTTTGGCTCCCTCTTCTTCCCGGACGCAACAGCCTCTGGGTCCGCCGCTGGAAGAGAGGGTCATCATTAAGAACACTGCCTAATCTGAGTACTTCTCTCTGATCACCTAACTACATCCTCGTTGAAATCCTTGTCTAATAGCATTTATCCATCTATCCTTTATCTAATGACACACAATGGAAAGACTAGCTTTAACATATGATGTTTTCTTATCTTTTTGATTTGTTTAAATTTACCTTGGGCTGTATAGTCTTCTTTTTGCTTTCTTGGCATACTTCTACTAATACAACCAAACCTAGGATGACAGTCAGTTTTCACAATTATAATTTGTTCGGATAGTCTAATATCACCAAGTTATTCAGTACGACATCTTTAATTTTGAAGAAAAACTGTTGTTACCAGATATATTTGATTGCACTGTAACAAAAATATCACATAGATATATTATACTACCAAACATGATAATGACACTGTAATATCTGTAACTTAACAAGTTACTTCTTCACAACTTTAGCTTAACTAATAGAGAGAGTTCCAAACACCTTCCTTAAATATGATTACTAATATTCACTAATGATAATTATCTATACTATAAGATGGTAGTAATATCCATAAATATAACTTGCTGTTGTGGAAAAAAAGAAAAAGATGGAGAATGTACAACTCTTCCACCTTCATCATGAACAGAAATCATTCAGAAGATTACAATACCTCTGTAACTTAATCATTCACTCATATATCAAAACTAACCTTCAATCTCCTTGACAACGAGGGAGAGCGTCTTCTTGTCTTGGAACTTGAAAACCAGCGGTTGGTCAACGGTAAACCCATGACGCGGGAACTGCTCCATGAAGGATGCAGCCATCTGGTCTGTGTTGTAGGGTTCGTTGGTGGTGCTCTTCTTCTGCAGGAAGTCGGCTTCTAACACCAGGGTCCCGATCAGCTGCTTTTGAGGATCATGGACATACGCCTCCACTTGGATCTGTTTGCAAGTTTATGGAGTTAGATTCTTCAATTTTAGAACTTTGGAATAGCTCCAACTTTACATCTTTCACACTGGTTTAGAAACTGATTAGTGGTATGAAGGAAAATACTTCACTCTTTCCTTTAACTGTATCTTTTAAAATGTGATGATACATTAAATATATATATATATATATATATAGATACATATATATATATATATATATATAATATATATATATATATATATATATATATATATAATATATATATATATACATACACATATATCCCCCCCTTAATGCCTTTATTTTTTCCTACATAGGGGGAGACACTTGGTGAGATACAGGGAGAGAAAAAAGGAATACCCATTTAGGGATCTGGGAGTGGACTGCACTGCTCCCACAAAACAAAATGCTTGTTAATTGTCCCCCACTTATAGTATGACAACTCATATAGCATTAAAATAGAAGCCAAGACCATACCTGAGGGGGTTAAGGAATTTCAGTACCTTACTCTTTCAGTACAAACAAAATGAACACATGCTGAATATTTTTCAGCATGTATATGCTAAACAGAATAGAATAAATAAAATCAAAGGTACAATATACCTCCTGATCCAGTGAAAGTAATGCTTGCTTCCGCTGAATGGCATTGAAGCCCATGTGTCCTGGCTTGACACCACGATCATGTCTGATAGTGAATATGAACTTCTTCTGGTGGTCAGCTGTTACTTGGATATACCTGCAAAAAGAGAAAAAGGTTAAGCGTTGTCAATCACTCATATGTACCATCTACCACATTGTTCTGCTGTTATCATTAATTGTTTATGAAGTTCTCATTTCATACAAAACACACACACACACACACACACACACAGAACAAATAAATAAAAGTCATAATAATGTCTGAAGCAACAGAAGGATTCTCTTTCTCCACCTGGTGTCACTGACTGAGGCAAAGAGTAAGTATAAGAAGACCACACTGTTCCAGATGGATAGCTTTTTTTTTTTTATTGATGCCACGTTTACAAGATTTGGATAAGCAGTTTAGGAGTTAAATGAGTTAACACATTTAGAGATGCCAGCCTTCAGTGATTCCATATCCCAATAATGGCACGCAGATAAAGACATTTTTCTGAATCATAAAGGTAATTATGTACTTTCATAGCTTTTCTTTTATCTTTTTTTTAGTTTGTTTCTTAACCCTTCTGAGACAGGCCACATCTTAAGATGTTTAGCCTGGGCTGGGGGTGTTTTCTATCATTTTCTAGACTTATGGCATGAAATATGAGTATATATATATGATATATCACCGATGTGATACTAATCAGCATATAATATAATAATCAGGTATAATAGATTATCAATAGTAATATATAATTTTACATCACTATTCCCTGTGTTTGAATAAAGAACATTTCATTACATATATACTGAAAATGTTTCACAGGTCATTCTCATAAAAAAGGAAAAAGCATGAAGCTTAAAAAATGTAGATTTAATGGTAATCTTCCTCATCCATCAACAGAATCAAGTAACAGTATTTCACTAATCATTAACAGAGGAAGAAACTGCATATATAAACTGATAATGAACTTGAATACCATTAATGATATGGGCCCTAAAATTTCTTTACCATCAATAAAGGCTAGGAAAGAGAGAGAGCAAAAAAATCACCATAATTATCATCTTCCAGTTAAGTCTCTACAAATCAGCATTGATTAACCCATTGCAGACAGATTCATCATGGCACTGGAGTTTTTGCCTGACAGCGGGCATTGTGACATACATGACATTGGGGGGAGTAGATCAGTGTTTCATTATTGTACTGTGAGTAATGAGTGAGTGATGATGCAATCATAATTACTATAATTTCCGTAATATTAAGCAAAATGCGTTTCACCTAGAATCCAAAAACTAGATGCACCACTTTCTCCTAATTCTAGCAGGAGAGAGAGCTTTGAATGGCACCCATCTGTGGTCTCTAGCAACCACTATCTTTAGAAAGTGATGGCACACAGCATGATGCTGACCTCTTGCTCTAGAGTAATGGCGATGAAGGATGTACAAGCAGAATGAGAAGAGGAAGGTGACTCAAACCATGCCCGGTGTTTACTAGGGGCCCCTGTGCCAGTAGGGCTGCCTTGCTTTATGGCACTCACAGCAGTCATAAGCACAATTTTCCTTTCTCTTTCCTCTTCATGTTATCTTCATTATGGATGCTTATATTTTTTGTATTCATTTACAACAGTGCATGAAATGAAAATATAAAGTTGCAATTTGTCCTCCCATAAGACCGCAATACTTCCATCACACTAAGTATAAAGAAAATGAGCTGATATGGACCCTATACTACAATTTTAGTATGACACATAGGAGCCTCTTAACCCACTCACGCCGGATAACGTGCTGACACGTTTCGTGGTTTTCGCGTCAGACGCCGCCGCCGAGATATCTGGCCAAGGCCGTGCGCCCGAGAATCTTGAAGCGTTCGGATGATGCGTTCGAAAACCTCGGTATAGCGACCGTGCAAAGCCGGAATGGCCCCGGCGTGAATGGGTTAATACAATAGAACACAAAAAAATGATGAAAACAAAAATAAATCTAGTAACAATGACTGACAGAGTGTGAAAAGTCAAGGTATGTTGCATGAAGCTGCCTCGCTCTAAAATAAAACCCATCCTGGAGACTGGGCAAGCAAATCTATCCACGTTTGCAATAGGTTAATGACAAAAATATATAAAGTATTCTAATATTGTAACTAATCCTTTGAAATGAACACCAGTCAGATATTTCAGCATTTTGGTTATGAAGATGAAGACCAAGATATAATTTTTCTCTGCTGTTGGGTGGGACATATATGATAATACCGACACAAGGCTGTATAAACTTCTTTAAAAATACTGCGGCCAAAGGATTAACTCACTGAAGGTGCAGAGGCCACAGGATTCTACTATACCATTGTGTTGGTTATTTATGATACTAAATATTTTTTTTTTTTAAATATTTGATGATATTACAGGTAAAAGAGAGTCCTGTAATTCATAAATCAATTGGATCCACGTATCATTAACAACCTTGTTCTATATTGGCGAAGTTCTCCTCAAAATTACCAAATCATAAATATTACACTGACTACAGCCTGATGCTAATTAGATTAGGAAAAAAGGCTATATAAGATAGCAATATATGAGAGATCTGGAACCAGAGCAAGCAGCACTTATATTTTGCCATGATGTCCAAAGATATTCCTACTAATTTTTTTCTTTCTTTCTTTACATTTTTTGACAGATGTTTTGATCCACTTCAAGCAAGACATTACAAAAGGGGACATCCTTGTTGTGCTTGTATAAGTTACAATACGTGGATTACCCTGAGAAGCAATAGTCCGAAAATAGTAGAGACCCATTATTGATTCAGGGATATTGGCAATATATTTTCAATTCTCTTAATTTTGCCATCTTTAAAGCTAAATTATAGAAAATCTCTATTTTTAATGTTACTGTGCAGGAAACAATTACTAACTTGTTGGATATGAAATCAAGCTT
>NW_028234444.1:8101751-8106751 GCF_977035675.1 Penaeus japonicus | reverse complement strand
GTCTTTTTTGTCTTTTTCGTACATTTCATATCATTTCTTCATTTATTAGTGGACCAACACTATTTCACTTGGGCCGCATAAGGTGTACTCATATTATATTTATTAGGCTGGAGTTTGACATCCCTATTAGTAATGTTTTCATATGATACTATAGGCAAGGAGAAGAAACGAATGCCATATTTTCCTAACCTAATCATCATTATTGCTGTCATTAATAGTTTTACCATCATGATGCATCGTCATTCCTACTGTCACCTTTCTCATTATGATTATGATCTCAATTACCTTACTCAGTTATTACTAAATCAATACGTTGGTCTCATATTCTTGTTCGCCATGATGAATCAGCGGAACTTACAAATGAGTCATCAATCATCCGATCGTGGAAAATCTATATCAACTCAAATAAGCGTGGAATGAGGAGGGAAAGGGGGGGGGGAGGGTACACTACCTCCAATAACTCCCCCTCCCCCTCCCCAGAATCGCTTCCGGTACCCCCTTCTCCTCCTACCCCCACCCCCTTTGTCTTTGTTCGCTTCCGTGTCTGCGAAGAGACAAGATCTAGTGATTCACAAAGCACAATAAATATACATTTTCGTGATGAAGTCACGTTTTTTTTAAAACTGGAAACCGTCTATTACCACTAGTAATGTAATTAGAAATAAAAAAGTATTTAATCTACGTAATAATAGCACTGAGAATGTAAGACACATACAAATGTTATTGAAACACGCGCGCACACAGTCACTAACAAACATTGGCATATAAGTCCTACAGTGTTTATGTAGACAATTTAAATGATGAAGTAGATACTTAATTTTGTAACATAATGAGCAATCGTATAAATTCACTTTAATGTTGATGAATAAATCATGAAACTACCATCAGAACCATCGCTATCGTTAGCAGAATGACAACCTACTTTAGCCGTTGTACCACCTTGTAAAATAAGATATTCTTTTGAATCACCCTTAGACCCTCGTCACAACCCTGGATAAAGCAAGAACATCCCCTTTTCAAATGTCTTTTTTTTTATCATTTTTTTACATTATTTTATTTTCCTTTTTTTTAAATTAAAGTACATTTTTCTCTCTCTTTCTCAGATGTCAGGACATACTTCATATTCCTCGGGATAATGAACCTAGTCAACACTTTAAAGCATTGCAGTTCCTCTTCAAACAGAGTTTTTTCGAGGGCTTTGTAACTGAATAAGGCTTTTCTCACGAAGATTTTTTTGTTTCATTCTCTAAGGCAGTTGACACACGATGCTTCCGAGACCTCGATTAAAAGGGAAGCTTCGCCTTCTCTCTGGCTCCATCTTCTTCTTCCTCTTATCCTTTTTCTCCTTCTTCTCTCTATCCTCCTCTTTCTCCTTCTCCTACTTCTCTTTCTTCTTCTTCTTCTCTCCCTCCTCTTTCTTCTTCTACTTATGATTATTATTATTCTCCTCCTCCTCGTCCTCCTCTTTCTTTTTTCCTTTTTCTTCTTCTTCTCCCCTTCCTCCTCCTTATTATTATTATTATCATTATTCTCCTCCTCCTCTTCTTCTTCTCCTCATCTTTCTTCTTCTCCTTCTCCTCCTCCTTCTTCTTCTCCTTCTTCTTTTCCTCCTCCTCCTCCTCTTCTTTCTTCATCTGCCTTTGCTTCTTCTTTTTCTTCTTCTTCTCCTTCTCCTTCTCCTTCTCCTTCTCCTTCTCCTCCTCCTTCTTCTTCTTCTTCTTCTTCTTCTCCTTCTCCTTTCCCTCCTCCTCCTCCACCTCCACCTGCTCCTCCTCCTCTTTTTTCTCCTTCTCCTTCTCCTTTTCCTCCTCCACTTCCTCCTCCACCTCCACCTACTCCTCTTCCTCCTCTTCCACCTCTCCTCTTTTTTCTCCTTCTCCTCCTCCTTCTACTTCTCCTTTTCCTCCTCCTCCTCTCCTCTTTTTTTCTCCTTCTCCTCCTCCTTTTCCTCCTCCACCTACTCCTCCTCCTCTTCCTCCTTCCCTCGGCTCGTCCTCGACTCCCCCCGAATGACACTTGAGGTCTAGCCCTTCAGTACGAAGACCGGGCCTCTCACAAATTATTTTCGTCTTCAACTGTGTCTCGTCTGCCGCGTAAAACCTTCTGGCTTTCACGCAAACATATACTCGCAGGTGCAAAGAAGTGTGAACAAAACAAAAGGAAATTCACTCGCAAATACAGACGCCGCGGGGACAAGCAAAAATAAAAACTGGGGAACAGGACCTCTCGCTTAGACTAAAAATAAGTGCAGACCGCTATATAGATTCCAGTAACACCACACGGAAAAGAAAAAGAAAAAGAAAGAAAGAAAGAAAAAAAAGCACACACATACACACACACGCGCGCGCGTGCGCGCCCTACGCACACACTCAAGAACACGTAAAAGAATTTTGAGAGGTAGAAAGATTTAAACTTTCCTAACGACATATAGTTACGTGATACAAGCAACCTTTTTGAATTATGAAAGTTTTCGTATCCTCTTTATTGTCTCGGTCTCCCTTCTCGTTCCCTTTTTCTTTCCTTTATACTTCTCCCTCTCCCCTTGCCTCCTATTTCTCTGCCCCTTCCATTTCCTCTTCGTATTCCTCACCTTCCCTGCCTCTACCTCCTCCCCTTCTCCTTTTCTACTCTCTCCCTCTTCGTCCTCCCCCTCATCTTCCTCCTTTGTGTCCTCCTTCTCGTTTTCTTCCTCTTCCTACCCCCCCTCCTCCTCCTCCTGCTCCTCATACCCCTTCCCCCCCTCCCCATCTCCACTTCCTCTCTCCCCTCTCCCCCTCCCCCTCCTCTCCCCCGTGTTTCGAGGGACAGAATGACATAAACAAAAGACATTTTTGGTTCGTTGGTTCTTGGCTGAATGTGAAAGTTAGGTGTGATCGATACGGTTCTTGGTGATGGGGGGGGGGGGGGGCGGAGAAGTGTGAGTGCAGGATGAGGGGGGGGGGAGGTATTAGTAAAGTAATTAGAAGCGGGAGTAATATTTTCCTCCGCTTCTAACTAACGCGCCGAATCACACACACATACACCAATTGACAAATCCATTCGATTTCTTTTTATACATACGCAAAGTGACATAGTTGGAGAGAGAGAGAGAGAGAGAGAGAGAGAGAGAGAGAGAGAGAGAGAGAGAGAGAGAGAGAGAGAGAGAGAGAGAGAGAGAGAGAGAGAGAGAGAGAGATAAAAGCCGACTCGAGAGAACACGAAAAGTCATCCTTATCCTCAATACCCAAAACGACCCAGACAATCCATACACAAATATCCGAATCATTATCCCAACAAACCATTCAAAATTAAATAAACTGGTTAGAGAGAGAGAGAGAGAGAGAGAGAGAGAGAGAGAGAGAGAGAGAGAGAGAGAGAGAGAGAGAGAGAGAGAGAGAGAGAGAGATAAAAGCCGACTCGAGAGAACACGAAAAGTCATCCTTATCCTCAATACCCAAAACGACCCAGACAATCCATACACAAATATCCGAATAATTATCCCAACAAACCATTTGAAATTAGATAAACTGGTTAGATTGGCTCGCTCGCATAATGGAAAATCAGACAGTAACCCTTATTAGCAGCCCAGAACCGGGGACAAGGGAGCAAGATAATGCTAAAGTAATGGGGGAAACAGCTGGATCTGGGGAGGCGGTCGCGGCCTTGACTGCCTTCCAGATGGCACTGTGCCAACAGGGGTCTTGACTGTGAAGGCTCGTGCCTCTTATATTGGAAACGATGGCGAGGGAGAAGCAGAGAGGCGGACGGAGAAGGAGAAGGAGAGGTGATACTCAGAGAGATGGGGAGAAGGTGGATGGAGAGATGGAGAGAAGGTGGATGGAGAGAGAAAAAAAAAATGAATGGAGAGGGAGAGTGAGAGAGGGGAGGAGGAGTAGGAGAGGGAGAAAGAGAGAAAGGGGGAAGGAGTGACAGAGGGAAAAAAGGGACTGCGAGGGAGAGGAAAAAGGAAGGATGGAGTGGGAGAGAGAAAGAGAAGGATAGAAAGGGGGGGAGGGAGAAGTAGGAGTGGCGAAGGAAAGAGAAGGGAGAAGGGTGGCTGGAGCCTACCGAAAGTTAAAGAGAGAGAGAGAGAGAGAGAGAGAGAGAGAGAGAGAGGGAGAGAGGGAGAGAGGGAGAGAGAGGGAGAGAGGGAGGGAGAGAGAGAGAGAGAGAGAGAGAGAGAGAGAGAGAGAGAGAGAGAGAGGGAGAGAGAGAGAGAGAGAGAGAGGGGAGAGAGAGAGAGAGAGGAGAGAGAGAGAGAGAGGAGAGGGAGAGAGGAGAGGAGAGAGAGAGAGAGAGAGAGAGAGAGAGAGAGAGAGAGAGAGAGAGAGAGAGAGAGAGAGAGAGAGAGAGAGAGAGAGAGAGAGAGAGAGAGAGAGAGAGAGAGAGAGAGAGAGAAATGAGAAAAATTGAGAAAATTAAATTGAAAAAGGAGAGAGAAAGAGAGAAATTGAGAAAAAAAAGAAGAGAGAAAGAGAGAAATTGAGAAAAAGAAGAAGAGAGAAAGAGAGAAATGGAAAAAAACAGAAGGAGAGAGGAAGAGAGAAATTGAGATAAAGGAGGAGAAAGAAAGAGAGAAATTGAGAAACAGAAGGAGAGAGAAAGAGAGAAATTGAGAAACAGAAGGAGAGAGAAAGAGAGAAATTTAAACACAGAAGGAGAGAGAAAGAGAGGCAATAGAGATAAAGGAGGAGAGAGAGATAGAAGGAAATGGAAATGGAGAAACTGAACGAGAAAGGGAGAGAGAAGGAAAGGGAAACGGGGGAATGCTATGGATAGACGAAAGAGTGGGATAAAGAGAAATGAGTAGGAGATGAAGAGGGAGAAAGAGAAGAAGGAGACGGGGAGAAAAGTGTGTCATGGAGGAAGTGTAGAAAAGATGAATTTGGGGAAAAGTGGATGTAAAATAGTGGATGGAGAAGAAAGAAAAGAAAATGACAAAATG
This sequence comes from Penaeus japonicus, assembly GCF_977035675.1. Classification (NCBI taxonomy): domain Eukaryota; kingdom Metazoa; phylum Arthropoda; class Malacostraca; order Decapoda; family Penaeidae; genus Penaeus; species Penaeus japonicus. Next base: position 8,101,827 of record NW_028234444.1, on the reverse strand, counting down.
AAAAGGCGGGAGAGAAAGAGAAGAGGAAAAGATGGCAGAGAAGGAGAAAGGCATATGGCATTGAAAATCAGAAAGA
>NW_028234444.1:8086751-8096751 GCF_977035675.1 Penaeus japonicus | reverse complement strand
ACCCTTAAACAAACACACACACACATACAAACACACCCAAACACACACACACAAGCACTTATATATATATATATATATATATATATATATATATATATATATATATATATATATATATAATATATATATATGTATATGTATATATATGTATATTATATATATATATTATATATATAATATATATATATATATATATATATATATATATATATATATATATATATATATATATATATATATATATATATATTATATATATATATATATATATATATGCAATATTTTTTCTTCGTACCCTAAGTGTCCTCTCCGTCTGATGTTCTCTCAGCTAAGACTTATTCCCCTCCTCAAGTTTTATTAGATATAATGTACTCTCGACGTGTTCGGAGGACCTTGTACCTAAATCTCAAATTCTACGAATAGTCCGTAAAACTTCTACTTGTCCTTCAGTTCTGTCCGAATTCCCTCTACCTACTACAAGTCCTGATTCTCTCCTACAAGCCCTACTGATCCTCCTATTCATCCAATAATCTGCTATAAGTCCCTGAAGGATTTTCTACTTATCCCATAATCTACAAGATTCTAAGTAACCCAGTCTACGATACCCTTACGTGTTCTGCTTGTCTTTTAATCTACTACAAATATCCTCCGTCTACGAAATGTCTTCTATCTGTCCCTTAATCTACATATATTACAAGTTTAAAAGTATACTCCCTGTCCCTGAATCCAAAGAATTCCAATTACTACAAATCCTACATATCCTCTATGTGTCCCTCCGTCTTTGAGATACTCAAGTTTTCTGTCGTAATGTACTACACGTTTCAAAGTTTCCTTCTTGTTCCCTGAATATATAAGATCCTTATCTTTTCTACTAGATCCCTAACCTACTACAAGTTTCCAAGTGTCCTCCCTCCTCCTACAAGATCCTTCTATTTCCTTCTACAATTTTCTCTTTCTACTCGTCCTTTGAGCCAGCGACAAGTCCTCGAATCTACGAAATGTTTCCTGACGCAGTTCTCATTTTCCTACCCGTCTGCTGGAGGCCGGTCGATGCGCTCCATCTTTGATGAATCTTCCGGGATGGATGCGACCCCATCCCGTCGCGCGTGTGGCTGAGTGTGTGTGTGTGTGTGTGTGTGTGTGTGTGTGTTTGTGTCTGTAGCTGTGTGTGTGTGTGTGTGTGTGTGTGTTTGTGTCTGTAGCTGTGTATGTGTGTGTGTTTGTGTGTGTTTGTGTCTGTAGCTGTGTATGTGTGTGTTTGTGTGTGTTTATGTATATCAACAAGTACATCTTCTATATATACCCTGCGTGTAAAGCTCTTCCTGAGAATTCATTCTACATCACATCCATCTATGCGTATGTATATGACCTCACATAAATTTAAATATATAAATAGCACTCGAATGAATACCCGTTAGCACGTGTGGTTATGTATGCATATGCGTGGGTGTGTCCGTCTCTATCTCTGCTTGTACCTATGCTTGCGTCTATACATATGCTTGCGTGTCGTGTGCAGCACCTTAAAGGGGTAACCCTGAGGGCAGACGAGGAGCAAAGTATAAAGACGACCCTTATTTTTACCACGCAGCGTGACAGGCCAGTTATAATGGGGGCGGCAGAAATGGGCGGAGGTTGGAGGGGGAGTGTCTGAAGATGGGAGGGGCGTGGTAGTGCCTGGAGGGAGAGAGGGGAGAGCGGTAAGAAGTGTCTGAAGAGGGCAAGAAGTGTTTGAAGGGAGGTGCAAGTGTATGAGGAAAGGAGGATGGTGGAAGTGTATGAGGAGATGGGCTTTAAGTATTGAGGAGGGGGAGGGGGAGGGGAAGAGGGAGGGGGGAAGAAAGAAGTGTTTGAATAGGGAAGAAAGGTGGGCGGGGGAGGAAGCGTCTGAGAAGCGTCTGGGTCTGAGGAGAAGAGGGAGGGGGGAGAGGGGAGGATAGGATATGTGTCCTTGAGAAGGTCAGGCCAGAAAAGGTCGAGATAACCCTGACCTTGTGACCTTAACACCGCGACCTTGTAAGCGATCTAGCTCGTAAAGCGATGGCGGTTTTACGGTCGAAAGGCTTAATAACTCAAATTAACGAGTGGCATGCTCATATCGTATGCAAATTAATCGGCCGGTCATAAACAAGAATTTGCTAATTAAATCTGGTTGAGTTAACGTAAACAAAGAGCTTCCTGAAGCTGGAAGGCGGGTCAATTAATTACTGAGAAGGAGCTGAGAGTTAATGCACTTATAAAATCAGTCAGTGTATATAGATCTTTGTTGATACTGATAAATCGTGAGGCATTATTTTAAAGAATGTAGAATAATTTAATAAACTGAGTATTTGCTATATGCAAAATATATATTTTTTGCTACGTTATCGAAACTTCCTTTATCAACACGAACAGAGTAGAATTCAAAATAACAATCACAAGAAAGAAAAACGAAAGGACACCAAAATGAGAGAAAAAAAAACAGGAAAAGAAAAAAATCATACCAATATTAGCATTTATTAAAAAAAAAAAAAAGAATTCGAGGTCATCTCTTGGAAGCGAATAAAAAAAAGGGAATTCAGTTTCACGCCAAATTGAGAGGCGGGATGAAGGAGACAGGCAAGTGGGCGAAGAGAGAAAGAGGAAGAGGGAGAAAGATGGAGGGCTGATAGGGAAAGGGAAAGAGGAACGGAGGGCGAGAGAGAGTGAGAGAGAGAGAGAGAGAGAGAGAGAGAGAGAGAGAGAGAGAGAGAGAGAGAGAGTGTGAGACAGAGAGAGAGAGAGAGAGAGAGAGAGAGAGAGAGAGAGAGAGAGAGAGAGAGAGAGAGAGAGAGAGAGAGAGAGAGAGAGAGAAAGAGGAGAGAGAGAGAGAGAGAGAGAGAAGGAGAAAGACGGAGAGGGAGAATGAAAAGGAAAAGGATAAGGAGAGACAGACAGACAGACAGAATGGGAGGCGTAGAGGAACAAAGACAAAACCGAAAAAGACAAGGCAAAGGGAAAGCAACTTCCCAAAATCAATCCATCCTTCTGTTTCGCATTCCATAACGTAACCTCACGCCCCCCAAAAAATGATAATAAAGAAATAAAGAGCAACAACAACAATAAAAAAACACACAATACCTATACAGCATCCTCGACACACACACAAAACTAAACTAAAAAAAGCTAAAAGAAGAATCCAGAATCCGCAAAAAGTTACACGAACGCTCCCCCGGTTATGGCGAACGGAAGCGCCCAACGGACACTGAACTTTAAAAAAGGTTCGTTCACTGAAGCCAGCCATTCCCTCGCCGTTCAATTTTGTCATGAACGGCTTTGAGATTCTTTCATCAAATAAAATCCAGATAGTTTTCCAAATTAATAATTTTCTTTCATTTATTCTTATCCTAGCCACTAATAAGGATTATTGTGCTGCGATATGAATGATATCATTTCCGGCTAAAAAAGATAAGAGAAAAAATTGAAAGCTTCCGGAATATCTGGTATGCATTTATGCATGCATGAACGTATAAATGCTTCATTCATAAATGCATGCCGGACTGAGTGATAGTAATTCTTTTCACAAAACGGAGTGCAGGCGAGAGAGAGCGAGAGAGAGAGAAAGATAGATCGACAGATAGAGAGAGAGAGAGGGAGAGAGAGAAAGTTAGATAGATATATAGATGAAGAGAGATGTATAGAAAGAGGAAGAGACAGAGAGAGAGAGAGAGAGAGAGAGAGAGAGAGAGAGAGAGAGAGAGAGAGAGAGAGAGAGAGAGAGAGAGAGAGAGAGAGAGAGAGAAAGAGGTAAGAAGAGAGAGAGAGAGAGAGAGAGAGAGAGAAAGAGAGAAGAGAGAGAGAGAGAGAGAGAGAGAGAGAGAGAGAGAGAGAGAGAGAGAGAGAGAGAGAGAGAGAGAGAGAGAGAGAGAGAGAGAGAGAGAGAGAGAGAGAGAGAGAGAGAGAGAGAGAGAGAGACGCAGACAAACAAGAGACTGTAAGAGAGAGTAAAAAAAAAAAAAAAATGAAAGAGAGACAGACCGACAGATCTCATATCACTTTCGAAAAGCTGTCTCGTACAGAGAAACAAGTATTCATTCACATAACACGGCGTTTACATTGTCAGCTTTACAAGCTCTTAATATTCATACATACCAATGTTTCACAGCTAACAAATTCAACAGTTAGAGTAATCCAATTCATTGTCGGTTTTATTTCCCGCTTTTGGCTTCATTCACAGACGCGTACAAACAAACATACGCACACATAAACACACATACACACGCGCGCGCACAAACACTTGAAAAAAAGGAATCACAGGTATGATTGTATACCGATTACAGACAAAACCGAGATAACAATGATAAACTCCCATCTTTTGATAACAAACCATGTTATCTTCCGTGCAAGAAATCTAAAAAAGATGCACGTAACTATTATAGATATACGAATTGACACAGCACTCTTATTTGCTAAAATTACTTAATTCGAAATGCTATATGACTTATTGAAACATACTTGTAGCATTACTTGTTTTATTTTTAGTATTATTGTATCACTGTAGGCATCATTTTACCTTTTGCTGAATAATGCAACTGTAAGTTCGATTGGCTATCAATGCTGACCATGCTGACGTCTGCCAATAAATCACGGGATATATCTGAATGAAATCGTATCAGATCCTATCAACTTTGAATGGTCCTATGATCTCAAAATTGGAATAATGAGAATGAAGATGATGACGAACAATGGCAGAAAAAACACGTCACACAAAAGGTTACAATCTTGTTTTCCGATAAACCTCTGTTACGTATGGTTATCTTATTTCTGCCATTTTATATGCACACCTTTATGCCAACTCACGCATATATATGTGTATATATATATATATATATATATATATATATATATATATATATATATATATATGTATATATAAATATACACACACATATATATATATATATAGATATATATATATTTGCATATTTATATATATATATGTATATATGTATGCATATGTATATATATATATATATATATATATATATATATATATGTATATATATATATACACACACACACACACACACACACACACACACACACACACATATATATATATATATATATATATATATATATATATATATATATATATATAGATATAAGAGAGAGAGAGAGAGAGCGAGAGAGAAATGTGAAAAATCGTGGAATGAAGAAGGGAGAGACACGAAGACCAGCGGTACCCTTCTATCACATGATTCCATTTCTATCTTAATTTTATGCACAATCAAAGAGAGAGAAAAACTGCTTTGTCAGTCCTAATCAAAGGGAAAAACCGTAACAGTAATGAATATATATGTTTACATGATCTAATAAGATTAGATATAGTTCGTATTTAAAGTCATGCTACATTCAAAAGTATTGGAATTAAAAAGTTGAACATATATGCTCGTGTGTGTGTATATATATGTATATATATATATATATATATATATATATATATATATATATATATATGAATTATATATATATATATATATATATATATATAAATATATATATATATATATATATATGTGTGTGTGTGTGTGTGTGTGTGTGTGTGCATACATATACATGAATATATATACATATATGATATGTATACACACATATGTATATACATACACATATGTACATATATACACACATATATATGTATATATATATATTTGTGTATATTTATATGTATTTGTTTGTTTGTTTGTATATGTGTGTATGTATGTGCGTGTGTATACACAAACATGCATCTCCTTAAACCGCTTATGTTCATATTCTTACCTCAAAGCACATACACCTTATGAACCTCATGATCCAATTCCACATTCAGTCACACAATGCGAGGGACTCAGACAATCCCTTCCTTAACCTTATTGACAGTGTCTTCCCTACACTACTTTATGGATATCTAATCCTTATCATTGTCTCACATTCCTTCATCTTTCCACAGACCTTCCAGTAATCTCTCATTATCCTGCACCTCTCCCTACATTCAAATATCTTGTCTCTCGTTGATATATATTTAAAAGAAACTTCAACAATACCTCACTGTCCTGTTTCTCACAAAGCGTCTAGCCACAACCTTCAAGTTAAGAACAATATCTTCTCATTACACTTAGTCTTTTCCCCCCTCACAAATCTGCCAACGCAGGTAGAAAATACGGTTCAGTAACTTCATTCCAATTTGTCTCTTAATTACAAACCCTTTCTTTATACCTTCTGACTACCATTGTCATTTTCTTGTCATAACTTTAGATGATGTGTGGCTTCTAGAAATGTGGGTCCTTGTTATGTTTTAAAGCGTGGTTTAGCAATTTAGTGGTTGTCTGTCTCCATGTCCCTCGCATGTTTATTTACATAAACTGACAAGCATATGATAGCATTCTCAACTAAGCGTATAATTCGGTCTGTTTTTTTTTCAAATTAATAGAAATGATAAGCAAATTTAGATAGGAAGTATTGATAATTCTCAAAATCATTATCTTTCAAAACTTTCTATACTTATCATGAGGATTATTAATGATAAATCAATATATGATTGGGAGCACATATCTTTATCATATTTTCTTCCCTTGGATCGTTTAACAGACATCGCTACCCCTAACGTCGATATAAGTTGCCTTTCCGCCAGCTTTCCAACAGCTGCGTCATATTCACTCTGCCAAGTCCCACGACACGACGTATCCCTAACAAATATCTACGGCGGTCAATATTACAAGGCATTTAACACCGCTTCTCATGCTGTTCTCCTCGTGATAATTCTATTCTCTCTGTCTCTCTCTCTCTCAATATTCCAAAGATATTTTTTTCGCATCTACACAATGTCTATCCAACAGAAAAGTCAATCACCACTATCGCATCTCTTGCCAAACGCCCCTTTCGCTTCAGTGGAAACTTTCGGGGAGTCAATCAGACAGCCGCCTTACCTTTCCACGAATCAGTTAAGAAAGACAATACCCTAAATACAAAGAAAGGAAACGACGAAATAAAGAAAAATCTGAACAATCGTAAGTGAGAAATCTATACTCGCTCTTGTTCATGTCCCGGTAACGTGCTAGTTTATCCTGGCTTTACCTCAAGCTCTAAGACGAAGGACTTAGTACAGACAGACTACTTAACGATATATACGAATGTAATAGTATTTACGCATGACAATATAAGTATGCATGACAATGAAAAGCCAAATGATCTAATGAATTTATAAATTACTTAATATTGTATACTAATACAGCAATAACATTAAAGTATATACGAATAACAGTGAATATTCGGATGACTTAATATGTAAAGATAACTAAATAACACAGGATTTCTCCGATAACTCGTGTACTGTGCGGTAATTGAGGACTTGTAACTAGTCGTTATGTCCCAATAATCAATAAAGGCTTACTTGTGTACAGTGGCAATAACGATAAGAACGTTAATGATGATGATGGTAACACTATCAATAACAGTCACAGCAATAACAACAACAAAACAACACAGCCGAGGTGTTAGTTTTATCCCACCCTCAATTCACTTCACTTACCCCCAAAGTCCGCGAATACACAAGCTGGTGTCCTTCTAAAGACCCGACCAATCCCAAAATCTCCTTATCTACCAGAGGACCATTGCCAGCTGGTCCCTGAGGTATAAGTAACTGTTTAAATGTTTATTACATTTCGTTGATGACGTTTCGTGTAATCTTGCCTACAAGTTCACAAACCAATTTATAGATACATTGACCGGGCAAATAACATGATAACAATAAAAATGATGATAATGATAATATCAATGATAATGATAAAAATGATGCTAATGATAAAAATGATGATAATGATAATATCAATGGTAATGATAAAAAAGGAAAATAATGATAGTAATGTTACCAGTAATATTTTCAACATCTAAAAATAAGAATTATAATATACGATGATAATAACTAAAATTACAATAACTTCTGCAATTATATAATACAACAGCATTGACAATAATGAATGTGATAAAACAGAACACGAACTTCTTTTTCAAACTGCACAACTTCCTTCCAGATGTTCCCAATGCCCTTACTTCCTTTAAAACTTTGAGGGAAATCCTACCTAAGAACTTACTTACAGTTCTTGTTTTCCCTTCGTTTCAAAGCCACTCACAACCTCCTTCATTTTTCTCATCATTTTAAAGATGTCGCGATTTGGGAAACCGTTACAGTTCAAATCAAAACAAAAACGAATTGTAACGGAAAATAATTTTAAAATCTGGTAATGAAAATGGCGGGCTAGTGGTACTTTCATGCGGTTGTTTTGAACATTGTGTGTAGTACGGTTGGGGTTAGATCGGCTTTGTCACCGTATTATGAAAAGTGGAAAAGTTCATTATGTTTTGGGATTGTTGGAATAATGCCATTTGTAATAGTATCGGATATCCTCTTCTTGTGAAATATGATTGCGTGATATCCATTTGTGAAGTTTAAAGTTTGCTGTTAATGATATAAATTGTAGAAGACTAATTTTATTGTTGCATAGGTCCCTTTTCTCACACTCAAGACATAATCACTTGGCTATCAAGTCCACCTGTCCTTATGAATATATTCATATTTTTAAACATTTTCTCGTTATTTTAACTGATACACACACACACTCTCTCTCTCTAAGTCCTACCTCATACTTTGTCTCTCCCTTTCGCTCTCTTCCCCTTTATTTTCTTTTCTATTCCCTGCACCTCTCTTTCTCCCTACCACCCTCTCTTCAATTGCTCATTTATTTCCATTTCTTTCTTTTATTTCATTCTCACTCTCATGTCCATCTCTTTATCCATCCATTTAAAAAATATTTATATGTCTTTCCATCTCTTCTATTCTCTATCACTCTCTCGCTTTCTCTCTTTCCGTCAACCGCGTTCATTACATAATATTTCTAGCGTTCATTTCAGAGCCATTTGGCCAAAATGTTCAGGATAGCCACAGTGCCTTGGGAGATAACAAGTTGTAATAAAGTATGTCGTTTAACTAAGTTTGCAGGCTGGGAACAAATATGCACATGAACACGTGCGAAAATATGTACACATCGACGCACAAGTACACACACACACAGACACACACACATCACCACCACTGCACATAATACTTTAATTCATGCAATAACGTTATACTTCCTATCTGGAACTGACTTTAAACTTTCTTAGCTTAATGTAACCTTAATGTATTTATATCACTATGCCAAAAGACATTACTTACCCACTTCCTAAAACTTTTTATTTATCACCTTTTACCTACCTCTTCTGTATCGGTATATGCTGAAGACAATTTGTTTTGGACAGTAATTATTTGTTTGGTTTGGAGAGAGAGAGAGAGAAGTAAGTGACAGAGAGAAAGTGACAAAAAGAGAGAGGGAGAGAGAGAGAGAGAGAGAGAGAGAGAGAGAGAGAGAGAGAGAGAGAGAGAGAGAGAGAGAGAGAGAGAGAGAGAGAGAGAGAGAGAGAGAGAGAAGGGAAGAAGAGAAAGAGAGAAAGAGAGAGAGAGAGAGAGAGAGAGAGAGAGAGAGAGAGAGAGAGAGAGAGAGAGAGAGAGATAGATAGAGAGAGAGAGAGAGAGAAGTGACAGAGAGAAAGTGACAGAAAGAGAGAGAGAGAGAGCAAGTGACAGAGAGAGAGAGAGAGAGAGAGAGAGAGAGAGAGAGAGAGAGAGAGAGAGAGAGAGAGAGAGAGAGAGAGAGAGAGAGAGAGAGCAAGTGATACAGAGAGAGAGAGAGAGAGCAAGTGACACACACACACACACACACATAGAGAGAGAGAGAGAGAGAGAGAGAGAGAGAGAGAGAGAGAGAGAGAGAGAGAGAGAGAGAGAGAGAGAGAGAGAGAGAGAGAGAGAGTAGAAGAGAGAGAGATAGAGAGAGAGAGACAGCGAGAGAGGAGAGAGAGGAGAGAGAGGGAGAGAGAGAGAGAGAGAGAGAGAGAGAGAGAGAGAGAGAGAGAGAGAGAGGGAGGGGAAAGAGAGGAGGAGAGAGAGGGAGAGGGGGAGAGGGAGGGA
>NW_028234444.1:8074251-8081751 GCF_977035675.1 Penaeus japonicus | reverse complement strand
TATATATATATATATATATATATATATATATATATATATATATACATATATATACACACACACACACACACACACACATACACAAATTCATATATATATATATATATATATATATATATATATATATATATATATACATGTATAGATATATATATACATATAAATGCATACACATACATATATCCACCGTTGTTCAGCCTTTGGCACCTTGGCTGGCTTCTCCTCCTTCAATAACTTTTGCGCCTACCCTCCCTCTTCCACCCCCCCCCCCCCTCTTTCCAGACCGCCCCCCCACCCCCCCGCGCCCCCAAATGTCCCCATCCACCCACCCGCCCCTCAAAGCGCCTGGCCAAGGTTATGCAATGTTGTATTACACGGGAGAATGCAACTGTAGTCTCTGAGCTCCACTATTGCAGACGACACGTACATTGAAATAAATTATTTTGGTTTCTTCTCTCTTGGCTTAATACTATTAATTCTAGAATCTTTGTATTTTTTTTGTCGCTGTTTGCTGGCATCGGTCGCGCACGGCACCGTGCCAAAGCCTGTCTAATAAATCTTAGCATTTTTGTTATTAATATGATTATCATCATTACTGCTATAATTATCATTGTTATTACTAATATTATCATTACTATTGTTTTCATCACTTTGTTGTTATCATAATCATTATTAACAATATCATCATTTCACTAATAACAATTATCATTATCATTGTTGTTTTTGTTATTAATAATATAGCTTTGGTTGTTACTTCTCTTTAGATATTTTTCTACACATATCACATAGCCTCTTTGCTTAGTAGGCCTACTGTGCAATTAACTTTTTTTCCGTGGATTTTCCTTACATTTTCATCCTCTTCCCTTTCATCCAATTACCCTTTTCCTATATCTGTTTGGCAGCCCTGGACTAGGATTCTGGACATGATCCTATCGTTTTAGACTTGGCTCTTCCCCTCTCCTCCTCCCCTTTGCTTTTATTTTCTATGGCTGCAGTGTCTAAAGTATAACATAATACGTTATAAGGATATTCAATTTTCCACATTAAGAACGAGACTTAGAATTCATCGCTAACATAAATGTCTTCTTTGTATATGGGAGTTGTAATGAGCAACGAATTATTATCTGTCCTATGTATGAAAACTTATCGGTATAAACGCGCTCATAAAGTTCTTTAGAATCCTCTTGATAATCTAAGTCGCCCAAAAGATATATATCAATATTCTCTTTCGTTTTTCATGGAGTCGCCAATAGACGAAATCAACTGAAAATAACACTGACCTGCGCCACCCACCCACCCACCCACGCCCGCAGTGTAAAAATATCCAAACATTCCAAGACGAAAGTTTTGGACAGCCATTATTAGATATCTTGCGATAAACTTTTCCCGGAATCACTGTATTTGGAGATAAGGAATATCGAAAGGGAAGTAGAATCTGAGACTGCCTGGAGCTCAGCGATCTAAATTCCCATAAGAAAACAGATTACAACCAATTGACTTTAAAAATCTGGAAAACGATTAAACTTCTGCTAGACTAATGAGGATGAATACGTTTATTGAGTGTTGAGTTAAAGGATTCTTCGTTTTTTTTTTTTTTTTTTTTTATTGATATGCCATTTTACAATGAATTCATGCAAGGCCCTTTCGAATTCTCGTCTTGGTAAAAAAAATAGAAAAACAAACAAACATTCCGCGGCTTAACTTCGAATGAAAGTCTCGAGACAAAACGTGGAGGCATTTTAATAGGTCATGTGTAATATGTATTCTACGACTCAAATCAAGAGTCTAATAGTATAAAGTTCTAATTCACACTGGACGGGTCATATTAAAACAACAAAACATTTTCGCCTCCACAAACTAACATAAATTTCTCCTACATAAACTAACATAAGGTCAAAGGACCCAAGGAACTCCTGCAGCGTGACGAAAACATAAACAATTCTCCGGCTGCCAAAGTGACGCACTTACTTGGTACGAGAGAGATCGAAGCCTGAGATAATTTTCGGAAATATGAAACCGAAGCATGCGATGGGGAACTTGCCGACGTTCCTCTCGTCTTTAGCAAATGTCTTTTTTTTCTTCTTTCTTTTTTTTGTGGTGATCTTCATTGCTCATTCTGCATTTCAGTTTTCTTTGATTTTCCGATTCTTTGGTGATCTTGTGTACTTTAATCTTCATTCACCTTTCCTGATGTCTTATTGAACTTAGTAATCTTTCTGGCTTTCGTGTGATTTTGTACTTTCGTTATTCAATCACTAATGCTCTCCTAATCAAACTTCAATGACTTTTTGACGCATTCTCCATTACCGTTTCTGTTGTCTATATCAAAATCTGTTTATGTTTCCTTTATCGTAATCCTACTCTTTCTTCAGTCACTATAGGAATAAGAAGAGAGCGTAAAAATAGTGAAGCCATATTCGTGCGTGTGATGGTTACAGACGCGCAGCTCTCTTGCTCCGACGCCAGATCATGTTGCTTTGCGGAGTGAATGTTTTATTGCATGAGCGACGTTTATAACCCTGTTGGATCTGCGGTGTCCATGAATGTTGCTTGATTATATAAAACTACGGATATCTGTCTTTTCGCAAAAGAAAGTGGCAGAAAATATTTGTTGATTTGAAAATTGTATCCGTGCTTGAAAAAAGTAAGAGAGTGTGTCACATCGCCACACTTGCGTCAGCTGCTAGGTCGCCTGAATGTGCGGGAGAGCATGATGGGAAAGGATCTTTTGGCAAAATTTATATATATGCACACGCACACACACACACAAATGTATATGTATCTATATGTGTGTGTACATATATATACACACATGTGTGTGTGTGCATATATATATATATATATATATATATATATATATATATATATATATATATATATATATGTGCACACACACACACACACACACATATGACTATATGGGTTGCCCATGGCCCAGTTGATTAGATTCTGTTGGTGATTCGGATCAGAATCCGGAACTAAGATGAAATCAAAGGATCCCTCGCCAATATCAATTTTCATAGACCTTTGCAATATAAAGTGGTGGCGTAGGCTTGCACTCTTTGATAAGGATGATAATAGTAATAGTGTTTATCATTATTTACATCATCGTATTCTAATCATTTATCAATATCTTACGAACGCACCCTTAGTGACTGATACTTACGCCACTAAAAGCCTCCGACTGTGTCACATCTTGACAGAAAGTAATGCACGAGGCATTTGAATCTCTTGAGACATCTGTATCTTCATTAGATACTATTGAAATGACGACACCCTCTTCAACTCCTTTCGGTTCGCAGATTCCAGTTTTGGAAACTACTCTTGGGTTGACCTTATGATGAAAACGACACATGACTTTTGTAATCCTGGTGCTGTATTTTCAACACCGATTTTTTTTCTTCCTCTAACATGTGTGGGAGTTTTTGATATGTGTGTTTATATTTCTGTTTTATACTTGTTCATTTATTTATTTCTTACGTATTTGTAAAATCCACTTCACCAAGGGTTTTTACCGTTTCTATTGAGCCGTTTATAACCCTGTTGTATGAAGCGCTGTTGGGGATCGTTATCGAGTCAAACAAACAAACTAAAAAATAAATTCATGTGTTTTTAAATCATCTTACATTTAGCTTTCAAGAACATACACCAAGTTTTTTAAAGTGCCGATTTACTCACCAGCTTATCATCCTGCTGAATAATAAGTTTCTCATATGATTAAGAGAGTCACATCGCCACACTTGCGCCAGCTGCTAGGTCGCCTGAATGTGCGAGAGAGCATGATGGGAAAGGATCTTTTGGCAAAATTTATATATATGCACACACACACACACACACACTTTGATTGCTGATGATAGCCTCATTAGCTTGTAGATGTTATTTTTCCTCTCCTATCGCCCATAAGTTTACATTTTCGAGAACCCGTCACACTTTATACAATGTCTTTAAGTTTTGACTTGCGATCGTCCATTGCTCAGTTGGAATTATATACCGTTCTAGTTATGATCTGAAAGTCATTCATTTCTTTTCTTAAGTAAGTGTGAGAAATATGTTCATTTTTCAATATTGGCGAACTGAAAAATGTATGACATCAACGGTGTACACTTCTAATTTACAATATTCTTTGGTGGCCTTCCATTAATTGGCGCAGTCCATCATCGTCCTTGTGTTCCATTAAGCGTAAAAATGGCTTGTTTAGTTATTCGTTAGCCATTTAACCAACCCGATTGCAAGTGTATTTACAAACACAGTTGCTGGTCTGTTTGCTAACCCACTTGCTCACCTGATTAACTTTCGTGCTAATCTTGTCAAGTTATTTGTTGATTTCTTTAAATGATTAATTTTCGTGGTATTTGATTCACTTGTTGAAAATTTGGCTAACCTTCTGATGCCCTTTTCTCTGTCGTGAGTCACATGTTTGCTAAACTGCTTTGACATGTTTGCCAAGCCCCATGAAAACCTAAATAAGAAGATGGTTAGCTTTCCGACTCTCTTGCAGACCTGATTACGAAGAGAAATGTCCCCGTGGTTTCCCAAAGGCTGGAAGTCCCGAGGGTTCTCTCTATTAGCACGCTCCCCTCCTTCATTATACCGGAAGCCATAGGTTACCCTCGTGGATGTATCAGTTCTGGGCGCTTGGGTGTTGTTACGCAGCTGATTTCGCCGCTTTTACTGTTTTTCTTTGGCTTTCTCTCTCTCTCTCTCTCTCTCTCTACACACACACACACACACACACACATATATATATATATATATATATATATATATATATATATATATATATATATATATATATATGATAAGGTGTACAATGACGATGTTAAAATGGACCTACAAAACAAGGTGAGCGCGCCATGACAAGATTAAAAATGAATCATACAGCATAATTACCCATGATTTATTTGACATTCCTTGATGACTGCACCCTAAGACTTCTGGTTGCATTTAATATTTTATACACGGTATTGCATATAAAGTGGATATTCATTTCAAGAATAGACAGACTATATTGTATTACATTATCATGCAACACCTCTGCAAATAATATTGTTATTGATTATCAATTGATACGAACTGACGAAAAACAGCGAGGTTCTTTGCAACCATAGGGCAATTTGTCAAATTTCATCTAATATTCATTGGAACCGTGTACGTAGCCCTCTCTTTGGAGATTCCGGTGACTGGCCATGAAAAAGGCACTTCTTTGATGAATGTCTTGCTTTACTAATCACGTGCGCATTTGCTCCACACTTGTTTTAAGATGCAACAAGTTATGCATCATTAGTGGCAAGAAACGTCTCCGAAAGCTGAGCCAGCTGCCACCACCTGTGTACGCCATGCTAACCTAATCATGAATATACATTTCTCTGCGGTCTCTCGAGGGCTCCAACTCGCGAGAATCTTCCTTATAATCGCATTCCTTTTTCGTCAGTGAGCTGGAAGCACCGGGCAGTCTTTTGGCTATAGTTCTCATCCTGGATTCGTCTGTAACACTCACTAGATTCTCTCTCTCTCAGTCTCTCTCTCTTTCTCTCTCTCTCTCTCTCCCTCTCTCTGCCCCTCTATGAATCTCCTTTTATCTATCTTTGTCTCTGTCTGATTCTTAAAGCTCAATTGTTCGTTTGTTGTTTTTTACTGCTATTGTTGTCTCTGCTCTTGAATTTTATTACTGGTATACTATTCTATACCTTTGGTACTTAAGGGAACCTCTTTATTGAGGATATTGATAAAAAATATGCTAAGAATAAATGTATGCGTAGGGCGTGTGTTTGTTTATTCATGTGTGTGTGTTTGTATGTACTTAATGTATTTATTTCCATGTACATGCCTTTTATGTATCAATGCGTGCGAATGTACGTATAGTATATATAAGACTATACGTATCCATGCATGTGTATGGGTATACGCAAGAACATACATATACATAAAGCCCGTACTTCAAAAAGACGATAACGTTTGACTCCGGATTTTCCTTGAGTGAGGAATCGAACAGGGAATCTAGACTGTGTCGTATTCCATCGCCTTTAAAGGAGGTCAGAATATGAGATCAAAGACTTGCTCTTTGTGTCTACGCATCATTACGGCGTTTATTCATGTTTTATTTGTTATATTTACTGTTTTTGAAAATGTTATTTCTTATCCTTTTGCTAATATTTTTTTTTTTTTTTTCTATCTCTGTTTACATTCGTTATTTTTTGTATTTTGTTCATTTGTTTTTCAAAATGAAATTGGTTCTACTAATGGGCTCATTCGTTAGATATTAATTTTCTGTTCTTTATTATTTTTCATTCTTTACATTTTTATATTCATTACTCGCTCTTATTGTGTTCATCTATTAGCTTTTTCTCGTCGTCACTTTTTCATTTTTTTTTAAATTCATTAGTTTTTCATTTTTGTTCATCCGTACATTTTTCATTGTTATATTTACTAGACCTTTAATATCGTTAGGATTCTCTTATTCTTTTATTCTTCCACATACTATTTAGAGAGAGAGAGAGAGAGAGACAGAAAGAATTGTGGTTAATGATTAATAGTACACATTTCTTCATTTGGTTTATCAGTTAGAATCTTTGAACATTATCAGTGTTATAGGCTAGCCTCATCAATTTTCAAATATTCAGAAGAAAAAAACACCGCCAAAGGAAACACAAATAAACGAATAAACAAAACCAACGACAAATAAATAAAGTGGAGCCGTAAATGCCCTCCATTAGAAACAAATCGATAGCGCAAACGACCCTCTTTTCCAGCGCAAATAGCAACGTAAACAACTCGCCATTGCACGAACAGCAACAGGCATCAGCCCTCGAGAGCAACAGTCATAAGCTACAAACGTTAATAAAGCGTGTAACAACAGTATCAGCACCACACAACATTTCGTATCACAGCAGGTGAAAAGCCATAAGGAGCAAGGAAAGTAGAGAGCAAACTGTACAGACCTTTCGCTACCATGTATGTCTTCGCACTGACGAGAGATGAAAACAATTATGGCGTATGACTGGATCAGTGTGGATCCTTTGCGGGCTCAGATTGTTTGGCTATGTTTCATGCTGGGAATTGCAAACTGGCTTGTGAAAGTGGTAGGGGAACTGATTGAGCTCCCTGAAACTTTTATGATCGCTAATGATATATTTGCTGTATCTTCAAGTAAAAGTCTGAAATTACATAGGCGATTTATGTTCGTATAGCAAGGATTTTTTTTTTATTAGGGTCTGTGTTATAACCAGTCAATAACACCTTCTCAAAGGCTGCATATGTGGTGTTCCAATGGATATCACATGCATTTTGAGAAATTGGCCATTGAGATGTAAAGAACCGCACTTGTCCCATAAACTGTGGCATTGGCATCAATCATTGATGAGCTTTTGTGTATTCATATTTATAAGATTACCCGATACTTCTTGAAATGAATATCCACAGGGTTATGTTGCATTTATATGTTACCTCCAGGATGTGGAGTCAGATGAATTATAGGTAGTAGTTCTATGTAAGTAATTCTCA
>NW_028234444.1:8061751-8066751 GCF_977035675.1 Penaeus japonicus | reverse complement strand
AAAGTTTCTTATTTTGTCTGAATTTCATAGGGAAATGATAAAGCACAAATGACACACAGAACAGCTTGTTTTAAATTTATAATTGCAATCAAATACTTGGGAAAATCCAATTGTGATAATATATTCTAGGAAATTCGATGGAATTGAACATTCTTTGTCTGAATACATTGACTACACAACACATGTGATCTTGTTAATGTCTTAAAATAGCTCATCTTAAGTCAAAAAATCTATATGAAAAATTAAGAAATTGCAGCCGGAGGGTAGCCAGCAGCCATGTCCCGTCCCATGAGTATATCCACTTAAAAAGGTCCAAATTCTTAGCCTTCATTTGAGATATATATACATATATATATCTTACAACTCATTCACATTAGTATAAACTCTGTTCCAATCATCTGATAGGCAACTGCAACTTTCTTTACAATTTAAACTTTAGTATGACTCAAGTGTCTGCTAAGAGGTTTGGTAAAAGTCCTGGTAAATTGAGGACGACCACTTGTGGGGTTACCCTTCAACCTCATGCTTTCTGAGGCCATACAAGCCTGCCTTTCACAAAGCTCATGAATGATCAAACAACGAAACTCCTACCTACCATGAAAAAAATCTCATGTCTTACAATCTAAGAGATAAATACTTGAGAAGCAGGCTTAGGAAAAGGCAGGGGTGGAAAATGTTACAGAAAACCGCAGGCAACAATACAACATACTTTTATTGAAACCATCAAATATGACATTTAATAAAAAGTAGTGATAATTCTTGTACACCGTTATAGTACCATAACTTGCGCTCATATCATTTATGCCCAAATATTGAGTAAGAATAGTTCTAGTACACCATTTTTGCCCTCATACAATTTAGTTAACCATTCAATACTTGAGCAAAATCACACAACCTGGCACAAAAAAGGACCAATCACAAGCATATGTTGGCAGGGTGGTGGTCCACTCACTCCACCTTTTACCCTGCCTGAATGGGGTGACGTGCTCACTTGCCCTCTGCCACCAGTGTATGGCAGTGGTCGCAGCCACAGAAGTAACAGTGGCAATGGCACTGATGATAGGACATTGTTGAACATGAGAAGACACCAAAAGGATTCTGCTTACAGTAACATGCATGATGCGCAGCAGTCCAGGAACCATGGTCTGTACAAAGGAGCAAGGCCCTAAAAAGTTGGGGAGTGACTTGTTAAGCATTCTCCATCTAGGAGCTAGGACCTGATCCAAGATGTAAACAATTGCTCTATGAACCTGGAGTCTTTCAAACAGCTTGTGTTATGGTATGAAGATCTCCTTGAGGGACCAGCTGTTCCTGAGTGCTGTGATTTTTCTCCTAAAGTGTGGTTATCTTACATAACATGGGGCTTCTTGTCCAACAGGAAAATTAATTAAATCTAGGTGCCCTGCTTGGTTCAAATTTATCTGGCGGTCCTAATGCAAAAAGTACACTAAACTGAGGCCTGGTAACTGCATAAGGGTTTATTTAATTTACGTAATAAGACACTTAGCGATAAAACGATATCTTATATCGAATTGGATAAATTTCTTCAAAAAATGTGAATATAAATATATTACATTCCTGTCAAGCTGCAACAACAAGTTCACGGCACCAGAGAGTTGAGGCGATGCACACAAAATTTACCTATTGTATGGAAATCTACAAAGATATCAAACTTTCTCTCAAACTTCTGAAAAGGCTTATTGTTACAAATATACAAATTCAAACAAACCACATAAATGACTTGGAACTATAGTTTATCTTAGACCGTCTGCAAAAAATGAACCTAAGAAAAATTGAGGGCAAAGCAAATGACTAGATGCACACGGGTCATTTGGCCTGCGTGGGCCGGCCGCATTGTCACACACCAGTAAGCACCAGGACATACACATGTAGTTTCACCTCTCAGTCACAGGTATGGTTCACCAAGCGACTAAGTATAAATATGAAAAGATAGGTGGGTACACCTCTGAGAATCCTCTTTACTGTATATCATATGATTTCAAGAAATTACACACTTCAAACTTGCAATATGTCCCACATTGATAAGCATATATGAAATGCATTAGGCAATATTCTTGGATAGGTACTTGAAAATAAGCAGTAGTACTCGTACATGACTTTATATCACGGTGCTTTAAGTCTGAAGGGGGGAGACAGTAGAGCAATCTCCCATTTACAAGTTAATTTGGAAAAACAACCAAAATCCACAACACAGAATTTAGAGGACAACAATTTCATACATAATTTAATATCATTGTAACACTGAGCATATTCTACATACCCCTATGCACATCATTATAAGACAGTTCATATATCAAAAATGATTTTGGCAGGATAAACTCATACATATAGTAGTACTCTTATATAGTTGTATGTATACTTGTTTGATGTATTGTTGTATGCGGGTGTCTATGTATTCACATTGTTGTGTATGTGCTTGTGTGTCTATGTATGTGTGATTTTGTATTCATACATAACCAGCCATATCAACCATGGTACTCATTACTTTTTTTATATATTTTTTATTGTTTTTTTTTATTTTTTTCACATTCAACGGCACCTTCAAATGTTATGGTAATGTGTGCTCCCTCAGTCACACTCTCTCAACTCTTGTACAACAGTCCCTCTCAAACACACAGACAAAGGTACAGACACTCCTTACAAACACATATGCATGCAAATGCAAATGCATATGTGCATGCACATTGCACACTCACTCATGCACTCACTTACTCACACACACACAAAAACCACCAATGACACATCCTATATGCATATACTGTTCAGTTTTTGTCCATTAAGTTCAAGCTTGAGGATTTTGATCATTTAGCCAAGATGTCCTGCAGCAGTAGATGAATGAAGCAGTTGTTGATACAACACATGGTGGGAAGGAGACGGTGATGTAGTTCCGATACTGATGCCCTCAGTTCGTCACTCATCATTGGCATTCACTCAGTAAGTATATCAACAAATAATCTTTTGCTGTCTTTATAGTTAATGGAACTAACTATTCAGAAATGGTTGTGGCTTACAAGAACTGACTCTGTATATTAGGCAGATGTAAGATGCTTAGAAGAAATGCATTCCTATAATAATATTCTCAGTAACATATTAATTTCTCTATCTAGCATCAGAAAAACTTCATGAGCCATGAATTGTGCACATATCACTGAAGAATTGTCCAACAAAGAGAGTTTGTTTAAAATCTAAAATTATGCCACACATCTAATAATATACTTGGTAGCAACAGTACAATGGGAACATTCAATCTTCAAAATATAGGCAACCATCGAGAAATCCTTTTTAATCTGGCATAATCAAATATCAACCTGCACCTAAAAGACTAGGCTTAAGGTTGACAATATGCAGAACATGCAGGGTTAAAACAGACACATTTTTCCTCATCTTGAAACAGTATAACCCAACAATTTAGTCAGTACTATTTCAGGTCTCACAGCACTTTGGTCATTAAGGGATGGATGGCTATCATGAGTCCTGAATAATAGGGATGTTAATGACTTGTTTCTAACCCATGACGTTCCACAGTGGCTGAACCAACAACCAATCAGTTCCGTCACATCTGACCAGGGTAAGCTATACCCCTAGTCGTCCTCCAATTTTACTTGGTGCCCAATGCGAAAGGGGATGAGGGGGACCCTGACCGATGGAAGTGCATACACTGCCACTTGTTGTCACGACGCTGCCACACTCGTGTCTCCTCACTCTGTTGTGTGTGGGCTTGTCCTTGCCTGTTGAAGAGAGGATATTATTAAGTAAGCAACAGCTAGACTGAAATGACATGCACCCTCTATTAGCTTGTCACATTTGAATCATCTGAACCCAGAATCTAGCTCTGAGACTTACTTATCCATGTACTGGGTGAGGCGGATGTATGCAATGCAAGCTGCATCGTCACCCAGAAGATGTACGTGGGGACTGAGGATCATTGTATTCACTGCTTTACAGTTCTTCCCAAGCACTGAAAAAGGGGAGATAAGGGCATGTTAAAAATTGCAGTGCTGTATACTGTTCAGTATTTCAGCTTCAAATGATCTATACAGTATCAGAAAACTTCAATTTTGAAACGAATATTCATTTTAAAATAAATGTAAAACTGATCTCTGTCTGTCTGTCTTATCTATTCTGGTACCTCCAAAACATTCTTTGGTATATCTTCAGTACATATAAACCCATCAACTCTCCTGAGAGCCTCAATTACATAATGAAAAAGCCTGCAGAGGTCAGTTATTGCAGACATAGTCACATCAAGATGCAGACACACCATTCTGACCGTGCCTTGTAACAGCACACAGTATGACCTTTGTAATTCAATTCCAACTCATTTGGGTTCACAAGAATTTATAAGGATGATAGTTATAAGATTTTTCATCATCATTGATTTTTTTAACAATTTGCTCTGAATCTTTTTGTATCTTTAAACAATGAAGGCCATATATATTACTATGTTACTAAAATTCTTCTGATATATGTTTAAAATATAATAAAGATCTGTTTCATTGGCAATTAATTTACTATGTACATATAATTTTATTTTGTCTTCTTCTAGTCCATTCAATTCTACTACAAAAATATATATCTTTAAATTTGTTATGGTCAGTATTCACTTTGCTGAACTGCCAACAATATACATGACACATCAAATACCAAATGAAATAGTCTTCAACTCCTCTTATTTCTAAAATTACTCTACATAGATAACACAATTGCCAATCTTTGTATTCCACCATTTATCACCCCTAGTTGGACCTAATGATTATGTAATTCAATACTGGCTGTCTCTGTTCTGGCTTCCTTATCTTAACTCTTTGTATTCTTTATGAAAATGGACTAGAAATGTTACCACTACAGTATCTAACGAGATTTATTATTCAATAATTTATAATTGCATGAGTGGATCATTTTTTTAGCTCTGCCACAACTCTACAGCACCTAATTCATAGAAGCAAAGCTGCCATGTTTAAAGAATGAAGAGAGACTGT
>NW_028234444.1:8046751-8054251 GCF_977035675.1 Penaeus japonicus | reverse complement strand
CTACACAACAATTTCCGCTCAATACCCTGGCATGTAATACTCTAAGCTTAGTTACTGGCACTTGCTATCCAGGCCACTTTGCATAATGCAGGTTCCGTAAAAAAGGCACAAAGAAAATGGAGTCTCCTCTTGGTTCGTTTAACAGTCACCAAAATGGCGGGTGCAGCTTCCTCTGCGTGTGGACCTTCTGGTTTCTCGCATTTTCTTTGTCACTTTGCTGAACGGTGTCCTAATCTACAAGTCCATCCAGCTCCTCCAAGCAGAGCTCAGATGCAACTTCAACACACTAGCTTCTAGCCACATGCGTTACACTCAACATCCAGTACAGCTTCACTAGCCGCCAATGGGCTGTAGGTACATCTCTACATTCCATGTATATTTGTCGCCGTTAGTCAGGTGCTTTTTTCTCTAATCTACTTTGTAAATGTCCCAAGACATGTGTTGCATCAGCACAATCTATGAGAGAATATCTGTAGCAAAACACGAATGCCGGATGTACCAAAGAGCGAACAAAGTGATCGGGCAGTATAACATCCAGGAAGAGTATCCGAGCACTGCTGACAACGTCCAGGTTAGGTACCCGTGCACTGCTGTACAACATCAACAACAAAAACACCAAACAAGAATCTAGTGTTGAGCTTCAGGAGATAAGACAGACATTCCCACAAAACGCAATAATGGTGGTGACCGCCTGCAGAATACCCAGATACAGTCTACACTCAAGATAAAGTAACAGAAGAAACCCTGCTTCCTTAGGGAGATAACAAGTGTTTTCATTACATGATTCAGGCTCCACTTAATTTTTCATATATGTAAACACTTGACACAGCATATGGTGGGTACAAGATAGAGAGAATTGGTTGAGGGGAAACGTTTTATCTACAATCGCGCATCGGGGCTCTAGTACCAGTATGGGAGAAAGATACGTTCTGGCAGTACGGAATTAGTCTAAAAGTCAAGTATCATAGCTGACATGCCAGAAACAGTATGATAAACTATTGTCTATCTTACCAGGCTATAAATTAATATAATAAGGAACCTATTTGCACTTGGGGGCTTTTATGGGAGGGGGAATGGCAGGGAAAGAGGGGGAATCACTACAGCGGGACGAGAGAGCAGCGCGTCTGTGGGAGCTGCTTGCTACATGGAGAACTAGACACACGAGGACAAAACAGGGTGCGTTCCTCAGGCTAGTGAGCTGTGGGTAGTATAGCCGGGTATGTGCAGCAAGGAAGACCCCCCCTGCTGTCCAGCGACTCACCTGCGTGCCAGGAGAGTGAGGAAGACAGGGAGGCAGTCTTGACAGAGTTACGCACATGGTGGTGATCTGTCAAGTCAGGTCAGGTCTGGTCAATGTGACACCCACGTCAATGACACAAGCGCTAATCCTCAGCTCTTGTCTGTCTACTTGAGGATTATAATATCCTGACGGCCGCCTAGGGCTTGCCTCTTCCCCTCGGCCTCAGCGGTTGTTCTACAGATACAGCACATGATGTCCCCGTCCGCCGTAGAACATATTTCAAACAAGTGACCTCCATGACTTTACCGTCTCAAACATTTCTCTCTTACGAGGGGACCTCAAATAACATCGTCGTAAAAAAAATTGTTTTCTTAGAGGGTGACCTCGAATGACTTTAGCGAAGGAAGGGTAGGCACCAGCCGAGGGCGAGGGTCTAGAGGCACAAGGCAAGTCACCGTGGATCACCAGCCAGCCGCCACAACGAGAGTTCAACGGTCTCTTGCACGCCAACCATCACAAACTGTCATCGCCCAGTTTTACCGTTTGTTGTTATCATGCATGTGCGGGGATTTTTACGTTTCATGTTATTTAAGACAATTATCCAGTGCATATATCTTTTAAAAAACAACATTAAGAGGCATTCTAATGAGATACTTTTAACCCCGCAAGCTTAACTGGACTTCACCGGCTGATCAAGTGCATCTGTGTCAACAAAACGTGGCACTAGATGCATAATTTGCCACTTCAAAAATCCTCCACGAGAGAAAAATATGATTCAATAATTCTGCACTAAATATTGTGTTTCAAGTTTTTAAAAAAGACTGAAAATATGGAGAGAAAAAAAAATAAAACGTGAATTAAAAATGGAAAACAAAATTAAAAATCTGTTGAGAAAATAGACAATCACATAAAAGGAAAAGTATCTTTGAAAATTATGAAACCGAATTTACCATTATCATTTCCATGACACCGAGTTTACACTGCTTTTTAAAAATTGTACTTTCACGTTTTGGACGCACACGCCTATCGGCCAAAACACACACACACACACACACACACACACACACACAAAGTATACATCACCACACGCACGCGCGCGCGCAAGCATATATGCTTGCACAAACACACGCACCTCTTGTGCATGTGTGATCATATCCCGCAGGTGGCTTTAGGCATATAGCGGAGGCATTAAAACAAAATACAAGCATCTATGTTTAAAATTCTATATCTAAATTAAATCTGAGGAACAATGTCAGTGTTAAAATGCTAAAATACTTTTATGGTATTTGACGATAATCATATCAATAACTTTATAACTATTCACCAAACAGTATACTATCTAAGCAGCATGTAAAATCAACGGCCGTTTATATTTACTGGTCGTTGAAAAGAAAATTATACAAACTAAATGTATATACAAAGGAGGATTTATTACCTATGATGAATCAGGAAGGAAAATATACAGATGTTTCAGAAATTCATATAGAAACGAAATGTAAATGGCAATCCAAATGATACATATTCGAGAAGAAATAAAAGAGCAATTCTTTACCCTTGACTCCACTGTAAGTTCGAACCAATGAAACGAATAAAATAGGATGTAATTCGCGCTTACGTCGCAGTGAAAATCTTGCCGTGTTTAAAACTGTTTTAATTTGCTCAAATACCGACTCGACTGTTCGTCCTGCGATGCACGTCAATAATGTAAATGAGAAGCAAAAGTAACCTCCATTTTGAGTCTAAAACAACAAACCCTCGTCGTTACGCATTCGCTCTGTAACCGGAACGAAGGAACTTGAACCGGGGAAGCTTCTGGAATCACCGAAGTATGAAGCAATACAGCCGACAGAGGGAATGATGAAAGAGAAAAATATTAAGAAACCAAGAAACAGTACCGACGGTTATGTGAAGTTCTTCTGATGTTGGTGTTAGTACCCAGTGCTTGGGGAATAATTCTGAATGACGAGGAGTATTGAGAAGAGTCAGAACTGTCATTAATTACGTCTTGATGATTAATATATGGTTAAGATTCACTTACAACGTCTGTACAACATCAAAACTATTTCTTTAACATTAACTTGACCATTACGACTATCTATTAGAAAGAGAATGAACATCACGCCCTAACACACTACCGTTTTTCACAACGAACAGTTGATAATTACGAGCTATCCTATAATTATTTTGTCGCATTTCCTGTTAATAGCGATGTGACACTTAATACATCTAATTATTTTAACAAGATACATGGAACACTTCCATAGACAATTTTACCTTCAAGATCAATAACCACTATAATAACAGAAAATCCACACATAAAATTAAGGAAACGGATGAAATACAGAAAAAAAGATGAAGGAAGAGGAAGAGGCAAACGCAAACACTATGAACAACGCGCAATGGAGGCGAAACCAAAACTATGGAGGGTGGGAAGGAAAAAAAGGAGGATATACCAAGATTTCTAGACTACACTGACGCTCTCCAGCCTCGGGGTGGGCCGCCAAGCCAACAGTGATTGTAAGATGCTGATACTCATCAACAGAACTTAACACTAGGATACCTTATGTGTACTGCTCTTACTACTAACTCGCTGCCATGTACATACAGGGCACAACCGCGTTGCGAGAGGTCTGCTAGCATAAAATGAAGACAGACTATAGCAATGGGTTGTCTGCTAGAGGTTGGACAAGGAGGGGAGGGAACTTCGCTTAAATGTAAGAATGTACTAGTCCCAGTCAAAGAGTTCAGTCTTAAGTCATATCTTCTGGTGGCTTGGCTGGCCCTCTTCCTGCCCAGGCGGAGCCAACACCGCCCAAGGGTCAAGGTCTTGCCCCAGCCATCCTCCACGGGACATGGGGATGGCCGAGTCCTGCCTTGATCCTACAGGAGGCTCCGTCAACGCAGTCCTTCATGAGGGGGTTGCAGGAAGACAGGGCAGGGGGACTAGTAGAGAGAAAGGGCTTCCAGGTCCACCTCCTGGGCATCCTCATCGTCAACGTCATCTAGTTCATCCGAGGTACTTCGGTCGGACACATACCTCGACCCTCGACGCCCTTTTGTCAACCATAAATGAGCCCACCGAGAAAAATATAACAAAGAAACAAAAATCAATTTTCGAAAGGCTTCTCCGTGCGTGAAAACTTGTTCACTGTACTACATGGAGTGATCAAATGTACAGAGATAGAGAAAGAGAGAAAAAAACAAGTATTTATGTTTAAACCTGAAAGTAAAATTATTATAAAATCATAAATACATTTAGAATAAAAGAAAGAAAAACTGCCAAATAAAATCACCAATTGACGAAACAAAATCAAATTCAAAAGGTGTGAAACCCAAGATTTACAGGCTGTACATCTTGGTGAAACCCTTTGGAGAGGCGGAAGGTTTACGACGTCGAAAAGGACCTTTGAGATTGGAGATTCGGGATTAGGAATATTCTGGAGACATTGACGATGGAGACGATATTCAGGTTCTGTGGGTGGGGCGAGTGGAGGGATCGGCACACGGGGGGAGAGGGGGGGGGCGGATGAGGGGGCGCGTGTGACAAGTCTGGGATTCATTCATCACTTTTTACAACTCGAACTCTTTTGTAGTTGCAAGTTGTGTAACCTTTCATCGACAAAAGGTAAAAATATTGAAAAAAATGCGCTGCCTTCAAAATATACCACACTCAAACACGCACATACGCACAAATACACACAGGTATATACACACACGTGTCTATCCATTCACGTTGCTCTGTGGAATACATACATACATTATGTACAAACGCGCGAGGACGAGAGAGAGAGAGAGAGAGAGAGAGAGAGAGAGAGAGAGAGAGAGAGAGAGAGAGAGAGAGAGAGAGAGAGAGAGAGAGAGAGAGAGAGAGAGAGGAGAGGAGAGAAGGAGAGGATACAAAGAAACAAAGGCAAGGAAAAAGAGGAGCAGGAAATACTGCGACAAGGAATAAGCCGCAATGGCGGTGGGACAAGCGCACGGCTGAGGTTGTACTTCTGGCTCATAAAGCGAGATTTGGATGGTTGTGACTAGGCAGGTGGAGAGGAGAGGCAGGTGTTAGGAGGCAGTGATGTAAATGAGGCTAATAATTCGTCCAAGCAAGCCTTGGAAAACTAAATATAAGATAATGGAAGAAAAATGTGGTAAACATGCATTGGATATGTGATATTTGTTCTACACCATATAATGTGGTCTTTTTTTTCTATCCAAATGGATATTTTCTTCACTTCAGCAAAAATGTACAAATGTTTGGAGACGTCACTAAATTAGTTATTCATCATTTTAGAGATGCGTAAACACCTGCTGATTCTTGAAACGGGGAAATAAAAAATAATAGACCAGACGGATGAGGGAGAGGGATACCTGTTCAATATGCTGTCTCCCTACACAAAAACACTCCTTGGCCTACACGCTAACTCAAAACTGACCCTGTCCTTATCAACACAGTATCTTAGCTGATGCCTGTGCCTACTGATAGCTCCTCCCGTGTTGTGCCACCAAACCACCGAACACAGTTACCCGTATCATGTGAGATGTGTCATGCACACGTCCCAACCACAGCTACACTAACACTTTATCACTAAGGTAATTTCACGACACGATATCTGTCTCGACGTAACCGTATTTCACACCAGAATCAGTCGCCATGTCGACAGGTTATCGGTTATGCAACATCACCCTGGGCGGGCACACTCCACCGCCCGGCTTGCGCTTGAACTGTGTGACATAACGTCTGTGCGTCACGCGTACACTGGGGGCGCACCCGTGTCACGCCTCTTGGGACACCGGGAGAAGACGAGAGAATGCCACCCATCTAGGCACCTCGTTGCACTAGGGAGCCTGCACTTGGCTGCCTTAGGTCTGTTTGTTGCTTCCACTCCCCCTTACCCCCTTTCTTTCTCTCGCCCACGCACTCACCTTGCCCGGCCATCACTCTACTGTTTTAACTCTCTTGACTCGAACCCCCACCCTCGCACTACAGCTCTCAACGCCTATGCATAGCTGTGCATGACACACTCCGATCCTCTGCTT
This sequence comes from Penaeus japonicus, assembly GCF_977035675.1. Lineage (NCBI taxonomy): Eukaryota > Metazoa > Arthropoda > Malacostraca > Decapoda > Penaeidae > Penaeus > Penaeus japonicus. Next base: position 8,047,980 of record NW_028234444.1, on the reverse strand, counting down.
TCGCACTGCTCTCGCCTCAGCGAATTCCTCCCCCGTTTTTTTTCGGAATTTAAAGCCCTCACTTCACCTGTCCCTACCTGCCCGTGCCACCTTGGCTTGGCTTTCTCCACCTGTTGCTGAAACCTTCCAATTCCACCCCTAAAACTACCATAATAATAAATTTCCCAATTTTCCTATTAACAATTAACTCCCTAAAATCCTTTCACCTCCCCCTCTACCCACCCTCCTCATATTCCTTTTCTTTCCTGTCCCTCGCGTTCCTCCTCCCTGTCTGTCCCTACGAACTGCATCCCTCATATTTCTATCATTCTTTTTTTATCTTGGTTTTCTCTAGATTCCCCACCACATATTTATTATACCGCCTCTTAACACCTACCCTGTCAAGTAGCACAGCTGGCAAAGAGCAAATTTAGAACGAAGGAAGAAGCTAATCTTAGAGTCCCTTCGCCCTCTGTGACGTCAGCCACTACACTGGCAGATGGGTGTCATTAGGGCGCGTATATTTTTAAACATCGGTTCATAAAACAGGTTCACTCATCTCGGGCGACAGACCGCTCTCCCTGCTCATAATCTGGTGCTTTTGTCTTCGGTTGAGTCGAACAGCTTCCTCGCCTCGACGACGAAGAGAAAGCTCACACTATTTCGAGAACTTGTTTCTTCGACCGTAAATTCCAATCACGTGACAGGTCTACTGCGAAATAATAAACTGATCGACGCTGTCTGGTCCATCTTCAACCTTCCAGGACGACTGTGTGTGCACGATCTGTACTCAGTGATTCACTCGTGTATGAGCATGTGCAAATAATCCCAGTGTACAATGTGGCCTCACTTGGGTGTATGCCCTTACTTTGGCTCCCTTTTGTTTCACGATACACGTCCTTTGCATTTAAGGAAATCTCAAATATATATTTTGATAAAAATGAATAGCATGCGGAAAGAAGATTAAAAATGGCGGTGATTACAGGGTCAGCAAAGTCTGGTTAACGCTATGGTGAGATTCGGCGAACGTGATTGACTGATATCTGGATTATATTTATCAAATGCTCTCTTCCATATGCTCAATGCAATGTTAGCATTGCAATCTTTCATTGCCCCTAAATCCCAGTAAACTACGTACCTAAATTCACTCTGTAAGAGCGAATAGCCAATCTCGAGATAGTATGACCATGACATTAGTCTTGCATCAACCAACGGAAGACATTGCTAGCACAGTAGCATGTGGCTTTCGC
>NW_028234444.1:8036751-8039251 GCF_977035675.1 Penaeus japonicus | reverse complement strand
TTCATAACTCTGCTGTTAACACTCATATTATCATGGATACACTCAAATCTTTCAAACAATCTAGTACAAGATATACATAATTTTCACTTTTTTTCTATCAATATTGTGCAGACAAAATCACTACAACCTTACAGTTACAATATTGCCACTCGACATGCTACTGACACAAGAGGTCAGTATTAAGATGAAAAAGATCTATGAATAAAAAGATTACTGAAAAGAAACAAGAAGTCAGTTCTTTCAAGACAGGCAAAGGAGTAACCAACTACAAAAGACCAACTTATGGTACTTGAACAAGAAGGCTCCCATTCAGATGAACATTTCTTTCTGAATACTGATTGATCTGCAAATAATACGACATGCTCTCTTCAGTCAATAAACAAAATAATTTCTCTTATATAGCTAATATACCATGATGATATGACAGAAGCGAAAAAAAATTGTGCAAGAGAGCAATTTTCATGCTGACTTACAGGTCATAAATTCAAGAGTACGATATAGAAAAGCAACCCATGAAGTTATCCGCTGGGTTCCCGCTTCAAATCTAATCACACTTGCTAAAAAACTACTTGCACATTTTCAAAGCCTTTTCTGTTCTTCTAATGTGGCTGCTACTTATATCATCATGTCAAATCTTTAGATATCAACTTCTATGCGATTTGTTTGTATACACAGTATAATCACCAGAGCACAGACATATACTTTGTACTCCTGTTTCAATGTTACTTTTTATGCACCTGTTTCTATTTCACTTTCTTCTAAAATCTGGAACATGCAAGTTTGGGAACTGAAAGTTCAAGCTGCATAATGAAATGCAAAGTTGTAGAAAAAGATAAAAAAACAAATAATAGAATAATAAGCTTCAGCTGCAAATAGTCTTTGCTTATCAGATACCATTTACTCTAATCACTAATATGCTTACATGTGAAAAAGAAGAGGAAGAAGAAGAAAAAAGTTTGAGGTCCTGTAGTAAGTCCCTGGCTAGACAAACGGAAATTATTATCCTCCTTTACGATTCAACCATGCCAGATCTTATGTAAATGTTTATCAACATGAAATGCTGTGCGAGTGGAAGGGTAAGAGATGAATAGAATAATATGTTTCTTCTATTAAATAAATAGAAGAGAAAAGTAAGGAAATGATATAGCATGTCTTTTCCTCTAGACATGAATTCCATGTAATCCTTTGTAATGAATATCAGAAATACTGAAACAACACAATTCACATTTATGAACGTAGAGGGCCTCCATCACCGAAAGAAGGCATACATACTGAAATCGCTTTAGGTTTTGCATTTGCAATCTCTATATTCCAACTTTCACTGCTTTTTGCACTTATGTACTGATGGATTCAAAGACTGAGAGACAGGTCAGCGATTAAAAATAAAACAGCCTCAGCAGCAGTTATGCTGAAAAAAGTAAAGCAAGGCATAATATCACATGCTTAACAGGTGAAAGATTCTTAAAGAAAGAAAAGACCAAAAAGAAAGGAAGAAAAAAACTATACTGCAGTAAACAAAACAAACTTGTATTCGTACAAGTGCTGGTGCATTTGTGTGTACTAGTATATCTTCAACCAGTTGTTCCCACAATCATAACCCAGAGAACACTCATCCAAGATTGTCTATGTACCAATGATTCAGGTCACCTTCTGAATTCGTTCATTTTCAGACCATTCACATGAAGTGCTCAATTGAACCATGCAAAGAGGAAAAAAGATACAAGATTCTTGTGCATGATATCCCAGAGGAATGAATGAAAGGCATCCTCAAAACAACACCAACAGCTTTGCCTTGTGAGAGAGAGGAAGAACCAAGGCAATAAAGATGGAAAAAACTGTGCATGTGGTAGTGTAAAATGTGATGGTGGTGGAGAATGATGGTATTTCTCTGTTGTACCCATAACACTGCTGGTACTGGAAGTGAGTTGAGTGTGTTGGCTAGCAGTGGTCGCTGTGACCCTGCTATTCTGGCTAGAGGGTTCGTTAGCAGAGGAAACTGGGGTCCGCCGGAAGATAGGAAGACTAGCCAGACGAGGCAGTGGGGGAACTCGCCGTCCCACAAATCGACTTAGTCCCGCACCCTCGCCAGGACCACCACTAGACTCTCCACCACCACCACCACCCACACCAGTACTAGTGCTGCTCCTGTTGCTGCTGCTGCTGCTGCTGTTGCTGGAACCTTCTGGAACACCATCGCACTCTTGAGCTTTTAGCATCTGTGTTCCACTTCCACTTTTTTCCCCTTAAAGATTATCCCAAGTCGGGCTAGTAAATCCAAAGAGCAATTCAATCCGTGATATGTGGTGGGATTATATAACATGAACCATTTTTACTCTTCTGGGGCTTGATCAATTTTAAAGCAGTGGGATGGTATAACAAAACTTGAACTGATATGCAGCGGTGAGTCTCCCATCACTACAATTGTTGGTATGAATACAAACATACTACATAAACTGGATGTGTTCAGCCTTTCTCACACCCACACTTGAAACATTCTACA
>NW_028234444.1:8024251-8031751 GCF_977035675.1 Penaeus japonicus | reverse complement strand
AAGATAGCCAATAACTTTATTCTTATCTCAACGACCCTTTTATTTTGGGGAAAATGAACTCCCCCCAAAAATGACAAATTGACATTTTTCTTTAAACATCTAACCATTCTATAATCATAATTCAAAAGACAAAATCAAAACAAATGTCCAATCTGGATTACTTTGAGAGAGCATTCTGTGTATGAACCATTAGTGCAAATCACTCATAAACAATAGTCAAAAGCCCTGAGTATGCAGCAGGTATTTGTTTAGCTTGAATCACTGTGTTTTAAAAAAGCTGAATAATCACATTCAACCAGAAAGAGGTAATCACTAAGACAGTACATGAAGAACTTCCCAAGGTGGTTGGTAACTTAGATGTAGAGAGGAAACATAATAAAAAAAAATCAATCAAAACCTTAAAAATCATCAGGAAAAAAGAAGAGGAAGAAAAAAAATACTGCTTAAAATTGCAGTCCACTAAAATTATGAATGGGATCAATACGCAAAACGAAAGAAAAATAGAAAAAAAAAAACAGATAAAAGAACCACTTACACTATATCAAAAATGTTCTAAACTGCAAAACAAACATAAGGTACATAAACCAGGACAAGAAAGAGACAAAAGTTATTTCTTCCTGAAAATGAACATACTTAAACCCAACAGGGAAATAATCCATGATGAAAAGCTGTGTTTGTAAAGTATTATAAATTTTAATACAATTTATGATAAGAGTTTTGTAGATCTAGATAAAATACATGTGTACATAGGTATCTATGTCTAAAAGTATACATAATATGCATAGATACCTATACACAGACAGAGATGTGATGACAAAATAACCCACAGCTTTTCAATCCTTCACTAATTGTGTACTCTTTGTTAAAAAATAATAACAAATAAATAAGTAAAAGATAAAATAAATAACTAATTCTCTCTATATAAAGAATCTCAAGCTTACCCTTCACATCCTCCTCTTCTATGGTCGTACTTGAGTCTGTGCTCTCCTTGACCTGCGATCCGTCTCCCTTTTTGGTGATGATGGAACGACCTGAGGGTGGTAGGTCAAGTGGTAACTCCGTAGGGGTGAGAGGGCCCTTTTATAGGACCTTTTTCCATCTTGCTGAGTCTTGCCAGCGAAGCACTCCCATTCTGCCGTCCCTGTCATGCAACATCTGCTCCTACCCAGGTATAATGTGACATTCCTACACAGCTCTCCCTTGACAAGTCATACATGAATTGTATCCTTAGCCACCTACAAAGCTTTTATTTATTACTATCAATACTTTTTAAAAATATGAACTACACACAAAAAAAAAGATTAAAGATTGAAATTCCCTTCCTATAACTGCCACCACTGTGGTTATCAAAAATATAATTAACTTTTTTGTGGTGGTTTATCCTTTTCTCATAATAGGTATCCTATAAGACTAAAGAGCTATCTAATGATTATTTCATAATCTATGTAAGAAAGAGAAAGAGAAAAAAGTAAAAAGAAAAGAAAAAATCACACTTTCCAATAAGGACATTTACATCCCTTAAAATGTTTTACTGTACCATTAAAAAAATCACTTTGAAGTGACTGTTTCCAAAATAAAACATTAAATCACAGATTACAATAATATGCATATCTTATGTGACAAAAAATACACACTTTAAAAATACAATAAAAACATTTTTAAATTTAATTTCTTTTCCAAAACAATCAAAAGTCTTTTAATTTCTTACTCTTCTTTTGACATACCTATGATTATCACTTCATTATAATTAACATAAAATTTTAGTACACTTCAAACATATAACTCATTAACATTGCACAACAAAAATGTATGGCTGAGCATCTTGCAAAAGAAAAAAAAAATCAATCAATTACAAGAAAATAATAATAAAAAAAATCACACACTTGCTATATTTTCTTGATCAGTCTCAGTCTAAATCACAGCAACTTTGTCTCGAGTCACATTTAAGAGAGAAATTACAGGTGACTGAAACACATGCAACAAAAATTGTCCCAAAGCATGCGCAGATGAGTTTCTTTCGTGTGCTGTTAAATGTTTAGAAAATGGATGGCACTGGGAATTTATGTTGGTTAAATGTTTATTTGACAGGCATGCATAAGTACATACAGCCACACCCAATCAACATGAATGTACACTTATTTTTCACATGCATAATGCTCACTCACATTTACACGCAGATGCACATACAATACACGTACGCTTCACAAACTCATACACACGTCCCCAGACAAAAACAATCCTTCATACATCCCCCCATCCACTCATCCACACATACAAACACACACATACATACACACACACAGATACAGACACAGACACACACACACATATGCATACACAGACACACATACACATGCACACATACAAACACACATATATACTCTCATACACACATTCACTCAAGCACACATCCCCTTTCACTCAAACAAAAAAATAAACAAACACACCCACTAATATTCACTCAAGCACACATCCCCTATCACTCACATACACAAACACACACACAAACACAATCTCTTCCTTTTTGTTCTCTCTCACACACAAAACAGACTCACATGCAAAGGCACATGCACATGCTAAACAAACAAACAAACAAACAAACACACACACACATACATACACACAAACACACACACACACACACATACACACACACACAATGGTTGAAAACATTCTCTTATAGATATTGGAAATCATCATTAAATACCAATCTGATTAAGCATAGCAAGAAGGGCTGTCATACAAGTCACACAAAACCCTCATTAAGATCAATGAATCAAAAGAGAAAACTAAAAACAAAATTCCTGGTACACTTGCTCTTTTATTAGTGTGTAATAGTTTAAACGGTTCAATATATGAGAGAGAGAGAGAGAGAGAGAGAGAGAGAGAGAGAGAGAGAGAGAGAGAGAGAGAGAGAGAGAGAGAGAGAGAGAGAGAGAGAGAGAGAGAGAGAGAGAGAGAGAGAGAGGGAGAGAGAGAGAGAGAGAGAGAGAGAGAGAGAGAGAGAGAGAGAGAGAGAGAGAGAGAGTGTGTGTGTGTGTGTGTGTGTGTGTGTGTGTGTGTGTGTGTGTGTGTGTGTGTGTGTGTGTGTGTGTGTCTATGTGTCCTATTAACCCATTCATGTCAGGGATATGCACTGTTGCTATGGTTTGTTTTACACATCTATTCTTACACATTAATGGTTCAACAAGCTCTTTCTCCCCAAGGAGTCAATTAGTAATCTTATCTGATCTCACCTGTTTACCTCATTCCTTTATTTTTTGTGATAAAAAAATATATATTACAATTATTTTTGTTACTAATGTTTGATTACTAAGAGTATCATTATCATATTTACAATTCAATAACAATAATAATAGTACTACAAAAATGAGGAATAGGTGAAGTTGGCAAGGCTAATTGACTCCTTAGTAAATAAACTCTTATGGAACCATCTATGTGTAAAAATAAAATAAAATAAACCACAGTGGACAGTTCATGGATACATAATGGCATCAACAAGTTAACATAAAGCAATAACTTTTTAATGAGACCTTTAATGTACAGTGGTAAAATGTAGAGTCAATATTTTCTAATGCATCTATGTGTATGGTTCATGACATTGTAAATTACCATGGATGATTTTCAGATTTGTTTCTGTCTAATCTCATGAATATTACTAATTACAAGAAATTTTAAATACACAACAATAATAATTTTGCAGGATGAACTTAATCAGTGAAGAAATGTATTAAAATCTTTTATGAACTGTATTTGTATATGTACAGCAATTGATATGTATAGTGAATGGAAGGTCTTCCTACTCTTTGAGCAAGTATATCAGTATGCATTTTATATACATATAAAATATAATAATAAAATGTATCTTAATTTTAACAGATATTTCCAACAGAGTCATAGTATAAAGCAAGCTTCAAAAGAACGCATACCAAAGCAAAATAAGCACAGGAATGCAACTTAATCCCTTTCAGTGCTAACAAGAAGGAAAAAATTAATGAAAAGTAAAGAAAGAAAAAAGAGAAAGAGAGGAAGAATAATCATAAAATAGGAAAGAAAGAAAGAGAGAAAGAAAATAAGGAAAAAAACACATTCCGAGAGATGACCCAAAAAGAAAGGAAACAAAAGGACACCCAAAAGCATTGCAGTGCCGGAACGAGCTTACCACTTTCTAGGAGAGAGGACATCATATGTGCCATGGGGTTTTACCACAAGACGGGAGAGGAGGAGAAGATAGAGTGGTATTAGGAACATACGCCATAACGGGAGTGCAACTTATGCCCTAATTTTTTTTTTTTTTTTTAATTCTTAAAGGCGGGCAGAATAAGAGTGGGTGATTTAGGTACTCTGACAGTGGTAGACCTTTTTCTTATTCTTTACATTTATATTTACCGAGAAAAAAAAAAAAAAAATGGAAAGAGAAGAAAATGGGGATGAATAAGCATGGGTACAATCTGTACTCATTCTTATATCAAGATTTCTCTTTCTCCCAAAAGGTCTACCTATAGACTGAAATGAAGGTCTTGCAGAGTTAAGTACACAGATTGTGGGTATTATACTCTTCAAGGTATCCACATCTAAATGGAAGGGGACACAGATATCTATACTCTTACGTAACATCACCTTAAATACAGTGAACAAAGATGTGAGAATGTGAGTTAATTTGTTCTTATTTAATAGGTGTATTATAGGCTTTATCAGTAATCATATTTAAATATTATATGAAATAACTTATACCTTTAATTAAAAAAAACACATATAGACCAGCTACTTCTTCATATTCAATAATTTTGAAATGGATGTTTAGGTGTCATTGAATATAAAATATTTCTTCAAACAATTTGACTGCATCTGACACTGGATAAAATATATTACATTAAAACTAATGTTAGTTATTCATTTTGATGAAGATTTACATCAACACAGTAGAAACATCAAATTAAGTGCTAGGGTGAGAGGGACTTGGAAGGAAGAGGATAAAAGATGCTCACATTCTTAATAGCTTTTACATTATATTATTTATCTTTCACAGCCTCTAATACTCTTTAATTATCCCTCTTTATTTCAACTATGATGGAATGCAGATATCAATTACACCAACTAAACAATTCATCTACATGGTCTCTTTAAGAATCTGAGCTACTGATCATACTTAATGGATGAAAATTGCTGGGACTAGACACTGAGAAAGTCAGAGATTTTTATATTTTTCAATATGTTAGGAGATACTGAAGATTACATTATTTTCTCTAATACTGACAAGTTCCTAAGTTGGTAGGGAAAAGTATGTATACTTAGTTTCACTCTTTCATAAACTCTGACACACTCTGTGCAAGTTCATTCTGAAGGCCAAAACCACTAATCAATGCAACTGCCTTACTACTCTACAGCATATACAGAAAGTCTATGGCTAAGTGAGTAATTTTCTCTTAGTATACAAACATTTTTCATTTAGACGGCCAAAATGATATGTCTGTCTCTAAAAGAAAATGTCAAAGGGAAAAAAGATGACAGGTCATGAAGGAGAGAGAGAAAGAAACATGGAAGGAAGGAAGGAAGGATGAAAGAAAGAGATAGAGAGATTGAGAGGGAGGGCGGGAGAGAGAGAGAGAGAGAGAGAGAGAGAGAGAGAGAGAGAGAGAGAGAGAGAGAGAGAGAGAGAGAGAGAGAGAGAGAGAGAGAGAGAGAGAGAGAGAGAGAGAGAGAGAGAGAGAGAGGGGGAGGGAGGGAGATGGGAGTGAGAGAGGGGGGGATGGTGGGATATATAAGAGAAAGGGAGAGGGAGAGGGAGAGGGAGGAAAATCAGAGAAGGAGGGAGTATGGAGAGAGAAGGAGAGAGAGAGAGAGAGAGAAAAGAGAAAGGGAAAGGGAAAGGGAGAGGGAGAGAGAAAGAGAGCGAGAGAGAGAGCGAGAGAGAGAGAGAGAGAGAGAGAGAGAGAGAAAGGGGAGAGAGAGAGGAAAGAGAGAGGAAAGAGAGAGGAAAGGGAGAGGAGAGAGAGAGGAAAGAGAGAGGAGAGAGAGAGGAGAGAGGAGAGGAGAGGAGAGGAGAGGAGAGGAGAGGAGAGAAGAAAGAGAGAGAGAGAGAGAGAGAGAGAGAGAGAGAGAGAGAGAGAGAGAGAGAGAGAGAGAGAGAGAGAGAGAGAGAGAGAGAGAGAGAGAGAGAGAGAGAGAGAGAGAGAGAGAGAGAGAGAGAGAGAGAGAGAGAGAGAGAGAGGGAGAGGGAGAGGAAGGAAGATAAGAGAAAGAGGGGGAATGGAGAGAGAAGGAGAAAGGAGAGAGAGAGAACAAGAGATTTGGAGAAAGGGAGTGTAGGAGTGAGACAACCATAGACTGACTGCCTTAATCATGCATGATTCTCAATGATTAGCTGTGAGTATCTGAAATAGGCAACAAGATGTGCTACTACAGCCAAGGGTAGACCTCTTCCCCATGGCTAGGTCATGTGACAGAGACTCGAGCCAGAAAGAAAGTTCTCTCCTAGGGGCTTCTGTTGCATATCAGGTCTAAATGGACAATTAGCATGTGGAGCATTTCCAGTGGTTTGTGATCAGACTCTAGCTGGAAGACGCTAAATGAGGAGACATTTATATCAGAGTGATATAGAAAAATATTAATATATTCTTATATGAATATCATCATGATTAAGTCACCTTTGTGTATCACTTTGATTTTGATGAACAAGAACTAGATGCAGATCAGTAGTTGCTCACATGAGATGTAATTATAATATGACCTAACATATCAGAGTTGAATATCACTATAGAAAAATTGTAACACATACATTAACCTTAACTTTAAAAACATAATAACACAGAATATAATAATACATGGGAAACATGTGTATAAATATTTGTGTGTGTGTGTGTGTGTGTGTGTGTGTGTGTGTGTGTGTGTGTGTGTGTGTGTGTGTGTGTGTGTGTGTGTGTGTGTGTGTGTGTGTGTGTGTGTGTGTGTGTGTGTGTGTGTGTGTGTGTGTGTGTGTGTGTGTGTGTGTGTGTGTGTGTGTGTGTGTGTGTGTGTGTGTGTGTGTGTGTGTGTGTGTGTGTGTGTGTGTGTGTGTGTGTGTGTGTGTGTGTGTGTGTGTGTGTGTGTGTGTGTGTGTGTATATGTATGTATGTATGTATGTATGTATGTGTGTGTGTCTGTGTGTGTGTGTCTGTGTGTGTGTGTCTGTGTGTGTGAGTAAGTATGTATGTGTGTATGTGTGTATAGGTGTATATGTGTATGGGTGTATATGTGTATGTGTGTGTATGTGTGTATGTGTGTGTGTGTATATGTATGAATACGTGTGTATGTGTGTGTGTGTGTGTGTGTGTGTGTGTGTGTGTGTGTGTGTGTGTGTGTGTGTGTGTGTGTGTGTGTGTGTGTGTGTGTGTGTGTGTGTGTGTGTGTGTGTGTTGTGTGTGTGTGTGTGTGTGTGTGTGTGTGTGTGTGTGTTGTGTGTGTGTGTGTGTGTGTGTGTGTGTGTGTGTGTGTGTGTGTGTGTGTGTGTGTGTGTGTGTG
>NW_028234444.1:8011751-8016751 GCF_977035675.1 Penaeus japonicus | reverse complement strand
TATGTGGTTTTCTCACAATATACAAGCACAAATACATACATATCATCTCTCTCGCACTCTCTTTCCTCTCTTTTCTAACTCTTAATCTTAACTTCTCTTTCTCTAACTCTCACTTTGACCCTCTGACCCCTCTACTCTCTCCCTCCCTTCTTACCCCCTTTCTCACAACTTGAAAAACTATAATTGACCTGCAATATATATGTCCTGCCACTTTTCCCTAGCATGTATCACCAAATCTAAAACAGGTTTTCTCTCCCAAACATTTTCACAATATACCTGCATATAAATAAACTAAAACTTCATTACCATCTAACCAGCATGCAATAATTAAAAAATGTCCTAGTATGGGCAAAAGCTTCCCCTAGCCATAAATATACAGACATCTGTATACAGTATCAATACTCATTTCAAATATCTACTGAGTAAATTAGATTGTTCTACTTACTTTCCTTTTCAAATAAACTCGCAAAAACAAGTATTACATCTTATTGATATTTCTACTCTATCTCTAACCATATCTCTCTCTCTCATTCTGCTTCCCTTTCTCTCCTTTCATATGGGTTTATGTTGGTGTAGGCATGTTTATGTGCTAATAATGATTAATACAAGAATCACTAATAGTCAACAGCCCTTTATGTTATTCACTGGTAATCTGTCTTTTTGGCACTACACTGTGTTTAAATTTGAGTTCAATCTGACTTTAGAAAAGTCAAAATTACAGACCCAATTTTGAACACAGTATTCAAGTTCATCTACATTTATTTTATGTAGGGATCAAGTATTCACTACATTACTACAATTAGACAACTCTTTTAAGCCGTAATGTACATTTACTTCAGGAAATTACTAAAATACATAGACTTTTCAAAATTTTACGTGTAGAATTTTTAATTTAACAGTCTTATCATTATCTACATGAATGATTCATCATATTGTACGTGTAATACAATAAAATTATCTGAAAAACGTTCAATGGACAACAGCTCACACACGTACGTGGCCACTACCTATGTTAATTTCGCCCTCACTGTTATTATTTATCACATCTGTGGTGAGCTCTTGACACCAACTGTTAGATTTATTGCAACATAAAATATGGTAACATCAAAACACTAAATGAAAATGTGTCCCATTCCTTCAGGCTTCTTGCAACGTCTCATAATACTTTGTATCTCTCTTCATCAGTTTATATTCTAATATTTGGTAATGATTTGGACATTGCACTAAAAGCGTGAACACAGGGACTTCTGTCTATTCTCTACTAAAGAGTCCACGAATAGGATGACCACAAGCCATTAGGGCAGATACATGGATAATCTTTAACTTCACAAAGATCATGACCCAGAGGAGTGCAAAGAATCTTAGGTAGGAGTGCTTATATCATCAGCCCCTGACTCCCCCCAATAACCCATCCTGAAAGGTCACCTTTAATCCATGATGCCTTTATTCCCCCTCAGGGTATTGAAAATGAAACGTGATCCACAAAGGTTAAATTGAACAGCGTAAGACAAGGCAGTATGGATTACAGGTGCTTGTTCCAGTCCCAACTCAAAGCCATGCCATTTCCTTTCAGTATGATGACTCCACAACTTGAACTTATGGCATTGCAATGACTTGATTGAGGGGAGTCTTAAACTGGGGACAAGGAGTCAGTCAGCTGGGAGGTTAGGGTTCCACTGCCGCCTAGAGGGGATGCCCACTTACCCTGTGCTTCGTACTTACTGGAGAAGTTGCGAGTCGCCAGCATTGTCGTCAGGATCGCACCCTGCAACACGGCAACCAACGGTAAGGGCTTGACAGGAGGAGGATAGCAAAGGGTAGGAATGGAGAAAGAACTGGCAGGAAACAGGTTTCTTCACAGAGAAAATGAAATGATATAAGGTGACATTAGGAGGAAGAGGGTCGGACAGCAAGGAGCTCAAGGGAATTAAATAGAAAGCCTTAGAGCAGGTTAGGATGAAGACCAATCAATAAGTTTATTGTTAGAGGCAGTACGGTTCGGGGTTATGGACAAGGATGTAGGTGTGGAGAATGTTGGCTGGAGACCAAGTACCCAAGATCGCAGATGGAGCAGAAGTGGTCAGTCGAAACAAAATAAGCATCACACGTGTTAAAAAAGTAGTAAAGGTAAAAGACAAACCGTGATATGGAACAAAAGAAAATACAGGACAAGCCAATGTTAAATATCAAACCTGTATATCACAGTCAGAACAAACCCTACAAAACCAAGCTAAAGATATGCAGGTTTGATATTACATTGGTCTCATCTGTTTAATCTTGATAAAATCAAACAGATGACTACATAAGCGCAGATCCAGCAGCAGCCTGTAAACCCAGAATATGAAAAAGGTGAAGATGGGCATGAAAATATCATGGAACAAAGTTAAGGAAAGAGGAAAACTGGAATAATGTTAATAAAAAGATACAAACTCGGAAAATCTGATACAAGCATTCCCACAGACTTACTAGAGAAGTTGCACGCAGTGGCAAGCATGGTCGTCAGGATGGCGCCCTGCAATGAGGCCACACCAGATCATGAACCACAGTTACACAGCCAAGGTAAGCACAGACAAAGGAGAAGAACAACTTGGGGAAGGGAGAGATAGGCAGAGTACGACCCATTGAAGCTATCATTTCTCAGATTATTTTTCTTCTGGTTTCTGAGTCTTTGGTGAAACAATGATGTTATATCCTAAGGAGTTACACAACAGTTATTTGAAGTGCTTTCTTTAAGCCTTATGTAAAATTGAAAAATTGTAACTCTAGGATATAACTAACAGAAAATTGGCTCTCACAGCATTTTCTCTTGAATACAGTAGCAGCTTACCTGTAAGACTGTCACAAAATTAATCAAACAAAAATTTAGACTATAAATTTTTAGTTAAGGGTTTAAAGTAACTTTATATGCCATTTCTCCCGAGACACAATATCATGCCACTGATTATAAAAGTCATATTGTGTTTTTTTTTCTTATTTTCAGACCCATCCAGTAAAATCTTCTCCTTTCTGTTATCTAAATAAGCTTTTGCTTACAACCTCCTTATATCAATGACTAGATAAGTCTTTCTTTAAGATTCATTGGAGATGTAATTTGCTTCAGCAAATTACTGTGAGTTTTATGATCATCTTTTTATTGCTGCTTTCTTGGTATAGTCTAACTTTCAGCAATGTATATAAGGTACCTTTTTTCTGCTATGTCACACAATCAGTTCTCTTGTTGGGACACTGGTCTACCATATTCATCATCTATCTCTTAATCTTGAATTTAGCCTATAACATCATAGAACAAAAACTGATATATAAGTATTTCCCTTACAGACTGAATAATGTTGCCATAATTATTTACTTATCCTATCTATCTTTTATGTCTTTTAAAATCCAAAATTCACCCTGTAATGCTGGCACACACTGCAATTTTAGAAAAATATCATAATCAATTCTGCCAGTGTTGAAAGTGAAATTCATTCTCTCTTATGTCAACTAGAACTTTTCTATGATAAACTAAATGTTTCTGCAATCTCCTTCCTATGCTCCCATCAACTGCCAAAAAATCCTACACAAATACCTCTCTATATCTTTACATTCCATTATATCATGCAAAATCCACTGTGTGGGCTGCGCTCTTTAAATTTAGAATATCTAATGATTCACTGACTAAAAATGCCCACCTTCAGTGATTAAACAAAATCACCTGCATTTCTCTCTGGTCTCTAAAGTAGACAGAGAGTAACTTCATCCCCCCCTCTAAATCTTGAGAATTCTATTGCTTGTGATTATTAATGATGTCATTTTTAATGGCTCAGCCTTAATAATACATATAATGAATAGTTTATAACTGTTAAGATCATTACACGATGGAAGTTACATCTAAAGCCTGCACATTAATTGTGACAACCCTACATCCTATTGAGAGAAGAAGCATGGTGCTGCCTACTTTACTTTGTCACTTCTATTTGGGTCATATGCCCTAGGATACTTCATTATCTACCCTATGTGTTAAAGCATATATTCTGAGACTGCTTTTCATTTATTCTATATATTCTATATATTTATTCAACAAATCATAAAACAACTTATTGTGCTATGAATAACAGCAGTGCAGAAGGGTGGTACTTCTCATCCTTTGCTGAAGTCATAATGCACTAGTGGTTATTTGGAAGTTGTAACAGCAGATAAATCATGTGATCATTTCTCTGGTATGCAGAATCCTTCTACATTTAAGCCATCTATAATATTAAATTATATGCTTGATCATTATACAAAATCAGTCCACATCTGTTTAAACCATCCTATGCAATATTGACAGAAAGTAACCAAAACCATTTAGCTTTCCAATTTGCAAAAAAGTCCCGCTTTAGAGTGGAAAAAAAGACTTTCAGCTTCTTTAAATGAATGGGTTATGTGGGTCTGTAATTGCTAACTTGTCAATGAGTTGGAGCTTTTGCAGAGCATCTACTGCATATTGATTTCTGGGTCATGCAGAGCAGCTTAAGCATCATTTTTTTATCATTCAATCACCATGGAGAACATTCATTCACACCATTTACTTGTTAGTAAAAAATAGTTTTTGTCCAACTTTAAACCACTTGCACTTCTCTATTCCCTACATTGCATGACTGGTTCATGATTTTAGTTTTCCTACATGGAATAAAAAGTAATAAGCGTTATTTGCATTTCTTTTAACCCATTCACGCTGGATGACGTGCTAACACGTTTCATGGTTTTTGGGTCAGACGCCGGTGACGAGATATTTGGTCAAGGCCGGTGCTCGGGGTGAGCGAGCGGACAGGCCAGGCTCGCTGCTAGTGCACCTGAGAATCCCAAGGCATTAGGCTTATGCGTTCGAAAACCCCAGCATTCTGACCATTCAGAGCTGGAATCACCCCGGTGTGAATGGGTTAAGCTTCTGAAGAGCTAAAACAAAATCTTTTCTTAATTTTGTTTTTATTTTGCCATTATTTTTGTCTAACTAACAAATAAATAAATATGCGACTCTATAC
>NW_028234444.1:8001751-8006751 GCF_977035675.1 Penaeus japonicus | reverse complement strand
CAGCAACTCTCGGCTCTCATACCGGCTATTACTATTAAGTTAGTCGTAAACGTTCTTGAGAAAGAGACTTTAAACAGATTTTATGGCCTGATGGTGCAAGCAAGATTAGCTTCGGTAAATGATTCGAAGAGCAGCGCAAAGTAATAAATCCTGGCGAAGGAAACTTGGCGATAAGAAATTCTAGTAAGGCTTTCTTACGAATGAGAGAATGGAATCGGAAAAAAAATGTGATGCGTTGCAAAGTCGTGATGCACAAATATATATATATACATATATATATATATATATATATATATATATATATATATATATATACATATATCTTTACGTTCATACACATACGCACACAAAAACGAAAATAAATGAAACAAAGTGGAAAGCATCGTCAATCCAAATTCTCTATCGCAAATATAAAATTCATCGTCAACCCGTTTATCTTGGCTCTTGTTCCTCATTAAAAATGCTCGCTGGAAACTTATTCCTAATGATGAAAAAATTATGTCGCTTACCTAATGAACCTCACTTCTCATTAATGAGTAATTGTCTATCTGCCAGCCTGCAAATGAAGACTTTATTACAACTGCTATCATTTCCCCCTTCATAAGTCATTAGAGTGTTCTTCACTACACGTGCAATCTTCATAATAATCATGCCAACATTCTTGAATTATCAACTCGTATTTCATAAAAGAAATACAAAAGAATATGATAACTACATTTTTTGGCAGTTTGGGCTAATGAATCTCAATTATCAGTCACACCTAAAAAAAATAATTAACGATGACAAAAATGATTTATAAAATCAAATGTTTTCCGAAACCCCGAATATGGATTTCGAACACCAGCTAATCCTAAAGCGACAATCCCCGTAAAAATAATGAAATAAAAAGTAAGAAGATGTACATTACAATAATGTAGACGCAAAGCATTTAATTCCTATTGATAGACCCGAACAGTAGGTTCCGATTCCCCTATTCCCCGAAGGATGATCCTTTACACGAGTAAATTCCAAGCAAGCGATAGTCAATCGTTTCAGAACAAGCTGGAAAGCGCATTGGCTCGGTGGGTGTGGCTATCGTAAATTCTTATTGATCAGTGTGTCACTCTTACGCCACTTCACCTTTAATGCCTCAAATATTCACGCTAAAATCCAGCAGTATGCCTTTACGTTATCATCCTGGTCTTATTACGTCACCAACCATTAGTTTGTTTGCTTTTCTGCGTTTCCTTTCGAGGTTTGAGAAATGCTTTGAAGCATCCTTTTCCAAAATCTGAAGATTATAAAAACATTTTTTTTTATGTTGTTTTTCCTTGGTGATATACAAAAGCCGAAAAAAATTAATAATAAAAAAACGGAGTGTGACAAGAGATTAGGAATGTTGTTTAACTAATGGAACACAAACACACCAATGCGCTGGTATCTTGCAAGGAATTTCTCGTGCAATCCCTTCTGTTGCCTAACGTCATTTTCTCATTTCTCTTTTCTTGCTCGTGAACCTTTCGTTAAACATGGATAAGAAGGATTCCTACCTGCCCTGCAATGTTTCTCTCAATTTTTATAGAATGTTCAGAAAACAAGTGAAATGCAATATATATATAGCCTATTCTGTGTGCATGCGGGAATGTGTGTGAATGTATGTGGGAGTGTATATGTGAGTGTATGTATGTATGTATGCATGTATGTATGTATGTATGTATGTATGTATGTATGTGTGTGTGTGTGTGTGTGTGTGTGTGTGTATGCGCGCGCGTGCGTCTGTGTGTGTGTATATATATATATATATATATATATATATATATATATATATATATATATATATATATACACACACAAATATATATATATATATATATATATATATTAAAATAGTTTTCATCAGCAAGTGTTTGAAACAATTTCCACTCAAATACATAAAACAAAACACAGTCGACGAAGAGAAAAAGGCGGGAAATCCGTGTCTGCGCCACGACCTGTAAACCCAACTGAAAATTTTATCGCGTTCCCCGAGCAACAGCGGCTGCGAGCGACCTACATCGAAACCCTCTGAGTTATAAGAATAAAGGTGATAAAACTCTAAATAAATACGATAACGCTAAGCTAAATACGATGCGGGTAAATACGTTTAGATTATATATAATATGAGATTACTAATTACCCAAAGACAATACACAATAGGACGAAATACTCGAAGACAATACACAATTTGACGAAATACTCGATCTTAATATACAAAAGAACGAAATAATCGAACACAGTATACAATAAGACGATAACCAAATGCTAAATATGATAAGGCTTTAGATATGTCGTCTTGGCCTTAAAGGGACACCTCTGCACTCGCTCGGCGTCAAACGACAGGCGAAGAATTCTTACAAGTTTGGCCACTCAACGTTAAGTACAAAGCCTATGCCAACTCATCGGTTTCCTGATATTATGCAAGCTGTATTTGCTGTAATCCCTCTGTTGTACACGATGAATGATGTGCGGAGGAGGAGGAGGAGGAGGAGGAGGAGGAGGAGGAGGAGGGAGGGGGGAGGAGGAAGAAGAAGAGAAAGAGGGGGAGGAGGAAGAAAAAGAGAAAGAGGGGGAGGAGGAAGAAGAAGAGAAAAAGGGGGATGAGAGAAATAGGAGAGGGAAGAGAGAAATAGGAGGAGGACGGAGAAGGGGAGAAATAAGAGGATGTGGTGGTGGAGGAGGAGGGAAGAGGGAAGAAGGAGGAGGGGGGAGAAAGAGAAGGAGGATAAGGAGAAGAAAGAGAAGTGAGAAGGAAGAAGAAGAAGAAAGATGCAGGGGAGGGAAGAAGAAGAAGAAGAAGAAGGTAGGGGAGGGCGAGGAGAAGAGGGAAGAGACCGGGAGAGGCGGAGGGGATGGAGCGCCGGGGTATAATTTAACTTTGATTCACCGGCAGGATTTTCGAGGAATGGAAGCCTCTCTCCTTGGGACTTCCTTCACCATGACGCATCACTCACGCACGGGGATTCAAAGGACCGAGGAATATGTGTGGGCTAGGGGAAGAGAGGGGGAGGGGAAGGAGGGAAGAGGAGGGAGGGGAAGGAGGGAAGAGAGAGGGAGGAGGAGAAGGCAGGGGGAAGAGACAGTGGAGGAAGGGGGGAGGGAAGAGAGGGGAAGGAGGGAGGAAGGGTTGAAGGAAAGGGCCGGGGGAGGTAGGGAGTGGATTGAAGCCCTGCACGACGGTGGCTTCAAAGGCTAGAATTAATTGGATAGTCGGGTAGTTTCGAGAAGGTCCTCGACTGACATAGAAGTCGCTTGATACGATAAACGGGGTGAGGATGCGTGCGTGCGTACGTGTGTTCAGATGTTTGCAGCGTGTTACGTTGATGCGCATTTGTTTCGTTTGTGGATACGAGCAAATAATAAATTTAGATACCTATTTTTTTGTCTAAATACCCTCCTTTATCATTATATATATTGTATGCGGTAAGATACGTTATAATATATTCCTTGGATCTCAATAGCTCCGGTTAAACTACTAAAATAGTAACAGCAAAATCAGTAACAACAGCAGCGAAAATGATAACCTAATAACAGTAACAATAGTAGTTTAAAGAACAGCAATAATAGTAACTTAATTAACAGTGATAATAATGATAATAATAATGATAATGAAAGTAATAAAAAAGACGATAATAATAATGACAACAATAATAATAGCAATGATAACTGCCGCCAGCGAAATAGTAATAATAACAACCGCAGAAATAATACGTGACGATCAAATTCCTTTGCGCGGGGACCCAAGATTAGCCCAATCAACATTCCTGACCAGCCGTCACTTCCACACACGGCAAAAAAAAAGAAAGAAAGAAAGAAAAAAGAAAAACTCCAAAAAGAAAATAAAAATGACAAGAAAAAGAAAAGGGAAAATCACTCGATATCAGAAAGATTTTCCCGGAGCTGCGACGGCCGATTCACACAAGACTCTCGAACAGCCACTCCACTTTTCACTCCAACTCCTCCTCCGTGTTCTCTTTTATGGCTTGAAAGCAAAGACTGGTAAAGATCGCGGATAAAAATGCAACAGTTTTTCGGCGGATGTGATTGTCAAGACGGGAATCATTCAATTGATGGATAATGGTTTGTACGTGATAAATAAAATGATTGTCAATACAATAGTTATTCAATTGATGGATAAATGTATGTTATTCGATATATTATTTTCTAGATTATTAATTCAAGTCATCCGATAGATAAACTGATAGATTGTTAATGAAATAGACAGTCGATAAAAAGATAAATAGACTGTAAATGCAACAAGTTGTACGTACATTCCACAAAGTGTAAATAAACGAAGTCTAAAATAAATGCAATATATCAGAAAACTATTCGAAATATATCAAGAGCATTAAAAGACTACAAATCTACATAACACCTCACAAAAGTAGGCCTAAAAAAAAAGAAAATCCCAAATTCCAATTTCGTAGTCGGCCACCCGCCCTCGACCCCCCATGGGAGACCGTGATAAGGTTGCCAGTGAGTGATTTTCCCTTCCATTTTTATGTGTGAGGTTTCCTATCTCGCCCTTGGATTGCCCTTCGTCCAACTCGGATTTATTCTTACCCGATCTCTCCCCGGGATAAGATAATCGTGTTCCTCTTTTTTCTCACTTTCTCCTTTTCTTTCCCCTCTTCCCTCTCCCCTCTATCCTCTCCTTTCCCTCTTCCCTCTATCCTCTCCTTTCCCCTCTTCCCTCTCCCCTCTATCTTTTCCTTTCCCTCTTCCCTCTATCTTCTTTCCCCTCTTCCTTCTCCCATCTTTTCCCCTATTCACTCTCTCCTCTCCTTTCCCCTCTTCCATTTCTGTTTTACTTCTCTCAGTCCTTTTGTCATTTAGTTTTTTCTCTCTCTTTAACTTCATTTTCTTCTTCCTCTCCAATTTCCTCCCGCTCTCCTTTACCCTTTCTCTACGATACCTATTCATTCATTGTACCTCTCCCCTTTACTTGTCCCTCCTCTCTGATCTTTCTTCTCTCCTTCCCTCCT
>NW_028234444.1:7994251-7996751 GCF_977035675.1 Penaeus japonicus | reverse complement strand
TGATTCCTCACTTGAAGCAATCATTATAAAGATCTTTCAATGTTGCAAGCTGTTACATCACTGCTGCATGAGAAGAGTGTGTTCATGGCTATCTTTATATCGATATCATGATCATGTTAAAAGTTCTTGAGCATAAAGATCATCTTTTATAAACTACGTGCATCAAGTTGATAATGACTTGGAACATAAGTAAGCATTCATACATTCATATATATATATATATATACATACATACATATGCATGTATATGTATGTACATTTATACACATATGCATACAGACATGTATATGCATATGTATCTGAATATGTATGTATATGAAAGTTATCCATATATATATATATATATATTATATATATATATAATATATATATATATATATATATATATATATTTATATATATATATATATAAATATAAATAAATATATATATATATTTATATATATTTATATATATATATAATATATATATATATATATATATATATGTCTAACCAGCTATATTTCTATCTACATATATATAAATACACACATACACTGCACGAAAACATTTATACTGACATATACATACATATACCAAAAGGATACGCCAGATACAGGTACAAAGAACAATGACCTACATACAAAAATAAACTCGGATATATTCAGATGCATAAAGCCAAAAGAGTAGAGGAACTCGAGACGGCAGTAAAGTAAAAGTAAGCCATTAGCATGTTAAGACTTTTATCCCTCCTTCGCGAGTTATTGTACATTAGAAAAAAACTAACAGGTAGGTATACACACACACACACATTAACACACACACAGAAAAAAACACACACACACACATTAACACACACAAAAAAACACACACACACACATACACACAAACACACACAACCTTACCCCCTTTCTCTCTTACTGACAGTTATATATAAAAAAACAAACTTGGAAAGCTATAATTGACCCGCAATATATATATATATATATATATATATATATATATATATATATATATATATATATATATATATATATATATATATATATATATGTCCTGCCACCTCGTCCCTCCTGTCCTTTTCTCATTCTTTTTTTCCTCCTCCCTTTCCCCTTCTTCTCCTCTTCTTCCGTATCTTCTCTCCTCCTTTATTCCTCCTCCTCCTCCTCCTCCTGCGGCATCCTTCTACCTCTCACCAAAGGAAACAGTACTAAAGATAGAGAAAAAAGAACACAAAAAAAAAAAAAAAAATAGTTATTCCACAAAGAGCAAGTAATGATAAAAGGGAAGTAGTAGGGAAACGAAGTAAAAAAAAAAAGAAAGTAGGGAGATAAATGAAATTCCAAATAATGATAATAGTAATAATAATAAGCTGAAGAGCGAAGCGCGCACGACCGTGTAAATCACATGAAGACACGCCAAAATTGGACCCCTCGGATCCCTTGTACGCCCCTCCCCATGGACCCCAACACCCCCTACCCCCTTCATAAAAACTGGGCCAAAACTCTCCGCAGAAATCGCCAGGAACGATGAAAAGGAGGAGGAGGAGGATTACCCTAAGGGGGATGTGTTGGAATGGTTGGAAGGAAAGGGGAGAGAGAGAGAGAGAGAGAGAGAGAGAGAGAGAGAGAGAGAGAGAGAGAGAGAGAGAGAGAGAGAGAGAGAGAGAGAGGGAGGAGAGGGGAGAGGGAAGGAGGAGGGGGAGAGGGAGGGATGTAGAAAGGGTGGGGAAGGAAGGAAAGAAGGAAGGAAGGAAGGAAGGAGGAATGGCGGGAGGGATGGAGGAAGGGTGGGGAAGTATGGAACGAGAGAGGAAAGAGGGAAGGGGAAATGATGGGGAGGGGAGGGAAGGAAGGAGGGAAGGAAGGAAGGAAGAGGGAAGAGAGAAGGGAAGGGAAAGAGAGCGAAAAAGAAAAATAAGATGGGAAGAAAGAGAGAGAGAGAGAGAGAGAGAGAGAGAGAGAGAGAGAGAGAGAGAGAGAGAGAGAGAGAGAGAGAGAGAGAGAGAAGAGAGAGAGAAGAGAAGAGAAGAGAAGAGAAGAGAAGAGAAGAGAAGAGAAGAGAAGAGACGAGAGAAGAGAAGAGAGCACCGGAGCGGGGATACGAAGAGGGGAGAGGAGAGGGGAAATAACAAGGGCTTTCGAGGCAAGGCAGAAGGGCGGCAAGCTACAGGAATAATTCAGGGAAGGTCTCCTGGTTAAGGGATCTGGGACGGACCTAATCAATACTACAGGAGCTCACAACCTCCCATTTTCCACACCTCCTTAGGATGTTCCACCTCCACCTCAACCTCCCCTTATTCTTGTGTTCTCCACTTTTCCCACTTCCACCTTGTCCCTATTCCTGCCTTCTCCACTTCTTCCATGTCTACCCATCTTTCGTGTGTTAACTTTAACACCTCCACTTCTTCCTTCTCGGTATCTCTGTGTCCTCCACTTCCTCTGCTTCCACCTATCTTTACGTTCTCTTTTCCTCCTCCACCTTCCTCTCTATCGCAAACTTCTCCAAACTTCCCACTCTT
>NW_028234444.1:7984251-7989251 GCF_977035675.1 Penaeus japonicus | reverse complement strand
TGTAAGGACATAATCAGTCACACGCAAGCATACTGAAACACACACACACACACACACACACAATGGTAGAAAAAATACAAGTGTGATGTAAAAAAACAACATCAAAATCCAAATTTTTCTTTTTCCTTCGTCTTCTTTTACTTCTTTTATTTTGGAATAGACTTTATTCATTTTCTAGTTCTCCCTTATTTACTTTTCCGATGAAGCGAAGTAGCCTCTGACTCCCCCCCCCCTCACCCGTACCCCGCAAAATAGTGCCATTTCTCACCCTGGCAAAAACTTTCAGTGATGTACAGATACAGACAAAGGCACACATAATACAGACACGTCCACAGACACACAGACAGACAGACACACGACTCTGTAGCCCTTGGTACAAAAGTTTCTTTGTTTCTGTGCGACAATAGTGCCAGCACTATTGCCATGGGATACCCCCTACCCCTAACCTCAACCCCCTCCCCCCTACCCCATCCACATGGTGCTATCCGTCCGCCTTAGGCTATTTGGGGGGGAGGGGGGTGACGCAGAGGGGAGTAGGGGAGGCGGAAGAAAAGAAAAGGAGAAGAAAGAAAAATTCCGACGGAGAACGAAAGCGTGCGAAGAGGTATAAGCAAAATGAATAAACAAAACGTATAAAGAAAACGAAATGAGTAACGAAATAAGAGAGAATATATATATATATATATATATATATATATATATATATATATATATATATATATATACATATCTTTTTATAACGGGTCGGAGGAGAGCGAGTCTCGATTACAAAACAACAACAAAAAAGAGAAAAACAAAACAGAAAAGAGTCGAGAACAAAAGAAAAAGAAAAAAAAATGTATACCTAAAGCATTTTCTTTTCTTGAATTTTCCCCATTCTATTTTTTAACTTGATTTCATCATCGGTATGTCTTTCACTATCATTATCATTTAGATTGCATCTGTAACTATCAATAATATTATCTTCATCACTGAAACTATTAGTGGCACTGATTTCTAGCATTAATTTCAATCTAATATTCTCCGTTTTCTATTTCCGCTGAGAGGGGTAACTCGCCAGACGACAAAATAAGGAAGGAAATTCGAGTATTTGTTTTTATTCTCTCACAACACTCGAGAGAGAGAGAGGGAGGGAGAGAGGGAGGGAGGCGGAGTGGGAGGGGAATGAGGGAAGGAGGGAGGCGGGGTGGGAGGGGAGGGAGGGAAGGAGGGAGGCGGAGTGGGACGGAGGCAGGGAGCCGGAGTGGGAGGGAAGGGAGGATAGGGAGGGAGGCGGAGTGGGAGAGAGGGAGGGATAGGGAGAGGAGGGAGGGAGATAGCAAGAAAAAAAAGAGAACAAATCAAAAACGAAAGAAAGAGAAAGATAGAGGAAACGAGATAGCAAAGGAAAGACAGGCACCGAGGAGAAGGACGGGGAGAAGGAGGGGTGGGGGGGTGAGGGGGTTGGGGCGCACACGCTTTCTTTGTGGATCAATCGCCGCCTCTCTCACCTGTTGATTGCAATGGCCAGAGAAGGTGCACCTGTTTCTCTCATATTTTTTCTCCGGGTGCCTTGCTCTCTCTTTCTCTCACACACGCACTCGCTCTTGTTCTCACTCTGTCTCTCAGTGCTTATGTTTTTCTTTTAGCTTTCTTGCTCCCTCTCTCTCTCTCTCTCTCTCTCTCTCTCTCTCTCTCTCTCTCTCTCTCTCTCTCTCTCTCTCTCTCCCCCCCCCCCTTATGGTCCGTCCCTCCGCCTCCCTTGCTATGAAATTCCTCCATCTTACTCTGCCAACGACTTCCTCCCTCCCCTGTCAGAGGGAAAATTGCTTTAACTCTTGTCGGTAGATACTCGATCTTACGCTGTCGAGAGAGACCTCTTACCAATTGAAACCAAAATTTCCCTGCCAACAGAAAAGCGGTTTTCCCCTGTCAACGGAGAAGCTGTCTTCCCCTGCAAACAGGGAAGCTGTTCCCCTACCAACAGAGAACTAATATTTCCCTGCCAACAAAGGACCAATCTTCCCCTGCTAACAGAGACCGAACTCCTAGTCCCTTGCCAACGAGACTCGCCATCCCCTACCACTATATACCATTTCCCCCTGCCAGCATGGAACTCACTTTTTCTTGCCAGAAAACTTCTTTCCCAAAGTTAATAAAGAATTCTGCTTCCTCAACAAAACAAAAAACTTCCTTCCCCCATGTCAACAGAGCTTCCAACTTCCCCTGCCAAGAGACACAGGCTTCTTTTCTTCCCTGCTAACACAGAACAGTCCTTGCCTTGCTGAGTCCCTCCCCTGTCAAGACCATTGCTTTGCCATCCCTGTCAGAAGAGGCCCCCCACCCCCGCCTAAAATAGACCTGCCTCCCTTATTCAATCCCCCCTGCTAACGGATACTAACATGTCTTTCTTGTCATTCCCTTTCAACTAATCTCACCTTTCCTTACATTGAAACCCCCTTCATCCGTGCCTTCCCCTGGCACTGAAGTTCCTTTCTCCCTGCCAACAAACCCTGCTCTCACCGATCATCAAAGCCCCTTTGCCCCCCTGCCAACAATCCCCACCCTTCCCTACCACCAAAGTCTCATTGCTCCCTGCCAGGAGACCCTTTCCTCTATCACTACCCCCCTTTCCCCATGCCTAGATAGCCCCCTCCCCTATATAAGTCGCCTTGCCCCTGCCAAGAGACCTCCCTCCCCTACCACTAACCCCTTGCGTCCTGCGCAGAAAACACCCTTCCCTACCACAGCCCTCTTGTCCCCTGCTAATAGCTGCCTGCCCCCCCCCCTCGCCTACCACCAGCTAAAAACTCCAACCTCCCCAGCCTCCCTCCTGCCACCAAACTCCCCCGTCCCCTGCCACCCTTTACCCCCTTGCCAACACCCAGAGACCCTCACCATACCTCGAGCCTTCACGGCACAACACTGATGCGACAACTAACAACTCCGAGAACATAACGTAATATGATATATACTGATTGCACTGCAGCAGTAAATGTTGCCTTGGCTTTATTGCAACTCCAGCGAGGCGAAAGTGGGTGGCGGAATCTGGCGATCAAGGGAGCCCGAGTACAGCTGGATAACAGAGCCCGACACGTCAACGGAACTCGGCGGGATAAATGCAACGCGAAGGAAAAGGTGCATTGTGACAGGTTATACTGACGGCCGCCCCTATGATGTCAACGGCGTGAAAAATACATAGAATTCGTGGCCTCGTGATAAAGGGTACAGGTATATTCGGCACAGGCAATAGAGGCTACGATAACATCTTAAAAAAGGGTGCGTATTGTCACAAACATATACGCGTATGTTCTTGGTCATCGGTATGGAAATATATTCACAATAGAAAAAAAAAAAAACACAAAACTATTCACTCATACAAATATTTTCAGTTCAGTGGGATCTGCAGTCTTGCGTTTATGGTACAGTCTTCACACAAACACACGTACACATATCCCCACATATGCACCGACACTCTTACAAAAATACTCCCACAAACACACAGGCTCGCTCCCATAAACAAATATTCCCACAAACATATATACAATCCCACAAAAACACACGCACTCCCATAAACACACACACACACACACTCTCACACAAACACATTCCCACACACATACACACTCTCCCACAAACATCCCCCCCCCCACAACACACAAACACATTCCCACAAACACACATCCCCCCATACACTCTCCCGCAAACACACACTCTCTCACAAACACACAGACGTATTCCCACACACACACACACACACACAAATACACAACACATCTCCCCCTACACACACACTCCCACAAACACAAGCACATTCCCACACACACACTCCCACAATCCCACACACACACTCCCACAAACACAAGCACATTCCCACACACACACTCCCACAATCCCACACACACACTCCCACAAACACAAGCACATTCCCACACACACACTCCCACAATCCCACACACACACTCCCACAAACACAAGCACATTCCCACACACACAGTCCCACAATCCCACACACACACTCCCACAAACACAAGCATATTCCCACACACACACTCCCACAAACACAAGCACAATCCCACACACACAGTCCCACACACACACTCCCACAAACACAAGCACAATCCCACACACACACTCCCACAAACACAAGCACATTCCCACACACACAGTCCCACAATCCCACACACACACTCCCACAAACACAAGCACAATCCCACACACACAGTCCCAGAATCCCACACACACACTCCCACAAACACAAGCACATTCCCACACACACAGTCCCACAATCCCACACACACACTCCCACAAACACAAGCACAATCCCACACACACAGTCCCAGAATCCCACACACACACTCCCACAAACACAAGCACATTCCCACACACACAGTCCCACAATCCCACACACACACTCCCACAAACACAAGCACAATCCCACACACACAGTCCCAGAATCCCACACACACAGTCCCACAAACACAAGCACATTCCCACACACACAGTCCCACAATCCCACAGACACACTCCCGCGACAGCGCCCGCCGAGCCTTGGCGAGAGCCCGAGGCGAGAAAGCCAAGCTGAAGTTTCCTCATATTCTCTGATCAAAAACAGTTCCGCGGGCTCATCCTCCTCGTGTGATGCCCGAGTCCGTATGTTCTCCTGCTGGAAGGGCGAGGGTTGCGTGTCGTTCGCGTAAGATGCGAGAATCGACAAGGGGGCAATCTGATGCAACAACAAGATGAGAAAAATCGTTGTTTATTTACGTTTTTTGTGTTTATGATTTTCCGGGGGCGGGGGTGAAGGGCGGGTTAGGGGGGAAGGGGAGAACTGATTAAACACTAGGCGTTACCACAGTCTCAACATGTATAGAAAGGAGAGGGAGGTTTGGCGGGTCTGTGACATAACAACGCAATAAATCCTAGCAGATTCTAACAAAAAGGGAGGGACGGAGGGGGGAAGGGGCCACTTAGGGGTTCCAACCTTCAGGATAAACATCGACGTATATTTTGCGAAGGGA
>NW_028234444.1:7966751-7976751 GCF_977035675.1 Penaeus japonicus | reverse complement strand
GCATAGAGGAAAGGAAAGGAAAGGGGAAAGGGGAAAGGGGGGAGGGGAAAGGGGAGGAGGGGGAGGAAGATAAGAAAGGCGGAACAGAGGAGAGGATAATGAAAGGAAATAAGAGGGAAGGCACAGATGAAAGGGGGAAAGGGGAGAGGAGATACGAGGGGGAAAAGCGAGAGGGAAGAGGAAGGAAAGAAGGGAAAGAAAGGAAACTGGAAGCTTAGGGAAATGGGAGAGACAACATGAGACACAGATAATAAGATGGAGACAATCAAGATAAAATCAAGGGCAATTCAACACACGTAGAGAAAGAGATGGGCGCACACACGCTCGCTTATACGCACACACACACACATACACTCACACAAATATACAAATAAGCTCACGCACACGCACACACGCACGCACACAACAGGGAATCACTATACATAACCCTAATCTTACTTCCGGGAGGAAGGGAGGGAGCTTCATACAGGGGAACTCGGGGGGGGGGGGGGTAACAGAGGGGAAACAGAGAAAGGGGGAAGGGGTTGTAACCAAGAGAACGACCTTATACAACCTCCTATAACCTCTTTATCCCCTCACTCAAGAGCCCTTTCAACCTCATACAATATGTATTGATACCTGACCCTCCCCAACCCCTCCATAAGAGAGAGAGGGAGAACGACCACCTAAAACCTCACTAAATCCTTTTTTATTCTGTATTCATCCTTTAAACGCCCCCTCCCCCCAAAAAGGAAAAAAAAAAACACCCATAAAACCCCAACACGCTAACTACCCCCTGTATCACAACTCCTAAAAAAACTTCCCCCTCCCCCCAACCCCCTAACCCCCTCCATTCCGCGAAGTCACGAGCTCCTTCCCCCTCCCCTCCCCTCCCCATCCCCTTCCATTAAGGTCATGAGACTCATCACCCGACGAGACAATGTCCATGAAGTGGCGCTACTACCGCGTCCGCGCGACCAGATGACCTGTTCCTTCCTGACGAGAATGAGAGGGAACTTAAACAACCCGAAAAAAAAGAAATGATCAAAGTAAAGAATGAAAATAAAGTAGAAATACACCAATCCTTGAAAATCAAAATGGCAGGAAACCGGAATATGAAATGAGCTAGAATACTATTGGAAAGAAAAGTGATAACGAACCTAATAACTTTCTCAAAAAAAAAAAAAAAAAAGATAACAGAATATGAATAAATAAATAAATGAGCCGAGAATCATTAGCTGTTGTTGATTTGTCTAATAGGAATAAATATGAGGAGTTAAACGACAGGCTAGGAATAACTATTCAAGAGATACAAGTCGGAATATAAAAATCATAATGATAAAAGACAGTAAAAATGTAATACCAATGCCTATGAATACCACAGCTACAAGTACTTCAGCTACTAACTAAAACTAACAATAAAACAAAATGAAGCAAAAAGCAACGACAAAAAAAAAAAAAAAAAAAAAAAAAATCTTCCTCCTACCTCTTCTTTGCACAAAACGGATTCTAGATTTTAAAATGATATCATTACGGAGGTGAACTATTGATACAAAGGACTTCGCAATGCCTCCTCCTACCATCAGAAAGGTTTAAGGAATTCGAGCTAGGATCATTTCTTACGGAAATAGAAGGGAATCATATGTCATATCATTATTCAAAAGACTACTAGTATTAGGCTACTCTCTGTATGTACAGTAATGTTCTATTTAATATACTTTATACACACATTCATACCACACACAAATCCAGAGGACTTTTCCCTTAAGCATTCCTATGCCCTTAAATAACTGTTTATCATGTACAATAATTTCGCTTTCACATTCTGGCGAATCAGCTGACCTAGGTCTTTGAGGATCCGGTTTACTAACAAGCCTTTAAAATACCGATCCTTTACCCTCTTATTCCATGTCTTAGCGTCTATCCTTCGCACATGAAATCCTACGCCGTTCATTCCTCAAAAGACTCATGGCATGCGCTTCTTGTGGCTGCAGTTAAGCCTGTGAACTTGCGGTGCGAAGCTCTCGTTGGATTTCTATGGCAACCCGTGAGAGAAGAACTCGCGGGGTTCGCTGGCTTTTTTTGCCTATTTCTCTTCTCTCTCTCTCTTTCAATCCCTCCCTCTTTCTAAAGGCGGAAATATGTGTCTTTTCCCACTCTTACCTCTCTTTCTTATTCTGTCTCTGGGTGAATATAACAGCTCTCTCTCCACTCCCCCCCGTCTTCTGTCTCTCTCTCTCTCTCTCTCTCTCTCTCTCTCTCTCTCTCTCTCTCTCTCTCTCTCTCTCTCTCTCTCTCTCTCTCTCTCTCTCTCTCTCTATATATATATATATATATATATATATATATATATATATATATATATATATCAGTCTCTCCCTCTCTCTCTTCAAGAGGCGAAATTACCTCCCACACCCACTCTTTCCTCTCCTCCTCCTCCTCCTCCTCCTCCTCCTCCTCCTCCTCCTCCTCCTCCTCCTCCTCCTCCTCCTCCTCCTCCTCCTCCTCCTCCTCCTCCTCCTCCCTTCCAAAGCGAGAGTGCAGGTGAGGTAAATTCTCGGCTCGTAATTACCAGGGTTTTCTCTTCCAAGGCAGAGGATTAAATTCCGAAAACGGGCTCGACGATTTGTTACTTAAAAAGCGGAGGGCATCAAAGGGAGTTGTTTCCACGCTCAACTAACGCTGCAAAGCCAAAATTACCTAAACCATGGAAATAAGTCCTTGTGAAAACGGGTCGTTTTTGATGTAGCGCGAGAGTTTTTTGGGGAAAATGGAGGGAAAAACTGCGGTTGAGTGAAAAAAAAGTTTTCTTCTTTCATAATGACCGACTAAAACATGTAATATGGGTTTGTTTCGATGTGTATTTATTTCTCAATTCTAAAATTTTCCAGGGGATTGTTAGCTCTTCCAAGCGTAATAACGTTAGGTTAATATTCAAGAACAATAACATATCTCCTAATTAATACGAATATACATCTAACCCCAACAAAGCTTGACGCACATTATAAACCATAAGAATTATCTTGACCCCATGGTATATTCCCACCTCATACCTATCACTCAAATCACACCATACCTGATTATACCACACATCACACAACCACGATTCAACCACAAAAGGATTCGTTTTCCGGAGATATTCCAATTTTCGATTTTTTTTTTCTTTACCAAGGATTCTGTCTCTGTCTCTGTCTCTGTCTCTCTCTCTCTCTCTCTCTCTCTCTCTCTCTCTCTCTCTCTCTCTCTCTCTCTCTCTCTCTCTCTCTCTCTCTCTCTCTCTCTCTCTCTCTCTCATTCTCATTCTCTCTCTCATTCTCTCTCTTTATTCCCTGAAAACCTACTTTATTGCTGGGATTTGGCGACTCCCGCGGCCGGAATCCCCTTAACCGGACTGAATTGACTCGCGCAACTTCGGGGAGAAAATCGCATACATATTATCCGGATGAGCTTCCCGCTTGCGCAATGCTGCCGCGGAATCCTCGCCCGCGAAGCCCCCAGCGCTGGGGTTTTGGGGCAGAGTCTTGGGCATTAGTGTGGCTTGGGGTCTGGGAGTCTTCTCTCAGAAATAAATGGCAATAGAGATGATGATGAAAATAACTGTGATTATTACTAAAATCGTTTGAGAGCGGTGTTACTGGATGGGCTGAAGGGAGGAAGAGAAAGAGGGGGGGGGGGGGACGGAGAAAGAGAGAGAAAGAGAAAGAGAAAGAGAGAGAGAGAGATACATAGACAGAAAGAATGAGAAGGAAGGAGGGAAAGAGAAAGGGAGGGAAAGTAGGAGAGGAGACGCGAGAAATCTAGCGGGTGTTGTTTCCCGCACCGTCACTAATTCCGCTACACGCGTTCGCTTTTCTCCGACCCTCTGACCGTCATCCAAACGTTACCCGTTTCCCTTTCTGCTTCCATGTTGACCTCGAACTCGACCTCATGCTAATCTCCCCTCCACCCTGTCAACCATCACCCTTCTCTACCCTCCACCTACCACTCTCCACCCTCCAACCATTCACTCCATACCCTTCACTCTCTACCCTTCCCCTCCCCTCTCTACTTGTAAACATACCCATCGCTCGCACCTTTTGCTCTATAACCTCTTACACCCTTCACCCTCCAAGCAATTTTGTTTTTGTACGCCCTCAATTTCTGCCCTCCATCCTCCAACCTTCCTCCTCCACCTCTCACCCTCCACTTCCCACCTATCCTCCACCACTTCCACCTATCCTCCACCACCTCCCACCCTCCACCTATCCTCCACCACTTCCACCTATCCTCCACCACCTCCTACCCTCCACCCATCCTCCACCCTCCACCACCTCCCACTCATCCTCCACCACTTCCACCCATCCTCCACCCTCCACCACTTCCCACTCATCCTCCACCACCTCCCACTCATCCTCCACCACCTCCCACCCAGTCCTCCTTCACCCACCACTCCCCCCCCCACTCCCCCACCACCCTTCGCCCCTTAGACTCTCACTGCCACCGCCCCGCGTCTCAAGACTCCAAGAGCCTCCTTGATATATTCGCATCTCGTCCTGAAGACTCGGAAGTTACCCCTTTGAAGCGGCGCGTTATCCCCCTCCCCCTCCCCCTTCTCCTCGTCTGCGCTTCGTCTAGTGCTTCGTATTTCCGCGTATTTCTCTTCTTATCTATCTATCTAACTATCTTTCGTCGGTGATTCTACCTTTGTTGATTAATTTTCTTAGCTATGAGTTTTTATGTTCACTTTTGGCGATACCTTTGCGTGTTATTCTTGTTTTTTAGGCTTTATCTTTACCTTTGTTGTGTCTATATTTAATCATGGTTACTTTGCTAACGTTATTAATATCTATCTATCTATCTATCTATCTATATATATATCTTTATCTATCTATCTATCTATTTTTTGGGGGGAGCGGGGTAAAAACCTTTATCGATTTACATATCTATTCCTCTATCTATCTATTCTATATATGTATGTATCTTTCTCTCTCTATCTATGCATATATTTTTCCTTCCTCTCGCAAGCCTCTTCCCTCGCATGAAACATTTGTAATACATTTTTCTTACTTTACTTTGTTGATGTTCTTCACTTTAATTAATCTGGTTGCCTTTATTGTTATTGATATTATTCATGGTGAAATCATTGCTGTCTGTACTGTTATGGCTACTTGTCATTGTAACTGATGATAATTAGTACTATCGTCATATAATCCTTTTCATCATTATCCTCAGTAACAATTATCATCCTTATCCTTCATATTACTATCACAATCGTAATCGTAATCATCATCATCATCAACATCATCACCACCACCACCATCATCATCACCACCATCCTCATCATCCTCATTATTATCCCCCAAACTCTCGATGCAAGAAGAAAAATGAGCAAACTGGCGACCCTTGGCATAGCAAGCACCAAGTGAGCTCGTTATCTACAATTTTGTATATCTTTTCGTGTCTTTAAGTTTTACAAAATCCCTGTGACCTTATCTAATTCCTCCCAAGAATGCTTTCAAGGCAGGAAAGAAAATTTAGATTTTATGAATTAGTTTTTTATTTCTATGCGAAGAAAGGCATTGTATATCGCGTTGTCTGTCAGTAATATTACGGATGGTGATGGTGATAATAATGATAATCAAAATAGTAATGGCAATGATAAAAATAATAACAATAACAATAACAACAATAAAATCAACGATAATAGTAATGATTATGATAATAATAATAATAACAACAATAATAATGATAACTATAATTTCTAAAAATAACAGCAGTGTAACAAACAACAATTAAGCCAATCCCCCCCCCAAAAAAAAAAAAAAAATATTCGATGACGAATAAAAGCCTCTATCGTGTTTTAAAAAGGGCCAATCATCTTCAAGACGTGGGTTCCCGACCGTAGAGTTTCACTGAGAGAAGAGTGTGAGAGAAGAAGTGAATAAGACGAGAACGAGGATGAGGAAGACAAATCACGAAGAAGAGAAGGCAAATGAAGAGTCAGAATTCTAATAAATAAATAAATAAAAATAAAAATGCCAAAATAAAACCGAAGACAATCGAAAACCACACATACTAAGATCTATCTTTCCAAGTAAGAAAAAGGGACCCCCAAAAGTAGTGCTAGTACAAACAACAACAATAATAAAGATAACTTCCCTTCGTTCTCCCGCCTCACTTCACAATTACCACTCCTTGCATGCTGGCAAAAATCCCAACCCCGGCCTTGCAATTGAGACCCATTGCACACCTCAGTATCATTAAAGTATAGCGTCTTGTCTTTATTCTTTCTATTATTTTGCTTCCATGCATTTTGTGTCTCTGAGTATATCCTAAAATCGCCCTTTCATAATCATTTTCATTGTTACTTTTATCCCCATTATGATTTAATTGCGATTAATTTCTTGTTTCGAGTTGACTCTAAAGTTCTTTGCCTTCATTTCGACACTTACCAATCTGTCCTCTTAAAACGTATAATAGTAGTAGTAGTAATAATAATAACAATAATAACAACAATAATAACAAAAACAATAACAATATCAAATGACAAAAACAACAACAATGATAACAACAACAGCAACACCAACAATAACCACAACAACATTAACCACATCAACAGTGACAAAATCCATAACAACAAACACATTTCATTCCGACTTTCAAGACCAAAATTCTTATAAAAAGAGCAAATAATCCTCACGTCAGCTACAATTAAGGCTGAGGAAGCAATCACATGTATTTCGCGTGACGGGGTGGGGGGAGGCTGATAAGGGGTGGGGAGAAGGGGGAGGAGGAGGGAGGAGAGAGGCTGATAAGGGATGGAGAGAAGGGGGAGGAGGAGGGAGGGGAGAGGCTGATAAGAGTGGGGGGGAAGGAGAGAGAGAGAGAGAGAGAGAGAGAGAGAGAGAGAGAGAGAGAGAGAGAGAGAGAGAGAGAGAGAGAGAGAGAGAGAGAGAGAGAGAGAGAGAGAGAGTGGTTGAGCAGGGAGGGAGAGGGAGGGGAGAAGAGAGAGCGGAAGAAGAAGGAGGGGGGGGGGGGGAAGGAGGAAAGGGGAAGAAAGGTGGAGAGGGGGATGGACGGAGAGAAGGTGGGGGATGAAGGGAGGCGAGAGGGGGGAGAAGAGTAAGGAGTAAGGAGTGAAGGGAGAGAGGGAGGAGTGGTGGGGTTATGATACTGGAAAGGGGAGAATGGGGGTGAGAAGAGGGTAAGGGGAGGGGGGGGGTTAAAGAGGTGAGGGGAGTGTAAGAGGGGGCGGGGGAGACAGGAGGGGAGAATTCCGCGCTTTGGGTCGAACGTTTTACCGGTTAAATGAGCCACAGTGACCGGGAGCCTCAACCGGTACGTGAGCAGCTCAGCCACGTGATCGGAAGATGATATGAGTGAGGGAGAAAGAGAGGTAGTTAGGGAGAGTGAGAGAGGGAGAGAGGGAGAGAAAGAGGGAGAGAGAGAAGGAAAGAGAGGAGAGAGAGAGCGAGAGAGAGAGAGAGAGAGAGAGAGAGAGAGAGAGAGAGAGAGAGAGAGAGAGAGAGAGAGAGAGAGAGAGAGAGAGAGAGAGAGAGAGAGACAGCGAGAGAGAGAGAGAGAGAGAGAGAGAGAGAGAGAGAGAGAGAGAGAGAGAGAGAGAGAGAGAGAGAGAGAGAGAGAGAGAGAGAGAGAGAGAGAGAGAGAGAGAGTCGTAAAGCCAAAGGGACAAACAGAAATAGACACACCGGCCACCAGAAGGGAAATTCGCCAAAGACGAATGACCTTCCTTGTCCCGGGGCAACACAGGTCAAGGTGGCATCTGGCAGAGACCCTTGCACGACAGCCTCCTGTGGTGCAGTTTCTAAAAGGAGGCATTGCCGTTTCCGTGAATGGAACTGTCAAACGCACATACACACGCGCGCGCGCACGCACGCACACACACACACACATATATACATTATATATATATATATATATATATATATATATATATATATATATATATATATATATATATATATAAAGATATAAATGGACACGCCCATAGACACTGATACAGACGCACATACGTACACGTACAGACTCACATAAACTAGAAATACCAATTTCAACGAAAAAAAAAAAAAAGCAAAAAATATTTCCATCCAATTTACGGTAAGAACGTCACATCCCCCTACATAAATAAATAAATAAATAAAAGCGAAAACCAAAAACGAACTCCAGAAATCTTCCGATGTAAGGCAGGTCGTTTTATCGAGTGACGTCATACGCAGCAAATCACCGGACGACGACCAATCAATAACACCGCAACACACAATGCAATCGATGAGAGAAAAACGAATGCCGACGAATGGGATATAAGATTGCAGAACAGCGCATGAGGCTGCAAGAAATGTATGGTGTTGCAAGAATTTATAGCCAAGCAGGAATACAGAATGGTGCAGATAATGTATATTGATATTGATATAGCAATGCAAGGTGATTTAAAAAGTAGAGTGACGCAAAAATGTATAGTGACGCATAAATGTATAGTGACGCAGGGATGTAAAGTGACAAGAATATATAATGACAAAAAATATATAATAAAGCAGGAGAACATAAAAAGGTGCAGATAATGTCTGATTACGCAAACGCATACAGCAATACACGGATGTATAGTGAAGCGCCGCAAGAGTGTATAGAGATACAGGACACCGGAAAAGTGTTCCTTGAGAGCTGACAGGTTAATGAACCTACATTATGAGGTATACATGAGGAAGATTGGAAAGGAGGAGGAGCAGGTATAGGTAGAGGGGGAGGGGGGGGGAGGGGGAGGAGGAGGAGGAGGAGAGGGAGGGGGAGGAGGAGGGGGAGGGGTGGAGGAGGAGGGGGAGGAGGAGGAGGGGGAGGAGGAGGAGGGGGAGGAGGAGGGGGAGGAGGGAGGAGGAGGAGGAGGAGGAGGAGGAGAAGGAGGAGGAGGAGGGGGAGGGGGGGCAGCCGATTGTGATGGGAACAGGGGTAACAAGAAGATGAAAAGATGGAAGGGGAAGGGGAAGAGAGAGAGGAAGAGGAGGAATAGAGGGGGGGGGGGAGAGCAGGGGGAAAAGGAAGAGAAAAAGGATGATGAGGAATGGAAATATTAATAATAATAATAATAATAAATAGAAGTATAAGAAGAAGAGGTGCGAGAGAAGACAGAAGAGGAGAGCGAGTGAAAAGGAGGAAGAAAGAAACCAAAAAGGATACAAAGAAGAAAAAAGGAAAAGATGAAAAAGAAAAGAAGAAGACAAATAAGGCCCCCCTCCCCCCTCCTTCCCCCCAGCCACCGCAACGCCCCGAGCAGCCGCAGAGAGAGCCTGTCGCCGGGCGCAAGCAAGCAAGCAAGCAAGGCAGCAAGCAAGCACAACGTCGGCGAGAATATGCATATTGACCGAACAGAGCGAACAATGCTAACAAGAATAGCTGATTGCAGCGGAGCCAGACCCCCGCGGATAAGGGAAAGCTGCTTGCGGGACGGAATAATATCACCCAAATGCAAACAATTGGGTGCGTGTGCGTGCGTGCGTGTGTGCGTGCGAGAGTGCGTGTGTGCGGACGATATTGCCGGGGTGCAGAAGACGTCCGTATGCATGTATGCAATATTGCAAGCCGGTAAACAGAAGGGCTGTCAATCGAAGAGGAAGAGCAAGGGGGAGGGGGAGATGGGGATGTGGGGAGGGGAGAGGGATGAGGAGGGGGTTAGGGAAGGAAGAGAGGGAGAGGGAGGAGGGGAGGAGAAGGAGGTGGAGGAGGACTTTTCTTTTCTATTCGGTGTCGAATCGGTAAAAAAGAAATCACGAAGACATCCTAGATACCCTCTGAGTGGTAAAGAAAGCATGAATGGGGGGGGGGGATATAACACTCTTCAACCCCCTTTTCCCTGTCTTCTCGAACATCTGACCCACCAACCCCGTCTCCATGACCGTGCCCCCACCACCCCTCACCCCCGCCCCCGAGGCATCTCCAGCGCTACGTCCCTCGAGGGTCGCAGGACGGGCGGCGCGAGTGTCTCCCGGGGCGCCGAGATTAAACACATTTCCTTCCATAAAAGGCCGCGTAT
>NW_028234444.1:7959251-7961751 GCF_977035675.1 Penaeus japonicus | reverse complement strand
ATCAGGTTCAATGGATATTCTAGTGAGGGGAGAGCTATATATATATATGTACACCCATAGCTTCCCGACACACTCGAAAATATATGTTTAGTATATTTCTAACAACGGCTTTATTTTTTGTGTCCATAAACAAAGTCAAGGAAGTGAACACGTGTATATATCAATAAGCCAGTTATAATGCTAAAATAAAAAATAATGCTGAATGTCGATCTAAATATGGATAGCGCACAATTTCTAAGTGACATGAAAGATTTCTCAGCACTTTTATACACTGAAAAATATGAGTATATGGTAATGAAATGTGGCAGTATGGGACCGTAGAGTTATTCTACATTGCTAATGCCACTAGCGACGTAGAGATTTGCATATATCACCAACTGAAAGAAAAAAATCTGGGGAAGGAAAGGGAGGAAGAGAAGAAGAAAGGGAAAGAGGGAGGGAGGGAGGGAGAGAGAGAAAAGGAGGGAGGGAGGGAGGGAGGGAGATAAAAGGAGGGAGGGAAGGAGCGAAGGAAGGAGAGGGGAGAAGGGAGAGAATTGTGTGTTACAAGAACGCCGAGATATAAATCTAGCCCATCTTTATGAACTAAACAAAGACTGCGGAACAGTCACGCCATGTTCCACATTCAGTCTTTATTTCGCATCTGCTAAAAATACATCAAATACAATCAATCTTACTAAAAAATCTAAAACTTTTCAGCATTTAATAAAAAAAAAGCCCGATCGTACTGATCGCCTCAATGTAACAATCCTTTCAGAACGTCCCAATTAATCTCGAAACTTCTAAACAGCCTGAGCAAACAAAGAATCAAATTGTTCTGCTTTAAAAAGCCGATCTCATTCTCTCGTACTAACGAACCCATTAGTACAAAGGTGACAGAGAGCAAGAGGAAAAATCCGAGGTGCCGCTACGATGCAGCGATGGGACTCTGAGCTGCCTGAGGATACGCTGAGATGAAATGAAGAGAGAACAAATGAAAAAGGAGCAACATATATATAAAAAGAAAAAAATAACTGCTATAACCGTATTGCATCTAGAGAGAGAGAGAGAGAGAGAGAGAGAGAGAGAGAGAGAGAGAGAGAGAGAGAGAGAGAGAGAGAGAGAGAGAGAGAGAGAGAGAGAGAGAGAGAGAAAGAGAGAGAGAAATCCAGCAGTATTGTTTTACAACCGTGTGAGTGTTTCCTCGCGCGTTCCCAGCCTGATTGTTAACGAGAAAGGCACACACGGTACTCGCCAGCCTCAGCATTCGCCTTTCACTCTCCGCTTCTGAAGCATACTGGCGTATCACACCTTCCTTTCCAATATCCCTGACATGCCAAGGCGGATCATTCTGTAGCCTATCTTACGATTCCGCATCACGTTCAGATACACTGCATAAAAAGTGTCACACGCTGTTACAAAGGACCATAAACTAAGTGTCTCTTTTAAAACCCGTCAGAGGATACTAACCGCCTATACCTAACACTCTTAAAATGACTTCTTACAATGCCGAATGTATACAGCAGTTACTAATCTCCACGAATCTAAAGTTTAGCCCAGTGTGGCACGTCCTTTAAAATATACCCTAGCGAGCAATTTCCTCAAAAAAGGTACCCTAGTGCCATAATTACCCTATAATGTACCCACAAAACATATTCTGGCCAGCGAACCATTTGCTTTAAAACCTGCACACTATTTTTACATCCTTTCCATGTGTTCCCATTTCTAAAACCCGATTAAACTTACTTTGTCCCGTAACCTATCTTTCATTGTGTTCCATTTCCTTAAAATGAACCCACTGAAACGTTTATAAAAGGAGCCAAGTTTTTTTTTTCTTAATTCCTCTCAAAGATACTCTACCTTGGTTATACCCCGCAAAAACTTCTTGCCGTGCCACTTTCTCCTAAAATGTACACCAGTCACTGCAACTCATATTCGAGTTCCGTACATCCCCATAAAACATTCTTTATAGGCGTCTATCATTTTTCTCCTTTTCTCCTTTTAAAATACATCTCTCATCGTGCCACCCTCTCCTAAAATATATACCCGCGTTCCCATTACCTTCGAATCTTACCAACTATGTAATATCCTAAGCCTGTCTAAGCCCCTTAAACATTCTCCTAATTATTTCTAAGCGTGTCACTTTCCCTAAAATGGACTCCCTAGCCTGGTCAAATCCCTTAAAATATTTCTCGCCCTGCAACTTTCCCCTGAAATGCACCCCAGCGTGTCAGGTACTCCCCAGCCTGTCCAAACTCTAAAATGTACACCGATGCCCCAGTTACCTTGAAAATTTCCACAGCTTGTTGAAGTCCATCGAAACGTAGGCTGCAGGCTGTCCAAAGTCCTTAAAATACTTCCCAGCGCGCCACACTCCCTTAAAATATTTCTCAGCATGCCACTCTCCCCTAAAATGTACCCCGGAGTGCCAGGCTCCATCCCCGGCATTAACATGCATTGCCCTGCCTCACCTTCGCTTCTAATTCTCACCATTACCGCCAGAGCTCCGCGCCGCCACTTC
>NW_028234444.1:7949251-7951751 GCF_977035675.1 Penaeus japonicus | reverse complement strand
CGAGTGACCCCCCCCCCCTCTCTCTCTCTCTCTCTCTCTCTCTCTCTCTCTCTCTGGCTCTTTTCTCTCATCTCTCATATCTCACTATCATCCCTCACTCACTCACTCACTCGCTCACTCTCACCCGCCAACCAAATCACACTCTCCCTCCACCATACTTCCGATCCATGGAAATGAAACTCGCGCAAAAACACGAAGCTTTCCCTCTTTTGTTTTGTTTCCACAATCAGCTGACTACATCAGTCCTTGGCAATGATATGCATTCAGGTATACAATATACATCAACATATACAAAATACTTTAAGGGGGGACATTTCTAAAACACAAACACTTGAGAACTACACAGGGAAAGACAACAATACAAGAATATACAAATGTCTACTAATAAGTTTGGAATGATTGGTGTTGGTGGCAGTGTGGTATGCCGTGTGCGTGGTGCAGGTGTATCTGTGTGGTGTTGGAAGAGCTCGTACGTTGTTGAGTGTTGGTACATGCAAGTTGGCAGGTGCAATGTCGGCAGATGAGTGTACCTAATATCTAGTATGCTGCTCCTTGAATGGCTATAACTGGAGGGCAGCATAGATAGTGCTGGTGGGTGTAATAAGTGTGGGTAGCATGGACCGTGAGAATGCTTTGTGTGTGGGAAGTGTCGCATAGTGAACTACGCAGATACTCACCTATATTTGGGTGTTGCAGCTTTCTGCAAATTCTCGCCTCTCTTTCAAGCTTCTGGAAGTCTGTAAAGATAAAAAATAAATTAGGTTATTTATACATTTCATATTTTGTCTTAAATAATAGTAATAATAATAACAATAGTTATCATTATATCAACAATAATAATAATAATTGAAATGATAACAACAAAAACAAATGATGATGATGGTGAAGATACAACAATGACAATGACGCATCGACAACAATAATTTCAAATCAATCAGAACAAGAACACGATCTTAGCAAAGCGCCCCAAAGACACACCGGCTCTATCCCGCAGTTGCAGGAAGGTCGATTATCAGAGAAAACAATTAACACCTGTCCTCTTTTTCAAAAATCAATAACCAAAGAGATAGATCATCGGCACGCGAGACAACTTTGCTATTGCATAACATAGCGAGACAGACAGACGTCGCCAAAGAAATAATTTGAGAAGAAGAAGGGGACGAAAGAGGAGGAAGAAGAGGAGGTGGAAGGAGGTGGTGGGAGGAGGAGGAAGAGGAGGTGGAGGAGGTGGAAGTGGAGGAAGAATAGGAAGAAGAGGAGGATGAGAAGGTGGAGGAAGAGAAGGCGGAGGATGTGGAGAAAGAAGATGAGGAAGAAGAAGAGGAGGAGGAGGTGGAAGAGGAGGAGAATGAAAAGGAGGAGGAAAGGGAGGAGGAGGAGGAGGAAGACAGAAGAAAAAGAAGAAATTGAAAGGGAAAATGAAGAAGAAAAGAAGATGAAGGAAAAGGGACAAAGTAATTAACAGAAAAAGAAAAAAAAGGGAAAATAAGGATAAAAGGAAAAAGAAGGAAGAGGAAGAAGAAGAAGAAGAAGAAAAAAAAAAAAAAAACACGCGGAAGGCGTCGAGATATGACAAATCGCCATCTTCTCCGAAACTAAGTCTTGACAATATCTCACCCTCAGACAGACGAGAGAGAAATTCTTCTCTCAAACAAGAGAATAAAAACGGCTTTTCGTTTCACATAAAAATCAGGAAATACGAAAACATTCCTTTTTATGGCTAGGGGGGACGTTGCTTCCTTCCCCTCCTTCCCTCCATCCCTCCCTCCCTCCCCCTCTTCCCCTTGCGCGACACATCCCTCTCTTCCCCTCATTTCCCTTCTTCCTCTCACGACGCATCTCTTCTCTCCTCCACCTCCCTCTCTTTCCTTTCCTTTCCTTCCCCTTCCCCTTCCCTTTCCCTCCCTTCCCTTCCCTTTCCCTCCCTCCCCTTTCCCTTTCTCTACCTTCCCTTTCCCTTTCCCTTTCCCACTCTTCC
Organism: Penaeus japonicus; assembly: GCF_977035675.1. NCBI lineage: Eukaryota > Metazoa > Arthropoda > Malacostraca > Decapoda > Penaeidae > Penaeus > Penaeus japonicus. The sequence continues at coordinate 7,949,773 of NW_028234444.1, read as the reverse complement.
CCTTCCCCCTTCCCTTCCTTTTCCTGTCCCATTACCCATTCCTTTCCCTTCCCTTCCCGCTCCCTTCTCTTCCCCCTCCTCCCTCTTCCCTCTCCCATTCCCTTCCCCTTCCCTTCCCTTCCCTCTCCTCCCCCTCCCCCTTCCCCTTCCCCTTCCCCTTCCCCTTCCCTTCCCTTCCCTTCTTCCCCTCGAACGACGCGTCCCCTCGTCCCATTGATCCACCAGGTGCGGGCAAGTCGAAGGAACAATCAAGGACAAGCTATTGACAAAGGCGGAAGGAAAAGGAGAGAGGAAAAAAAAAAAAAAAAAAAAAAAAAGAAAAAAGAAAAAAAAAAAAAAAAAAAAACAAGAATAAAAAATCTAAACCAAAGGGAGAAATCGCATGCCTATTCTCCAGCGCCACCCTCCAGGAACGCGAGGCAGTCCCGGAAAACGAGAATTTCCCGCCGTCTCGAAAGAGGGCAAATCGGTCGAGACAATTTCGAGATGGCGCACACGAGGGGGGAGGAGGAGGGGAAGGGG
>NW_028234444.1:7934251-7944251 GCF_977035675.1 Penaeus japonicus | reverse complement strand
AAAACAAAAAAGCATCACATCTCTTATCATAATCATACAAATAGAGGCAGAAGGAAAATAGATAAACACACAATAAAGATAAAATAAACATAACTACCATTCCATATCCAAGATCGATCATAATAGCCTTCCACAACCAAAACACAATAAACCTCCGCTGCCATTCGCTTCCATAGCCAATATGGACGAAGGAAAACAAAAGAGCATCGCATCCCTAATCGTAATGGAGTTCGCCACGCACTTGCACCGCGATTTACTCACCATCTGCGCACATAAAGGGGGTATCGTGTTCATCATTTACGGGTAAAATGACGTTTAATTCGGCTAATAATGTCGGTCCCAAGTAATTAACGGGAACGCCGTACAGCAATTAGGCCGTGGTCGCAAGCCAATATCGAGGCCTTCGTTTGCGGACGAGTAAAAATATGGCGGTCGCGTCCCCCCAAAATAAAATAAATTAAACGCAAAGAAAAGAAATATGAGATAAATAAAAAAAAAACTGACAGAGAGACGGACAGAAAGATAGATAGAAAAATGCGAACCAGGGTTTAGCTGCGTTCGCTGGGGATCACCAGAGAAACTGACGTTCTTTTTTCAAGGAATGAATCAAATAATATGAATTTAAAAGTAAGTTCGTTTCTGCGTTGCAACTACAACACACCGTCTGTGTATAATACTAAAATACAAAGTATGAACACGTATACACCTATACATACATGAATATATAAATAATGACACTAATAAAAGACAAAAGTACAAACAGTAAAACCAAAAAGGATAAATGGCAAGCGAAAGCCATTCCCTGGAAAGCCCCCCCCCCCCTACTCCCCCGGCTCCCCCGGCTCTTCCCTCGCCGCAAAGCCGCTTCATTTCATCTCAGCTTCACTCAGCTCCACTTCCCCACTCGTCAACATCAACCTCGCCGAGCACGCCCACGCACACACGCCCACACACACACATAAATACACACGCCGACATACAGACACGCACCCATACTCACAAACGCTCTTGCACATACACATGCATGCAAATACAAATACACATGTTCACGTACACTAACACATAGTACACACACATATACATACATACATATAAATGTACATTTACATATACATACATACATACACACACATAAACGTTCTATGATATACATTGCAAATTCTTAATCCACCAAAGATTACCTGCGCCCTCCCGTATCCGCCCGTCCATCCACTGCCATCCATCCTTCACGGACATGCACCCCCTCCCCGGACATGCACCCCCTCCCCCCTCCCCCATCCCCCCCTATCCCCCACGTCTAGGAAGCCCAACCGATTCCGAATTCGGGCAATGGCCACTTTAATCTTATGGACAGACATACTCGCCGAAGACCTAGTTACCCCTGATCGGATGGAGGGAACGGTGCCCTTCCCTTCCCTTCCCTTCCCTTCCCTCCCCTCTGGCTTCCCCCTTCCCCTCTCCTTTGCCTCGCAGATTATTCTCTTCCCTTTCTCCTCCTCCTACTTTCTCCCTCTTCCTTCTTTCTCTCCTCCTCCCTTCCCTCTCTCTTCGTCCATTCCTTTCCCTATCTCCTCTTTTCATCTCCTTCCTCCTTTCACTTCTCTCTTCCTCCTCCCTCCTTTCCTTCTCTCTCCTCTTCCATCCCTTCTCCCTCCATGCTCCCTTCTGCCCCAATCCCCCTCCTCCCCCCCCCTTCCTTCCCCAATCCTTCCTCCCTTAATCCATCGCTCCTATCATCCCCCTCCTCCCCCCTTCCTCCTTTAACCCCCCCCCTCTCCCTCTCTCCCCAGGGGTGTCGAGCTGCTGATGCCGCGACGCCAATCTTTCGATAATTGACGTTCGAGAAACTCCATCAAGGCGAGTCGGCGGCCACTCAGAGCGGGAGGCTTTGGGACAGATTTTAGGAAAGGTATGTCAGAACACGCATGCGCACTTGCTTCCGCTCTCTCTCGCTCTTTCTCTTTCTCTTTCTCTTTCTCTCGCTCTCTCTCTCGTTCTCTCTCTCTCTCTCTCTCTCTCTCTCTCTCTCTCTCTCTCTCTCTCTCTCTCTCTCTCTCTCTCTCTCTCTCTCTCTCCCTCGCTCTCGCTCTCGCTCTCGCTCTCGTTCTCGTTCTCGTTCTCTCTCTCTCTCTCTCTCTCTCTCTCTCTCTCTCTCTCTCTCTCTCTCTCTCTCTCTCTCTCTCTCTCTCTCCCTCGCTCTCTCTCTCTCTCTCTCGCTCAAACAACTCCTTTTCCTTCTACCTCCCTTCCTCCTACATCCAATTTCATCTTTCCTCAAGTTAACTTCCTCTTCCTCTTCCTCTCCCCTCTTTCCCCTCATCCTTCCTGTTCAATTATCTCCTGGTTCTGTCTTTCTCATTTCTGACTCCTTAGGTTTTCCGCCCTCAGCTTCTATGTCTATCATTCTATTTATTTATCTATTTATCTATCAAAGACCGTTACATCTATCCTTCAATATATCCATCAATTTTCTTTTCGCTGTGTCTCCTCCCTTTCACTATCTTCATTTTACTTCATTTTCTTTCTCCGTCCCTAGTTCCTTTAATTTTCATTTCCCTTTTCCATCCACCTTATTTTCTTATTACTTTCTTATCGCTAGTCTTCTCCATCTTCCTCTCCGTTTTCTTCACAGAATTAATCCTAAAATAAAGTTTCCGGTCTGGAGGGGAAACTTGCCCAAAGTTTACTCCACTTCCTGGAAAACCAATTTAACAAATGAATTATCCGACAGTTTGCCACGCTCTTTGTGACACCTTCATTATCCGTCTGTTTATATATTCATTTATTTCTCTCTGTATGAACTTGTGAGTTTGTGTATCTCTCTCCCTTTATTAGTCTGTCTTTGTGAATTTCCTCATTTATGTTTCCTACGTGTGTACTCCCCAATTTCTTTGTGGACATATTTTCCATTTCTTTATTCATCGATTCGCACGAATGTCTATGCATTCATTAATCTAACTGTTCACATATTTACCAACGATATGCTATACATTTATAAATCTCTATATCTACCAGTATATTTGCATAATTACCTATCTCAATTCCTATCTATGTTACGATAGTTTAGATAGTCTCCATCAATCTGTACAGTCAACTATACATCTGTCTCTGAATATCTCTACATATCTACCTGTATCTATATCTACTTGACTACCTCAATGACCACCTATTTAATTCTGTAGAGCCACCAATTCACTTATACCTCAACAATGATATATACATCTGATCCGCGTATATCTACCAATAGCTATATCTAACTATCAACCACTTCATTAAATCTATCACGGGCTAAGGAAACATCGGTCCCTAGACTGATGTGTTTTGGTTCCCTAGTGAATGAATGAATGAATGAATGAATGAATGCATGAATGAAGTCAGTGAAGTCACGCAGTAGCCTTAGTCATAACTATCAAATATCTATATAAGGTTGAGAATATACATCTGTACAAACGATTACCTTAAACAAGTGCTTCATTGAGTGTAATATAACGGGCACTTGGTTGAAATCATAAAGTTGAACGAGGTGATACTCCGACTTCCAAAGAATATATATACCCCCCCCCCCAAAAAAAAAAAAAAAAAAAACATAGAGAGTCCAGAAAAGGGGAAAAAGACAGAGGGAAGGAACAAGTGGTTAATCAACTATATGCGTCTTGCCCCTTCACCATTAGATAATTCGTATTGGCAACGCATAGGTTTGGAGACCAACCCTTAGACTTGTAAACTTATCATGGCGGCAGAGAACTCGTGACATATCTAGTTATCTTCTTCTCTATCTATATATATTTCAGTGATATATACATTTCCATCTATTGACCTATTTTTAAACATTATCTACTTATCTATCTATCAGCATTTACCTAAAATAATTTTATCTACTGCACACACACACACACACACACACACACACACACACACACACACACACACACACACACACACACACACACACACACATCTATCCATTCATATCTACCAAGACCTAAATCTATTTATCCACCACCACATAAATCTAATTATCGAGGAAACCATCAATTCACGAAAAAAAAAAAAACGTTTGTCATCGTACATCGCGCAACCCGCAACCTCCTTCCCGGCCTAGCCTCGCGTCCCAATCCTTCCGTGTGAATGCATGTTTTGTTCTATCTATTCGGGAGAACAAAACCTGCCTGTCCAATATTAAGCCCTTCGGATATTCCAAGAGCTTGTCTTTCTTCTTGAAGTCACGCAGAGCGAATTACAGGGCGAGGGGAAAAGAGAAAGGAGACGGAGGGAGAGGGGACGAGGAGAGAGAGAGGGAGGCAGGCAGAGGGGGCGAGGGGAGAGGGAGGGGGAGGGGGAGAGGGAGGGAGGGAGGGAGGGAGGGAGGGAGGGAGGGAGGGAGGGAGAGAGAGAGGGAGGCAGGCAGAGGGGGCCAGGGGAGAGGGAGGGGGAGAGGGAGGGAGGGGGAAAGGGAGAGAGGGAGGGAGGGAGGGAGGGAGAAGGAAGATGGGGAAGGGAGGAGAGAGGGTGATGGAGACGGAAGATAAGGAAGGAAGGAAGTAAGGAGAAAGGCGGGGGGAAGGATGGGTGAAGAGAAGAGAGAGGAGTATGGTAAAAGGGAGAAGGCGAGTGGGAAATAAACGAAGGCTGAGGAGGAGGGGGGAAAAGAATGGGGAAAAGGAAAGAGGTGAAGGAGAGGGGAGAAGAAGCGAGGAAGACAAGTAAGACAAGAGAAGAAATAAAGGCGAAAGGTGAAAGGAGAAGTGAAGAAGATGGGATGAGGAGGGAAGGGGTGAGACATGAGGAAGACGTGGAAAGTATTGGGGGTGGCGGAGGTGGAGGTGGAGGAGGTGGAGGGGGTTGAGAAGGGGTTTTGCCTGCACGAAATTGTATACGAAATTAATTGGCATCTGACAACAACTCATTTTGCGTTGAAGCGTTCGTTTTGTTTTTGAATTTGGTCGCCTCCGCCTCCGCCGGCTCCGATTCCTTGAGCACAAGTCTTCCATCGTAACGGTTAGTTTCGTTCATTATAGCATTATACAAGTACGTAATAATCCGAATCTATTAAAAAAAAAAAGACCCAGTTAGGCCATAACGCATACATTTAAAGCGCACATATATCTGTATACATATCTATATCTATCTATATATCTACCTTCATGTATACAGAGACACACATATCAGTCAATCAAGAGAGCGAGATCTGAAGACAAAAGAAAGACACGAAAGGCAGGTGAGTCCACGTCAACATTCTTCCCCTTTTTTGAAAACGCGACTGGAAATGTTATGGCGCGGCCGGAGTCTGGTCCAATTACCGCTTCCTTTGGTTTCGGAACAATTTTCTTTTCTCTTTCTCTTTTTCTCTCTCCCTCTCTCCTCTCTCTCTCTCTCTCTCTCTCTTTCTCTCTCTCTCTCTCTCTTCTCTCTCTCTCTCTCTCTCTCTCTCTCTCTCTCTCTCTCTCTCTCTCTCTTTCTTTCTCTTTCTCTCTTTCTCTTTCTCTCTTTCCCTTTCTCTTTCCCTTTCCCTTTCTCTTTCTCTTTCTCTCTCTTTCTCTCTCTCTCTCTCCCTTTTATCAAGTTGTTCCCAAGACGTGAGCGAAATTGGGACACGCAGAAAGTCAGGAACTAACCGAGAAAATAGAAAATAACAGGATCAATAACAATAATGACGATAACAATGATGATGAAAATAATAATGCTACAAAGGACGCGCCTACCGGAGCCTCTGTTATCTTTTCGCTCACGTTCGTATATTTACGAGGTTAAAAATAATTAGATTCGCATAAAAGGAACGGGGAATCGGGCAAACTAATGAAACAAACTAATTACGATGACAATATCAACAATATAAAATAAAAAAATACAACGATCGACTATCGTAAAAAGATTCGGCGCCAAAGGGAGAAGGAAGCGAAGGGGCTGGTCCTTTACCCAGTAAAAGTGTGTGAAAAGTAAGATCAAAACACCTTTGAATAATTTCCAGGTAAACAGGATTACCGTCTGCTTTCTCTCCTCCCTTTTCATCGCTGATTATAAAGTAATTGCACCTATCAATTGCACGAAACAAAAATGTAGCGGAAAAGTTATGAGCAAAAAAATAAAATTTTCCTGAGGCAGTTTCCGATCCAAATTAAATTGATTACTTTAATAAATGAAATGAGAAATCAACAAAACCACGCATGCATAACATCCAACCTAAATAAAAAGTCGGAAGGTCAAAGTAACACATCCCCACAAGACACTACAACTAATAATATACAATATGAAACTTTCTCCAATCTCAATCTGAGAGAGAGAAAAAAAAAATATATATATGTAAGAGCGACCTTTCTCCGGGCGTATCAATATTCTGTCTTTTCCAAAAAATTCCTTCCGGGAGAGAGAGCGCCCACAAGCTCAGACTTACCCGCGGCGCCTTCAATACCACCTCACGCCCTCCTCACTCCCTTCCCCCCCCATCCCCCCTCCGTGTCCCTTCTCTCCACTCGTCCCTACCTCTGTGTCCCCTTTCCTTTCCCATCCTTCCTCCCCTTCTCTTCCTCCCTCTCCTCCCCTCCTCCTTCTCGTCCACCTCCCTCCCTCCCTCCCTCCCTCCCTCCCTCCCTCCCTCAGTCCTCTTCTTCATGCCCCCCCCCCCTCCTCCTCCTCCTCCTCCTCCTCCTCCTCCTCCTCCTCCTCCTCCTCCTCCTCCTCCTCCTCCTCCCTATCCCCCTACCGTGATCCACTGTAAGACTTTAACTCAAAATCCTATTCCGGGGAAGAGGTGGGGGGTGGGGGGAGGTAGCCTGGATGAGAGGGGTAGCCCAGGGGTAGGTAGGGTCTGAGTCATGGCCGGGGTACGAAGCGTGAAGGGAACGGGGGACGAAAGGGAGGAAAGAGAGAGAGGAAGTGCGGCGGGAAGAGAGGGAGAAGGAGAGCGGTATAGAAAGGGAGATGGGTGAGGAGGAGGAGGAGGGAGGGAGGGAGGGAGGGAGGGAGGGAGGGAGGGAGGGAGGGAGGGAGGGAGGGAGGGAGGGAGGGAGAGAGAGGGAGAAGGAGAGGGAGGGAAAAGGAGAAGGAGGGAGAGGGAAGGAGGGAAAGAGAGAGAGAGAGAGAGAGAGAGAGAGAGAGAGAGAGAGAGAGAGAGAGAGAGAGAGAGAGAGAGAGAGAGAGAGAGAGAGAGAGAGAGTCTAAGAGAGAAACAGAAAACACGAAATAGAGAAAGAAAAAGACAAAGATGAAACCATACGAGAACAAGAGAAATTTCACAAGAGAAAAGCCGTGAGAGAAGAGGAGGGAGAGAACTGCCGCGTAAGAATATTCTGAAGAGGGAATCCAGTACTACAGAAAAGGAAAAATAAAACGCACACAAAAGAAGTTTGTACAACGAGAAAAATAAATCTTTAAAAAAATGTAAAGAAGAAAATGTAAAAAAACAAAAAGAAAACGTAAAAAAAAGAAAAAACGTAAAAACAAATATCATAACACGAAAATGGAAAATGAATTGTGAAGAAGAAAACATTATCAAAAGAAGAAGAAAAAAAAAGAACGAACGAGAAGTATATTATGAACGAGACAAATGAAATGAAACAAATGACGATCGCCCATCCTTTAAAACTCCCTTGGCGTCATTTAATATTGTCCATTTTTTAAATAATAATTCTCTCGATATAAAACATTTTCCTTTTTTTTATTAATATTATAACAGGACGCTTTAATGAGGGCAAAGGAGACGGGGTCAAAGGTCAAGAAAAGAAGATAAAAGGGAAGGGAGAGTTTGTGCGGGGGAAAGGGATTTTTGTGATGATGTTGACGATGATGGTGGTGGTGATGGTGATGATGATGACGATGATGGTGACGATGATGATGATAATGATAATGATAATTTTGACGATGACGTTGCTGACGATGTTGATAATAATGATGATGCGATTCTTATGATGATGTTGACGATTAATGGTGGTGATGGTGGTAGTGGTGGTTGTTGATGATGATGGTGATGATGATGATGATGATGATGATGATGATTATGATGATGTTGATGATGATGACTATGATGATGATGATGATAATAATTTTGACGATGATGTTGATGACGATGACGATGATAATAATGATGTTGGTGAAGATGAAGATCATAATGTTAACGAGGACGATAACAACGGTACAACGGTACAACGGTACTGACGGCGACGATAGCGACCGCGATCAGAATAGTAAGGAGAGAGTGACGAAAGAGGTAAACGAGAGAGACAAAAAAAAAAGAAGAGGGCGAGATAGAGAATAAAGAAACGAACCAAAGAAAAGACGAGAACTAACGAACAAGGGAGAAACAACATACGACCACGAGAGAGCGAAGGAGACGGCAAAAACGAAAGGGGGAGAGGAAGAGGGAAGCCAGAAGACCGATTAAGAGAAAGGAAGTGGAAGAAAAAGGAGGAAGCCGAAGGATCAGAGGGACTGCGGCAGAGGGCGAGAGAGGGGGAAAGGGAGCCAGCGAGAGTGCCAGGGCGAGGGGAGGCGAGGGGAGGCGAGCGGGCCACTGCGGCAGGGAGGTGGCGGCGACCTCTGACCTTTCGCTCGTCGACCGCGGCGGCACTGCTCAGTCTTCCCCGGCGAGCCCTGGGCGGGGGGCGCCGCTCCTGCCGCCCGAAAGCATCCTGCCCTCCGCTCTCTTCGCTCTCGCTCTCTTTCTCTCTCTCTGGCTTTGCTGATCCCGTTCTCTCTCTCTCTTTCTCTCTTTCTCTCTCTTTCTCTTTCTCTTTCTCTTTCTCTTTCTCTTTCTCTTTCTCTTTCTCTCTCTCTCTCTCTCTCTCTCTCTCTCTTTCTCTTTCTCTTCCCCCCCCCCCCTCTCTCTCTCTCTCTCTCTCTCTCTCTCTCTCTCTCTCTCTTCTCTCTCTTTCTCTCTTTCTCTCTTCTCTCTCTCTCTCTCTCTCTCTCTCTCTCTCTCTCTCTCTCTCTCTCTCTCTCTCTCTCTCTCTCTCTCTCTCTCTCTCTTTCTCTTTCTCTCTCTTTCTCTTTCTTTCTCCCCCCCCCCTCTCTCTCTCTCTCTCTCTCTCTCTCTCTCTCTCTCTCTCTCTCTCTCTCTCTCTCTCTCTCTCTCTCTCTCTCTCTCTCTCTCTCTCTCTCTCTCTCTCTCTCTCTCTCTCTCTATCTCTCTCTCTCTCATTCTCTCTTTCTCTCTCTCTCTTTCTCATCTACTTCGTACTGCTTCTTCCTTCTAGATTAGTCCGTCTCCTTCCCCTCGTGTTCTGCCACTACCTGATACATTCATATTTATTCCCATTCCCCATTTTCCTTCTCTTACACCTGACTTGAGGAATCTTTCATCTTCCCTCTTTATCAGACTTTTTTTCATCTCCTTATCTCCTGCATTCTCCTTCTTTCTTTTCACTAACTTCCCATCCTCATCTCCGTCTTTTCCCTCTCTTCACTCCCTTCTTTTCTCCCCCTCCTCCCTCCTCCCTTCCCTTCATCCACTTCTTCCTTCTCCCTCCATCCCTTCTCTCCCTTTCCCTTTCTCTATCTTCACTCCTCCTCCCCCTCCTCTCCACACCCTCCACGCCCTCCTACTCTCCCTCCTCCTCCTCCTCCTCTTCCTTTCCCTCCACTTCCTCCACGCCGCTCTCTTCCTCCTCCTCTCCCTCTCCCCCCTCCTCCTCTCCCTCCACCCATTACCACCGCAAATAATACCCACTAACCAAAATAACAGCCCCCCAAAAAACGCCATAAAGCAAGAAATAATGACGCCACCTCCCTTGTCACAGAAAGCAGTGCCACTCGCTATCAAACACCAATAACAACATCTGCAAAGAACATTAACTCGAGTGCCTGGTGCAACAGACACTTAATGAGACCCACTCCCTAAAGCGAACTCACTGCTACTGGTATTAACATTACTATTATTACTATCCCTATTATCATTGCTGCCAGGATCATCTTCACAAATATTGTTATTATCGTTGTTATCATCATTAGTATTATAATTGTCCTTATTATCATAATTATATTCAACCTTATTATCATTATCATCGCT
>NW_028234444.1:7906751-7929251 GCF_977035675.1 Penaeus japonicus | reverse complement strand
TTTTTTTCCCCTGTCAAGATACTGGTCTGATAGATGGTGCAGGAGAGGAAGGGGGAAGGGGGAAGAGAGAGAGAGAGGGGGAGGGGGGCGAGCAAGAGGAAAAGAGGGAAAACAAGGGGAGAGAGGAGTGGGAAAGAGAGGAAAGACGGAGAAAGGGAAAGAGAGAAAAAAAAAATGGAGATATGAAAAGCTAGGAATTAAATTAAGAAAAAGAGAAAAGAAAAGCAAGAGAAAGAGAATATAAGGAAAACAGAAAAAGAAAGGAAAGGGAGTGGGTAAGGAAAGACGGAATGAGGAACTGGGAAAAATAAGAGTGTGAAGAGGGAAATAGAAGAAAAGCTGAAATGGAGGACATGAAAATGGAAAAGAAAAGGGGAGGGAGGGAGGGAGAGAAGGGGAAAGGAGAAGGAGAAGGAGAAGAAGAAGAAGAAGAAGAAGAAATGGCGAATGAGCGAGATGCAGAACGAAAGAAATGAAGACAAAGCTAAGAAGCAGATAAAAAAAAGAGAGAAGAGAGAGAGGATGAAGAAAAAAAAGAAGAAAAGGAAAAAAGGGATGAAGAAAATTACAGATAAAAAGACAGAAAAAGGGGAAAGAATACGAGAAAACACTGAGAAATAATGAAGAAAAAATACAGAGAGATGATGCAGAAAGGGGGAAAATGAGGAAAAACAAGAGGGAGGATGGTAGAAAAAAGAAGAGAGAATGGAGATAATAGGTAATGAGAGGAAGAAAAGAAAAGAAAAGAAGGCAGAAGCAACTAGCTATGAATGATAAAAACAAAAAAACAAAAAAACAAACAAACAAACAAAAAAGACAACAAAGCAGGATACAAAAGCATAAAAGCAACACAGAACAACAACAAAGAAGGCAAACAAACAAAGAAAAAAAAGAAATGAAGAACAAAGAGGGGAAGAGGTAAACAAGAGGACCCAAAGAAGACAAAGGCGGGAGTAGCCCGAAGGAGGAAATACAAGAGTGAAGAAGAGGAGGGGGATGAAAAACCTCAAAGGAAACCACAGGAGGGTGAAGAAAGAGAAGATGGGGGAGGGGGGGAGAAGGGGGGATGGATGAGGAAGAAGGGAGGGGGGGGGGTGAGGGAATGAGGGTTTGGGGGAGGGATGGGGAGGGATAGGGAGAGGGAAGGGTATGGATGTGGGAGGAGGGAGGGAGGAGGAGGAGAGGGAGTGAGGGGTATGAAGAGAGGGAGAGAGAGGGAAGAGGAGGGAGGTGGTGGAGAGAGAGGGAGGGAATGAGGAGGGAGAAAGGGGGGGGGAGGAAGGGGGTATAGATAGGAGGGGAGGGAGGGAGAGATTGATGGGGGAGAATAAGGGGGGAGGGAGGGAGAGATTGATGGGGGAGGATAAGGGGGGAGGGAGGGAGAGATTGATGGGGGAGGATAAGGGGGGAGGAAGGAAGAGGAGGAGAAGGGCGAAGGAGGAGAGGGAAAAGGAAAAGGATGGAGGGAGAGAGGGAAAAGGAGGGAGGAAAGGAAGAGGAGGGAGAGGGAGAGCGGAGGGGATGAAGAAGGAAAAGGGAGGAGGGAATGAAGAGGGAAAGGGAGAGGAGGAAAAGAAAGAGGGAGAGACGGAGATAGAGACAGAAAGAGAGAAAAAAGAACAAGCAAGGAAAGGCGCAAGAGAAGATAACGAAGACACGACAGTCATTATGATAATGGCCCCTCGAGTGCCACCTGATAATGACGGTGCAAGCGGCGATAACCACAAGCGCCGTTGGCACCCATGGCACCCTCGGCGTCCTGATGGCGACTCACTTGGGGGGGGGGGGAAGGGGAGAAAGGGGCAGAAGACGCTCTAAAATGCAACATGAACAAATAAATAGCGACAAATACAAACAAATGTCAGAAAAAAAAGACAAAAGACCAAAAATACAGATTAGTAAAAAGATAAAGATGATTAAATAACAACCATAAATATAAAACAATCAATCAAAAATGGAAAGACATTTAGAAATATAGATATAGATAGCAAAATCAATAAAAAGTCTTAAGAGAGAGGGAGAGGGAGACTTAAAGCGACGTATTTCCTCAGCATTGATAAAAAGGAATGAAAGACCAAAAACAATAATGAAATAATTGAGAAACCATGACATCATCATCACAAAATAAGAATATCGATATTAATAATAATAACAACAACAGCAATTATAATTTGTAATAATGATAACAATAACAACAATAAGCTCTATTAAAAAAGAAAAACATGCATAATATCCTAAATCAATAATAACACAGCAGAAAACACAAACACACAACTACTGCTAAAATAATAATGATAATAATGATGATAAAGATAGTAATAATAATAATAATAATAATGATAATGATAATAATAATAATGATGATGATGATGATAATAATTATTATTATAATAATGATAATAATAAAAGTAATAATGAAAATAATAATAATGAAAATGATAATAACAACACCTTTAATAATAATAAGATAATCATATTAACAATAACAGTAATAATAGAATAATCACAGTAAAACAATAATAATCATAAAAATACCAATAACAATAACCATCATACCATAATCAACAACAACAGCAATATGAATAATAAAGAATTAAAACAAAAACAAAACAAAAAAGAAAAAAACAACAGCAGTGGAGGCCCCGGTCGTAACGCCAGTTCCCGAGGCATAAACCCACTGAAAAGGCTCTTCACATTACCTCGGGCAGAAAGTTTCTTGGTGTTGATAATTTTGGCAGCAAACTCGAGGCCCGTTGCCTTTTGAACGCATCGGCGCACAACTGAGAAGGCTCCTCTGCAAAGACACAAAGACAAAGACAGTTAGTAAGTGTTTACATAGGCAGAACATATGAGGCTATTTGCGTATTGGTGGGAGGACACGTCTTGTACTTGGTTGTTTGTGAGGATTGTTATTAATGCATATTGGTTACTCTTTTTTTTCGAATCTTTATGAAATCAAGTATTTACATTTTTTTCTTCAAAAGACGGATAGAATACAATATTGTCTTCAAGTATGAAGGTTTTCGTTTTTTTTAATATTCAAAATTGGGGGGGAAATATATTTCTTACGGAAATACACGTTAATATATCCTGTATATATCTGGATAGACATGCCATAGTCCCATTCATGTTACTTGGAAAGTCGAGTTAACGTATTACCCTAAGTATTGCACGTGCAATGGTAATACTGATCTGCAACATTGTCATATCTCTAATACTACATTTCGCACCTGCAAAGAAAACACAACCCAAGGGACATGCTAGTAGATCCACTCTCAATGCACACTCCCAAACACAGACATCAACTTCGGCAAGGCTGCTCTTACGCCACATGACATCTTGGGTCTCACTGCAGGTCACGCAAGGTCACGCACGGTCGAGCTGCCTGACCATCACAGAAGATTAGTCACATGCTATGCCACACGTCAACGTTTTTTTGTTTTTGTTTACCTATATCGTGTAGACGTTTATTTTTACCGTCAAAACGTTATCCAAACGTTACTTCAAGCATACCAAACCCCAAACCTTTTATGCCATGTCATTAGCAACACCCACAGCAACAAAAGAGCCGAGACCCACAAGGTTATCAGAAAAAAAAAACAATAACACACAATAACACAAAAAAAACTCAAAAAATCTCATGATCACAAAACAAAGTAAATAAAAAAAAACTAAAAAAAAGAGAAAAAAAAAAGAAAAAAGAAAAAAAAGGCCGCGAAGCCCCACAGCGCGAGGGCGAAATTATACCTGATGTTACAGCGCTTCATCCACCTATGAACCAGAGCCCAAAAGCCTGCCTTCTCCAACCCCCCATCTGCAACCCTGAAATACAAAGGCGAGAGAAGGGGCTCAGGCTCAGGTCACGGGGTCAGGCACACTCAGGGTGGGGTCAGGGGGGGGAGGGGGTCACGTGCATGATGATCTATCCAGGGTCTTTTTTTTCAGATTTACCGATAGATGAAGATGGATGGATTGGGGGGGAGGAGGAAGGGGGAGGGAGGGAGGGAGGGAGAGAGGATGGGTGGGTGGGTGGGAGGGAGGAAGAAAAAGATGGTGATGAGGGGAGGGGGAGGGGGAGGAAGAAAGGAAAAAAAGAGAGCAAAAGGAGGGAGGATGAAAAGGAAGGATGAAGGGTAGAAAACAAGCTATAGGGAAGGAGGATGAAAGGAAAGGAGGAAGAGTAGGAGGGTAGGAGGCAAGCTAGAAGAGGAAGGGAGGGAGGGAGGGCGGGAAAGAAGAAGGAGAGAGAAGGGAGGGTTGGAGTGTAGGAAGGAGGAGGGCAAGGTGGAGGGAAGAAAGTAAAGAGGAAAGTGGATGGGAAAGAAGAAGAAAGGGAGGGAGGGAGGGAGGCGAGAAATGGAGACGACAAAAGGCTGCAGATAAGGAAGGATAAATGGATAGGGATGAATAGGTAAATCCAAATATGTATTGTGTTTTTATGTATGAAAAATAGACTACAAAATATGTCCATGCACTGAATCTACCACACCAGAACACACAATAAAAATTGATATAAAGATAATAAACAAAAAATAATATACACACAAATAATAAAAAAATAAAATTTCAAAGCCGCTGTTTAACTACCAACATCCCGGTAGAGACTATTTGAATGTAAAATAAAAATAAAAAACAATAAAAATTATTCTGAATGCGATCGTCAACAAGATAATCAAATTCACTAACCAAGTAGATAATCAGAACGCTGCGTGTACGTTTATGTGTTTGTATGTTTGCTTGTGTGGGTGTGTGGGTGGGTGGGGTGGGGGGTATGCGTCCGTGTGTTTCAGTTATTATATTAGAGAAGAAAAATCAATACAGTTTACCCCGAGACAATGTTAAACGTGGTTGCACATATCCGTAGAGTTTTTCCCCCTAACGTGTGTTTACAGTCTCACGAGGAAGGAGTATAGCGCTCCCATCCACAGCGTAAATTCAATGAAGAAGAATTAGTAATAATAGTAGTAGTAGTAGTAGTAGTAGTAGTAGTAATACTAATACTAATGATGATAATAATAACAACAATATTGATAATGATAACAGTAATAATGATAAAATATGACAAATAAATAAAAAAAGTAAAAATAAAATATAATGCACCGGCATAGCAAATAATTTATTCAAATCAACATCCAAACTCAGAATCAGCGTTAAGTAAGACGACCACGAACAATAACCACAGTAACCCACGAAGATAAAGAAAGAAAAACCCGAAAACAAAGAATCACAACACCAACAATAAGGATAACGATACGAAATAACAGTAATAACGAAACTAATAATCATCATAAGAGAAAAACATAACAAAAACGATAACAACAGCAATAAAAACAGTCCCACAAATACCATATCACGCATAAGTAACAATAATTATTAAGAAAACAAATGCCATATCACGCATAAGTAACAATAGTTATTAAGAAAACAAACACCATATCACGCATAAATAACAATAGTTATTAAGAAAACAAATACCATATCACGCATAAATAACAATAGTTTTTAAGAAAACAAATGCCATATCACGCATAAGTAACACTAATTATTAAGAAAACATGCTATACATCACGACACCTTCCTAATGTTCCCACATGTGGGCGTTTACTCAACTATTGTTAAGAACTGCCATTGTTGCTTTGCCGTAACGCGTCCCTTGTGATCTTCTCAAACGAATTACAATAATGACACTTATTTCTTCCAATCATGTAGTATTACCATTAAGAACCATTACCATTATCAGAGGGCTATTGGTCCCACTAGACTTTTGATCATTCAAAGAGCTAAGTAGAATAGGAAACAGAAAGAAAATTAAATAAATATATTCTTTATGTCATTATCACGCAATTTTTTTTTTCGTCTTTTCCTCAAAACAGAAAAAAATGCAGGAAAGAAAAACAACAAATTATTAAAAAACAGATAACCAGAATGCATAAAAATATAAGCAAAAACGAAAAATAATAATAAAAATAGAAATATCAATACAAAAAAATAAAAATTAAATAAAAATTAAAAGAAAGATGGAATCACACAATCGTCTATTAGTGGATCGATGTGTCCTTCAACAGAGCCAACAATGGCAGGCTTTCCCATTAGTCTAATTTCCGTTTCATTAACAACTTTGGCCACTCAAGGGCGGGAGGGGATGGGGGGGATGGGAGGGGAGGAGGGGAGGAGGAGGAAAGGATGAATAGATGGATAGATGGATGGATGGATGAGTGGGTAGGTAGGTGGATGGATGGATTGATGGATAGGTGGGTGGGTGGATGGATGGCTAAGTGGGTGGGTAGGTGTATGGATAAATAAGAGGAAGAGAAGGAGGGGGAGGAAGAAGAGAAGTGGGAGAAGGAGAAGAAGGAGAAGAAGGAGAAAAGGGAGGAAGAGAAGGAGAAATAAAAGGAAGAAGAGGGAGAAAAAGAGAAGACAGAGGAAGAAGAGGACGAGGAGGAGAAGAAAGAGGGGGAGGAAGAAGAGGGAGAGAAAGAGAAGACAGAGGAAGAAGAGGAAGAGGAGGAGAAGAAAGAGGGGGAGGAAGAAGAGGGAGAGAAAGAGAAGACAGAGGAAGAAGAAGAAGAGGACGAGGAGGAGGAGAAGAAAGAGGAGGAGGAAGAAGAGGGAGAGAAAGAGAAGACAGAGGAAGAAGAGGACGGGGAGGAGGAGAAGAAAGAGGGGGAGGAAGAAGAGGGAGAGAAAGAAAAGACAGAGGAAGAAGAGGACGAGGAGGAGAAGAAAGAGGGGGAGGAAGAAGAGGGAGAGAAAGAGAAGACAGAGGAAGAAGAAGAAGAGGACGAGGAGGAGGAGAAGAAAGAGGAGGAGGAGGAATCGATTCCGCTTAGAAGCGACGGCAGCGAACGGGACGAGGCAAAGGGTTCAACAGAGACAGTAAAGGTGCGTGTTTACAGTGAAAGCTCCGACGCCGGACGATTGGATTCGTGGAAAGGGGGGGGGGGGTAGATTAGGAGGGGGGTGAAGGGGAAAGGAGGGGGGTGAAGGGGAAAGGAGGGGTAGGAGGGAGATTGAAGGAAAGAGATAGAGGTTAGAGATAGAAATAGATAAATGGATTGAGGGAGAAAGAGAGAGATAGAGAGGGAGGGAGAGAGGGAGAGGGAGAGAGAGAGAGAGAGAGAGAGAGAGAGAGAGGGAGAGAGAGAGAGAGAGAGAGAGAGAGAGAGAGAGAGAGAGAGAGAGAGAGAGAGAGAGAGAGAGAAAGGAAAGAGAGAAGAGGAAAATAAAAAAATCTTTTTCATCTTATTCACACACACTCTAGTTACTTAAATTCCACATTTTCAAACATTTTCCCTGCCCCACTTCCTCCCCCCCCTCTCCCCCCACCATGCGTTTCGCCAACGTGAGTCCCTTCCAAACATCACCCTCGGTATTCGCTCGCTATCGGGGCTGCTGTTGCCAGGAGTCCGCGATGTCAGTTGCAGCAGGGGCGGCAAGGCTGACACCCCCCCCCCCTTTCCCCCCTTTTCCCCTTTCTCTTCCCCTCCCGCTTTCACTCCTACCACCCCTTCCCTTCATGTCCTCCTCCAGCTCCCCTCCCCCCTCCCTACTCTCTCTCTCGCAACCCTAACCCCCTTTCCTCTTCCCCTTCCCCTCTCTACCTCATGCACACATGCACACCCCTCCCCCCTTGTCAATACCCCCACTCCTAACCCTTTACCCCTCTCTCCCCCTGCCCCCTCTACCCCATCTCTACCCTGAACCTGCGTCTCCCTCCATGCATAAACCATTATGCAAATGTGTGATAACAACCGAGTATGTCATTATCGCCGGCATAACAAGGTGCGGCATGGTGTGACTGACAGTAACACGAGGGAGTATCACCCCCCAATCCCCCACCCCCACCCCCTGCACCCGTTCCACCCTCCCCTTCTCTACCTCACCCTCTCTCCATCCCTGGAATGACTATGGGCCTGCGATGCCGATCTCTCTCTCTCTTCTCTCTCTCTTTCTTTCTTTCTTTCTTTCTTTCTTTCTCTCTCTCCGCCTCCCCCTTTCTGTTTTCCCCTCCTCCCTTTCTTTCTATCTGAGTCTGTTGTTTGTCTCTCACTCTATTTCTTTCCCCTTCGCTTTATCCTCCTCGCCCTTTCTTTATTCCTTCCCCCTCCCTTAACACTTTTCCCCCTTCTCCCCACCTCCCTCCCTTCCCCTCTATCCCCCATACCTTCTCCCTCCCTTCCCCTCCTTTTCCCTCCCTTACCCCTTTCTCCCCTTCTCCCTCCCTTACCCCTTTCCCCCTTCTCCCTCCCTCCCTCCCTTCCCCTCTCCCCCCCCAACCCCTCCCGCTCGGCTGGATCAAACACGAAACATTTTATCTTCGGGGCCACTCGTTTTCTCTCGAGGAGGAGCACTCGCGAACCTCGACTCGTCATGGAGAGGAAGGCAGAGAGAGAGGGAGGGAAGGAGATGAGGGAGGGAGGGAGGGGAAATGGAAGGAGGGAAGGAGATGAGGGAGGGAAGGAGATGAGGGAGGGAGGGAGGGGAGATGGAAGGAGGGAAGGAGATGGAAGGAAGGAAGGAGGGAGGGAGGGAGAAAGGAGATAAAAAGGGGTAGGTGGAAGTAGGAGAGGAAGGAAGAAGGAGGAAGGAAAGGAGAAGAGGGAGAAGAGGAAGGAGGGGGATGAAGAGGGAGGAAGAGGGAGACGAGGAGAGGGGGGAAGGAGGGAATCTTCAAGGACCTACTTACGGATCTTCAGGAGGAAGAGGAAGAGGAGGAGGAGGAGACGGAGAGAGGCGAAGAGAGGCGGTGAGGGGTGGGGGGGGGGGGGAGGAGGAGGAGGAGGAGGAGGAGGAGGAGGAGGAGGAGGAGGAGGAGGAGGAGGAGGAGGAGGAGGAGGAGGGGGGGGAGGAGGAGGAAGAAGAGGAGGAAGAAGAAAGAGGAGGAGAAGAAGAAAAATAAGAATCAAAGAGAAGAAAAATAAGAAACAAAGAGAAGAAAATGAAGAAGCTGAAGCAGCCAAAGAAGAAGCAGAAGAAGGAGAAAATTACCCCCCTCCCCCCCTCCCCCCTTAAGTTTGCGTGCCTTTGGATATCTGGCGACCGTGGCGTCCGAAGGCGGCGACGACAGCTGGCCGAACTTCCGAGTCCCGCCGATGTTCTTTCGGGAGGATTTTGCTCGTCTTGTGTAGGCGGAAGCGTTCGGTCTTCCTTCCGACGTCTCTCTGTCTCTTTCGCTTGTTATTTAATTTGTTATTTATTTCTTGGTTTCTCCCCCCTCCCCCTCTGTCTCTGTCTCTGTCTCTCTATTTCTTTCTTCCTTTCTTTCTTTCTTTCTTTCTTTCTTTCTTTCTTTCTTTCTTTCTTTCTTTCTCTCTCTGTCTCTCTCTTTCTTTCTCCCACTCTATCCTCCTTTCTTTCTCGCTTTCTCATTCTTTTTCTCTCCCCCCCTTCGCTCTTCCTTATCTTCCCCTTTCTCTCTCTCTCCCTCTCTCCCTCTCCGAGAGTCAACACTCTTTCGTAATCGCAGGCCGGCCCTCGCAGAAAGAGGATTTTGAACTGTCCAAAGAAAAGATAAAGACGACTTTCAATCTACCCCTTGATTGCTCAGCACTTCAATATCTATGTAGTGATTGCGTTTTTCACTCTCTCTCTCTCTGGAAGGAAGATGTTATCTCGTAAAAGGTGTCCGTGTGTGTGCGTGTGTGTGTGTGTGTGTGTGTGTGTGTGTGTGTGTGTGTGTGTGTGTGTGTGTGTGTGTGTGTGTGTGTGTGTGTGTGTGTGTGTGTGTGTGTGTGTGTGTGTGTGTGTGTGTGAGTGTGTGTGTACATATATAAATATATATATATATATATATATATATATATATATATATATATATATATATATATATATACACACATACATACATACACATACATAAATACATACACACACACGCGCGCACTTTCCCCACCAATCCGAATACTTACCAAGCGATTACCACCGCAACAATTGAAAGCAACAGCTATAGTCACGAGTAAGAAACCACAGAGCAATCCCACTTCTGTCAAATTTATAAGCAGCACAACTTTTAAGCAGATCCCAGCCTGCCTTTTCTGAATTCTCAAATGGCACACTGCTATAATCTTCCCTCATGAATTATTCAATTTTTGTTACAATTTAGGATATACATGCATCGCCTGACATGATTTACAATGCTATGATTTTCTTTTTTTTGTTACTCTTGTCACTTTTGAGACTGGTGTTTGTCCTTAAATTCTATGTAAAATAAATACTGGTGGCTATTAAAGCTTTTAAGAATAGTGATGTTTTTTTAAGGGTGGTAAATAATATTGGCAGATTGGTAACAGAAGAATGCATTCAGAAAAAACAATAATAAAATTGTAAAAAGAAAAGATTTCCCTCATACTTAAAGTACACATTTCATCGAAGACACTATAAAATAATTACAAATGTGAAAATTTTACCCCCTCTCCCCCATTCACGCACACGCACGTGAATATTCATCAGCATATCAAATGAAAGACTACAATAATCGGGAAAAATTAAGCGAGAGAGAGAGAGAGAGAGAGAGAGAGAGAGAGAGAGAGAGAGAGAGAGAGAGAGAGAGAGAGAGAGAGAGAAAACGAAAGAAAGAAATAAAACGATAGAAATAAAACAAAGCAACAAAGAAAGTAGAAAAAAAATATATATATAATAAATCCAAAGGCTCCACCTAAATCAAACATCTTAAAATCACGGAACTGATAAACCATAGAAAAAGAAAGGAAGAAAGAAGGGAAGAAAGAAGGAGAAATAAAACCGCATTAATCATTCTCTTTGCAAATAAAATATATCAGGACTCATTCTGTTGGAAAAGCGAAAGATAAAATCGTGATTCGAATGAATAAAATCTACATAAATATATATCAAGAATTGGGATAATAGTGTGAGGGGAGAAGGGGAAAGAGGGGGCAGGGAGAGGGGAAGGGGGTGGGGGACAGGGAGAAGGAGGAAGAGAACATGGAGGAAGGGGGAGGAGGGAAGAGAGAGGTGAGGGGGGGTTAGTCTTCCCTGAGGTCTTAGTTATTCT
This sequence comes from Penaeus japonicus, assembly GCF_977035675.1. Taxonomy (NCBI): domain Eukaryota; kingdom Metazoa; phylum Arthropoda; class Malacostraca; order Decapoda; family Penaeidae; genus Penaeus; species Penaeus japonicus. The sequence continues at coordinate 7,918,237 of NW_028234444.1, read as the reverse complement.
TGGTCACACTCACGCTTCCACGTGGAATGACGGTGCGACTCTCTCTCTCTCTCTCTCTCTCTCTCTCTCTCTCTCTCTCTCTCTCTCTCTCTCTCTCTCTCTCTCTCTCTCTCTCTCGCTCTCTCTCTTTTCCCCTCCCTCTCTCTCTCTATTTCATCCCCCCCCCCCCTCTCTCTCTCTCTCTCTCTCTCTCTCTCTCTCTCTCTCTCTCTCTCTCTCTCTCTCTCTCTCTCTCTCTCTCTCTCTCTCTCTCTCTCTCTCTCTCTCTCTTTCTCTCTCTCTCTCTGTATATATGTGTGTGTGTGTGTGTGTGTGTGTGTGTGTGTGTGTGTGTGTGTGTGTGTGTGTGTGTGTGTGTGTGTGTGTGTGTGTGTGTGTGTGTGTGTGTGTGTGTGTGTGTGTGTGTGTGCGTGCGTGATTGAGAATGAACGACTATGTGTGTGAGTGAAAATGAGCAACTATGAGCGTGAGCGTGTAAGTGAATTGAAGAGCAACGTACATAATCAACCGAGTAAGTGATCAATGAATGGCCACATACATCTCTAAACTAAAAAACACACCAACACCCCTCCCTCCCTCCCCCAACGACCCAACCACCCAACCCGCCCCTCGAACGCAACAACCACACAACCGCAAGTCATGTCACCGGCTCGTAACGTGCATTATTCAACCACGTCACACCGGCCGCCCCTGCCCTATGAACCCACTGGCACTGGGACGAGAGTGACCAACTACGCTGACACCGTTCTTTCTCTCTCTCATTCCCTTTCTCTCTTTTTCTATATCTTTCTTTTTTTTTCTTTCTCTCTCTCATTCCCTTTCTCTCTTTTTCTATATCTTTTTTTTTCTTTCTCTCTCTCATTCCCTTTCTCTCTTTTTCTATATCTTTTTTTTTTTTCTCTTTCTCTTTCCTTTTTTTTCTTTTTCTTTTTTTAGCCTGTCTCTCTTCATCATTTTCTGTTTCTATGTCTATCTCTCTTAATCTCCCACTCTCTCTTTTTCTTTCTCTCTTAATCTCTCTTTTTCTTTTTTATTCTGTCACTTTTCGTTTCCCTCGCTTTCCCACATCATATTCTCAACAGCTCTCTCTTTTTTCTCTATTTTTTCTCTTTCTTTCCTCTCTTCCACTTCCTCTTCCCCCCACCCCACCCCCACACCCACCCCCACCGGCAGCCCACACAAAAAAGGATCAATAAGAATTCCATTATAATTGTGTTACCTCACAACAGCACTCGGAATGTTGCAGTAGTGCCGTTCCTCCCCCCTTTCCCCTCCCCCCCTCACTCCCTGTCTCCCGTTTCCCCCTCCTCTCCCCCCTCTCCCTGCCTCCTCAATCTCCCCTCTTCTCCCCTCCCTCCCCCACTCTCTGCTTTCCTCTCCCCTCCCTCCCTCCCCCTTCTCCCCTCCTCTCACACTTTCGTCCCCTCTTCCCTTACCCTCCTCTCCTCCCTCCCTCATTCGCTCTCCCCCTCCCTTCCTCCCCTCCTCCCACTCCCTCCCCCGTCTGGCATAGGCCAAGCTGGGATAATTATTGGACTGCTGTGCAAAGGCTTTTACATGCATGTGTTTGTGTCGGTTTGCAGAGAACGCGGAAACGTTCACGTACATATCTACTGGCAAATACACGCACATACATGCATACACACATAAACACACAAAGACCCCAGATACACCCCCTCTCCTTCTCTCCTTGTCTCTGTCTGTCTCTCTATCTGCGCCCCCCCCCCCCATAACGCAGAAACACTCTAGCTTCACTCTTCCTCTTCCCCCCTCTCTCTCTCTCTCTCTCTCTCTCTCTCTCTCTCTCTCTCTCTCTCTCTCTCTCTCTCCCTCCTTGTTCTCCCTCCCCACACATCCCTCGCCCCATATCCCCCCTCCCCCATCAACGCAGCCGCCCCTGTCCCGCCCTCGGTCCGCCGTCCCTCCGAACGCCGAGGCCGCAGCAGTCAAGACTCCTCCCTTTTCGCATTTAATTAAGCGAATGTTCCTCCTGGGAAGCGTTGGACTCTTAAAGAACATTGTCCTTAATCTCACCCTTGGAAGAGCCCCAGCTGCCTCTCCTCCTCCTCCTCCTCCTCCTCCTCGGTTTTGTTTTAAGTCTTTGTCTATCTATTTATTTCATCTTATGAATCTGAATTTGTTTTGGGTTTTGTTTTCTGTTGTTTTTTTTTAGATTTTTTTTTCTCTTTTTTTCGGGCGGACATTGTTGTTTTTATTTGTGTGATTCTCTTGTTCGTGTTTCTCTTTCTTCTCTTCTTCTTTTTGCATATACTTTATCCTTATCTTTTATTCGCCTTAATTCTCTCCTCTTTCATATTCTTTTTCCTCGGATATTTCCTTTTCACCTCCTCTTTATTCAACTTCATTACCCGCAGAGAGAATACTTTTATGAGTCTATATTTTCTTTATAAATGTCTATGTTTCCTTAATAAATGTCTATTTTTTCTTTAAAACCGTCTATGCTTCTTTTATAAAAGTCTTTTTTTTCTTAAAAAATCTCTAGGTTTCAAAAAAAAAAAAACTCTTAAAAAGAAAGTCTATTAACAAGCGGCCAGACCGCCTGCTTAACAGAGAGTCAAACAGACCGATGGAAATAGAGGTTGGCTGAGCGGTGGCCAAACATTTTGATAATGGAGACATCGAGTGAAAATTACAAGTATATAAATTGGAATATGTTTCTCGTCCCTCTTCGTCTTCGTATTGCCTTCTTCATTTTCTTTTGCTTTCTCCTTTCTTCTTTTTCCGCTTCTGTTTCTTTTTTTTTTTCTTCTTCTTCTTCGTCTCTCTCTCTATACCTGATCCATCCCTACGTCTTTCTCCTTCTCCCCTTCCCCTTCCCTCTAACCACTCCCCATTCCATTGCAATTACTCTAGCTTCGTAGGGAAGGGGAGCGCTGCCCCCTATCCACACACACCCTGGTCATTACCTGCTCTATCACGCCATCTGAACAGCCCCTCCTCTGTTTGTCTATGTGTCTGGCTGTTCTGCTGACCTAGCCTAACCCCGCCAGCCCTCATCCAACTCAGGCATAGACTATACTACGTGTTTCGGTGTATCTATTCGATTTATATATTCGTTTCTCGTAATCTATAAAGAGGGGGAGGGAGTGGGAGAGAGGGGAGAAAAGAGAGAGAGAGAGAGAGAGAGAGAGAGAGAGAGAGAGAGAGAGAGAGAGAGAGAGAGAGAGAGAGAGAGAGAGAGAGAGAGAGAGAGAGAGAGAGAGAGAGAGAGAGAAAGAGAGAAACTACCACAACCCCCCTCCCCCCAAAACAGAGTAATTGATCAATGAAAAGACAGATAAATCCAGGGAAAACAACTCCTTTCCCCTTTCCCATCTAACCATAGGCAGAAAGCCCCTGCCTCTCCCCTCAATACGTAACGTCCCCTCAAGTCCCCTCACCTTTTTCCTGTGACACACCAGTTGATATTCTGGGAGGGAGGGCTGGCCATGTCCGAATTAACTATTCTCTGGCCTTTTATGTGTCGTGTTGCTGTTGCTTTTCCGTTGCAGGTTCGGTACGTCGTCGACTTTGGTTATAATCCAAATAATAATTATAATACCTATAATTATAATAATAATAATAATAACAAAAAAAATAAGAAGAAGAGACAAAAAGAGAGATAGAAAGAGCGAAAAAAAGAGAAAGAAAGAGAGAGGGAGAGGGAGAGGGAGAGGGAGAGAGGGAGGGAGGGAGGGAGGGAGGGAGGGAGGGAGGGAGGGAGGGAGGGAGGGAGGGAGGGAGGGAGGGAGGGAGAGAGAGAGAAAAAAAAACAGTAGAGTCCCAGTAGCTATACGCATGTGCCAAACCTACAAAAGCCTAATTTCCCTATCCATAAACAAATCAAAATAAATAAAATAAAACAAAATAAGAGAAAGAAAAAAATCCACATTTATAGCCAAATTACTAATTAACTCCGCATCTGTTGGGAAATTCTAAAGGGAAAAGGAGCCAGGGCATAAAACGTCTTTTTAGCTCGAGAAAACCTGACACAACATAAGGGTTTATTACTCGTTAAACATATGGCGCAGAGAGAGAGCAAGAAAGGCGGGGAGAAAGAGAGGGAAAGGTGGAGATGGGGAGAAAGAGAGAAAGAGAGAACCGGGGAGAGGGAAGGATGGAGAGGGGGAGAGAAAGAAAGAGAGAGAGAGAGAGAGAGAGAGAGAGAGAGAGAGAGAGAGAGAGAGAGAGAGAGAGAGAGAGAGAGAGAGAGAGAGAGAGAGAGAGAGAGAGAGAGGAAGAACGAAGACAGAGATAGTGAGAGAACGAGAGGGAAAGATGGGGAAATGGAGTAAGAGAGGGAGAGGGAGAGGGAGAGAGAATGAGAAGTAGGAGAAAAAAAGAAAAATATAAAAGAAGGAAATAGAGAGGGAGAGAAGGAGAAGGAGAGAATAAATGTGTAGTTTGGAAGAGAAGGCAGGAGATAGAGATAGAGATATATAGATAGACAGATAGATAGAGAGAATAAGAGAATAAGAGAAACAGAGAAACAGAGAAAGAGAGAGAAATAGAGAAAGAGAGAGAAATAGAGAAAGAGAACGAAATAGAGAGAGAATCATGGAGAGAAAGAGCAAGAGAGAGGCGGCTCTCCATCCTTTTTTAATCTGGGTTAATAGCCCTGTAAACCTTAACAAAAAGTCCATCGCCATAGCTACCGATTCCCCAATTACGTTTTCATGATTTAAAAACTATTTTTATTTTTTTTTCTCTTTTTTTTTCTTCTTTTTTTCTGGCATTCTAGGAATCAACGGTTTGGATAGGTCGGAGTTATTTTTTTTTAAATAAATGATATCTTAAAATAATCGCTTTCGTAAAAAATGTCGCTTCTGATCTGGATGTAAATTAAAAATGAAAAGGAGTAAACGTAACGTAAGGGGGAAGTAAAGTAAAAATAAAACAGTAAGACATATCAAGAGAGAAAGAGTGAGAGAGAGTGAGAGTGAGTGAGAGAGAGAGAAAGAGAGAGAGAAAGAGAGAGAGAGAGAGAGAGAGAGAGAGAGAGAGAGAGAGAGAGAGAGAGAGAGAGAGAGAGAGAGAGAGAGAGAGAGAGAGAGAGAGAGAGAGAGAGAAAAGAAGAGAGAGAGAGAAAAAAAGAGAAAGAGAAAGAACGAGAAAGAAAGAAAGAAAGAGGGAAACAACCCTAAGCTTTTAGTATGTTGTACACAAGCAAGACTAATGACAAAAACGAAAACAAAACAAAAAAAAAGGTCCAGGAATTCCTCTTATAAACTTGCCAAAACACTTTTAAACAAGGATAAATGTGAGAAAAATATGAGACGTTTTTTTGCATCTCGATTCTAATTTCATCCCAGCCTTCTTTGGAGGTTAAGTCACAGGAATAAAAGCAATATACATTTTTTTTTTTTTATCTCAAATTCAGTAAACAAAATTTATAAATATACAAGGACAGGAAAAGGAACAGGAGAAGAAGAAATGGACGAAGAAGAAGTATAAGAAGAAAAAGAAGAATGAAAGAAAATGAAGAAGTAAAAGAAGTAGAAAATGAAAGAAAATAAGGAAGTAAAAGAAAAAAAAAGAAAGAAAAGAAAAGAAAAAAAAAGAAAAAAAAAACGTATACAATAAATCATAAAATTTCCCAACCACACTAAAGGAAATAAAACAAAAGAAGGAAAAACATGACAAGGAAACCAAACAAACAAGAATAACAAAATGAAAACAACAACAGCAACAACAACAACAACAACAAAACCAAGCATAGCACAGAGGAGAACAACCAACCAACGAAGCCCAAAAGGCCCTCACCCTCGGCCGCTTACGAAGGCGCGCTGGAGAGTCCTTCATTAGGACTCGAGATCACGTTCCCGACAACACTCACGATTGCGAAATAAACGTCGGCAGGAGGCGAGGAGAGCCGAGACGCGTGTGTTGCATGTTCGAGTCATGCAATATCCATGTCATGCACAAGGAGGCCCAGCGGTGAACGGGCACACGCACACGTATAACACTAACGCTAACGCTAACACACACACACACACACACACACACACACACACACACACACACACACACACACACACACACACACACACAACACACACGCACGGTCCTCTACACATGCACATCTTGACCCTCCAACTATTAGACTGGTTGCAAGCAAGCAAATCTCTGCGTCGAGGTTTTAATTACGCTGCTAATGAACGACGATTAAGCTAATGGCCTGAAGGGGGAGGAGGAAGAGGGAGGGGCGGGTTGCTCAGGCTGGGTGGCAGGGGGGGGGGAGGGATGAAGGGATAAATTTCACTCCAACGACAGCAAAAGATATCGACACTCCACCTACCCCCTCCCTCTCCCTCCGAAGGACTCCGTAGAACCTCACAGGACCCCGTAGGACCCCGTAGGACCCTGTAGGACCCCCGTAGGACCCCCTCCCCCCTGAGAATAACTAGAGTATTGTTGCCTTGATGCGTCGGTGCTGTGGCTTGCCTTTGCGTCTGTGCAAGCTAGGCGGTGGGGAAAAATATGATCAAATGCAAACTAATTTCAACTTCCTAAGCACCAAAGATTATAAAATGAAAGAAGACGAGAGAAGAAAACAGACTAAGGAAAGAAACCACCCCGGGAGAACCGAGGACAGACTGAACTTAGGTCACAGTGACACACGTAGCTCGAGGTACGAATGTGTTTGGTTGACTTCACAACGCAAGAGACGTAGAAGTAAACAGGTCTCTTGTTTGTGTGACCTTGTTTTGCTTCCTTTAGACCTTTAGCTAACAAAAAAAGGTAGTGGTTTCACCCGGTAGGTTAATTGGCGTCTTCGTTTGTTAGCGGGATTACGCAAGAAGTTACTATTGGGATCTTAATATCCAATTAAAAGATATATGGCTAGTGCTATCCGTCATAGAAAACGGAAGTTAAGAAAAATCTTTTCTGAGTGCTTTCTGCTATCATAATCATCATCATCGTCATCATTATTATCATCATCATTATTATTATCATTGCCATTACTCTATCCCCATCACAAGTGATTCTTTGAAATGACGCCGAAAAAATCCCTGGTTAGTCATTATCCTCATATGGATAATGATAACATATAACCGTACGTACTTACAGCTTTATTATTGGTGTATCGAAGGGATACAAAAGGACCTGAGGTTATAATGCTATATCAATCATTAAATTAATAATTAGATTAATCTCATTCAAAGAAATCGCTGTTACCTAACCTTTGGAGAGAGAGAGAGAGAGAGAGAGAGAGAGAGAGAGAGAGAGAGAGAGAGAGAGAGAGAGAGAGAGAGAGAGAGAGAGAGAGAGAGAGAGAAAGAGGAGAGAGAGAGAGAGAGAGAGAGAGAGAGAGAGAGAGAGAGAGAGAGAGAAGAGAGAGAGAGAGAGAGAGAGAGAGAGAGAGAGAGAGAGAGAGAGAGAGAGAGAGAGAGAGAGAAGAGAGAGAGAGAGAGAGAGAGAGAGAGAGAGAGAGAGAGAGAGAGAGAGAGAGAGAGAGAAGAGAGAGAGAGAGAGGAGAGAGAGAGAGAGGAGAGAGAAAGAGAGAGAGGAGAGAGAGAGAGAGAGAGAGAGAGAGAGAGAGAGAGAGAGAGAGAGAGAGAGAGAGAGAGAGAGAGAGAGAGAGAGAGAGAGAGAGAGAGAGAGAGAGAGAGAGAGAGAGAGAGAGAGAGAGAGAGAGAGAGAGAGAGAGAGAGAGAGAGAGGGGGGAAGGGGGAATATAATCACTGGTATTCATCAACACATAATAATCCGGTGGTTATCTTAAGATAATCCTCTGATACCGAGAAAGAGATCAAACAAGGCCAGAAAAAGACGAAGCAGAGGAAGACGAAGAAGAGGAGGAGGAAGAGGAAGACGAAGAGGAGGAGGAGGAGGAGGAGGAGGAGGAGGAGGAGGAGGAGGAAGACGAAGAGGAGGAGGAAGAAGAAGAAGAGGAGAAAAAGGAACATAATGTAGAGGAGAAGGAAGAAACAAAAGGAAGGGGAAGTGGGAAAAGAAAAAGGAAAACGAAAGAAGAAGAAGAAGAAGAAGAAGAAAAAAAAAAAACTTCCACAAACGGGCTGTTACTCCGGAAATGACAGCGACAGATTCAGCGCCAGACAAACTGGTCTCTGTCTCGCAGTGAACAAAAGCCGATCTGTTGGCTTGCAAGTTCAAAGCAACTTTTCGGGAAAGATTATACCGCGATATGTTGGTTCCTTCTGTACAAAGGACAGATGTTCCGGTATGTGTGTGCCTGTCTGCTTGGCTGTGCTCTCTGTTTGTCTCTCGCTCGCTCTCCATCTACCCTGTGATCATTCTCCATCGGACTTACTCGCTCTCGCTCTCTCTTTCTCTCGCTCTCGCTTTTGCTCTCTCTCTCTCTCTTTATCTCTCTCTATTTCTCTTTCTCTCTCTCTTTCTCTTTTTTTCTTTCTCTCTCTCTCTCTCTCTCTCTCTCTCTCTCTCTCTCTCTCTCTCTCTCTCTCTCTCTCTCTCTCTCTCTCTCTCTCTCTCTCGAATCAACTGACACAAGTTAATTTATAATTTATAGTAATCCCATTGCTACGATGATTTCATTTCAAAATCATAATATGACGCATTTCGCAACCCAATTCTTAAATCTCAAGGGTTAAAAATACGTTTATGTTATATTTCGTTTGATCTAATTTGCAAACTTAATTTCGAGGGGATACAGGAGGATATCTAATATAAAAAGTTCATTTGAAAAGTGGATTTATATTAGTTCTGTCGACACACAAACAGACTAACACGTGTACAAGCACATATACAAATGCTGTATTTAGTTAACAACTGAATAGAGATGCATATCTCTCTCTCTCTCTCTCTCTCTCTCACATTTCTATCTATTCATCAACCTACAACCCTCCCCCCACACACACACTCCCTCCCATCCACCCACCCACCCACCCACAGGGCCGATCAGTCAACACACCCAGAAAGCCGAGTCTTCACCCAAAGCCGCATTACAGATCTCCCGACCTTCCTTCCCTATTAATATTAATAACCTATGTGATTCCTACTGTTTCTATATATTTAGTTCTTTTTTCCTTTCTTTAAATCTCCAGGATATGTGTTTTAAAAAATGTGACATGGATTGTTCAACTGGCTGCTGAACAATTTAGCGGAAGTATGTATTCAGTAAGACATTAATTCTGTGTTTGCTTCGTACATAGGTATTAGCTAGCTCTAAGTGGAGGAGGAGGAGGAGGAGGAGGAGGAGGAGGAGGAGGAGGAGGAGGAGGGGGAGGAGGAGAGGGGAGGGAGGGTGGAGGGAGAAGGAGGAGGGGGGGGAGAGACAGAGAGAGGGGGGGCGAGAGAGAGGAGAGAGAGAGAGAGAGAGAGAGAGAGAGAGAGAGAAAAGAAAGAGAGAGAGAGAGAGAGAGAGAGGAGAGAGAGAGAGAGAGAGGGGAGAGAGAGAGAGAGTAAGAGAGGAGAGAGAGAGAGTAAGAGAGGAGAGAGAGAGTAAGAGAGAAGAGAGAGAGAGAGAGAGAGAGAGAGAGAGAGAGAGAGAGAGAGAGAGAGAGAGAGAGAGAGAGACAGAGAGAGAGATGGGAGGAGGGGGGAGGGAGATGATGACGATGAAGAGAAGTGCGAGAGGGAGGAAGGAAGGAAGGAATTAATGGATGGATGGATGGATGGATGGATGGATGGATGGATAGATGAATGGGATAGATGGGGGAGGGAGGATCTTGGCAATGAAAGGGAGGGTAAAGGGGAGGGGGAGAGTGGAAAGTCAACCTCCTCCTCCCCTCCCATCTCTCTCTCTCTCTCTCTCTCTCTCTCTCTCTCTCTCTCTCTCTCTCTCTCTCTCTCTCTCTCTCTCTCTCTCTCTCTCTCTCTCTCTCTCTCCCTCCTAAACATCCGATCACCTCTTCTCCCCCTACGTTATCATCTGTGCCTAGATCATCATCCTTCATCATTATCACCCCCACCTGGGTTAGCCCTCCTGCCCTTAGCGCCCCCCTCCACCCCACCCCCAACCAGTCCTAACCCCCAATCACCCTGCGACACATTGCATCAATACATCAACCTGACCGAACTACCCTAGGGAAGAAGAGAAGTGGATCCCCCCCCCCTCCCGATCATCCCCATCACCCCCTCCCTCTCCCTCCCTGATCACCATCACCCTGATCACCCCCTCCCTCTCCCTCTCCCTCCCTCCCTGATCACCCCCTCCCTCTCCCTCCCTCCCTCCCTGATCACCCTGATCACCCCCTCTATCTCCCCCTCCCCCATAAAAATTGACGTGGGATATCCCTTAAATATCACAAACAAACAAAAAAAAAACACGCAAATCCATGGACACTATAAAAAACACTCACTCGCTACTTACACACTCACTCATTCAACTCACTCACCCACACACAAACACACACACACACGGAACATAACTACTGCGGTATTTTGCGCCACAGACTTTCTCTCCCCGGCCATCGATCTAACTCCCCCCCCTATCCCTCGCCCCCCACCAGTGAGCCCACCGCCCCCCCCCCTTACCCCCACCAGCGAGCCCCCCCCCCTCCCCCCACCAGCGAGCTCACCGCCATCTCTTAACCTGATCTCATATATCCACGTAACATTCGCCTTTCGCTCTCTTTATTTGCTTTATATCTTCCTCCTTATTTGTGTTCTAATTCATAATGTTATTAAATACGCTCTCGTTTCCTCTCTTTCCTATTCGTTGTTTCTTTCATTCGGTTTTTCTTTTCTTTTCTTTCTTTCGTTTGTTCGTTCTCTCTCTCGCTCTCTCTCAAACAAACAAATAAACATATGGAAAAAGTACATATAAACATAAAGAAGAAAAAAATCCAAAATATCCGCTTTCATAAACACACAAAATAAAAGACAAAGAATTATAAAAAAAAAAAATCAGAATACACTCCATAACGGTAAGACAAAAACAATCGTATCCCACAATACACCTATACATAACTACAGACAAACAGAAAAAAAAACACACAATAAACTCCATTCCTACAAGAAACAAAACACTCGAACCCAATAACACACACATTCATAAACACAACAAAGACAAAAAACACACACAAAAAAAATCGAATAAACTCCCTTTTCAATAAGACCATAAAAAAATGACCGAGCATCAAATGATCCTTATTCATAAACAATCAAAATGCGTCCAGATGAATCTCCCGACTGTAACGTGTAGTTTTCGGTTGGTTTTTTGTTGTATAAATTCTGAAAGTTATCTTTTTTTTTACTGTATGGATTCTGAAAGTCTCTTTTTTAAAGAATGCAAGTTCTTATATATTCTATTTTCTTGCTTTCATTCTTTTAAAGGTATAACTTTATCATAGATAGATTCATTCTTATAATTATAATGCCGTTTCTCTTTCCATAAAGTCTTTTACTTACTTTCCTTTTCTTTCTTATCATTATTAGTTATTTATTACTTACTTACTTATTACTTACTTATAATTTTTTTTATTCTCATATATTTATCTATTTTATCAAAGTAGTCAATTCTTCCTGTTGTTTTACTTGGGGAAAAGCGGGAAAGTTTT
>NW_028234444.1:7869251-7879251 GCF_977035675.1 Penaeus japonicus | reverse complement strand
GGGTGAGATAGAGAAATGGAAAGAGGGAGGAAGAGAGAAAGGGAGAGAGGGAAGGAAGAAAGGGAGAAAGAAAGGGAGAGAGAGGGCGGTACAGGAACACCAACCTCGAGCCCGTAAGCGTGAACCGCTGGTATTTACATTCCCCGTAAACAATCGTCTTTCCCGAGCCATCAGCGGCGGCGTTCGTTCGTTCGCTCGCTCGCTCGCGCACCGGTAGCATCCGCTTTAACGGACGGAGCCTCCAGCGAACGCGGCCAATTTCAGAGCACCGCGGACCCGAGCGAACGCGGCTACACACACACACGCACGCACGCACGAACGAACGAACGAACGAAGCCTATGTTGTGTTTCCTGCTTTGTGAAGGAGGGAGGAGGAGGAGGTGGAGGATTTTGTACTACCTCTTGATGTCATTTCCGTAAAAAAAGGAGGATGTCAAGAGAGGGGGAGGAGGGGGGAAGGAGGAGGGGAAAGGGAAGAGAATGTCTATAATTCCTCCTTCCTAGTCTACTCTTTTTTTTTTCTTTTTTTCTTACCTCTTGACGCCAATTCCTAAAAAAAAGAATGTAAAGAAACTGCAAGGAGGGAGGAGGAGGGGAAGGAGTAGGAGAGGTGAAATAAAGTTGAAGGAAGGAAAGGGAGAGAAGGAAGGGAAGAATATCGTCTACAATTCCCCCTGTTTGCCACTAGTCTCTCCTTTTCTTCCTCTTCTCCCTCTCTCTTTCGGTCCCTCCTGAAGCGCCGATAGACCCCTTCCGTCCCGTCTATCTCCAACCCATCCATCCCCAGAGGTCACGCCCTTAGGAGACCTCCAAACCCATTCCCATTCCCGCGACCTAAGAGCTACAGCCGTCGGACAAGGTCATTGGGACAAAAATGGCAAGCGTTTGGCTCGTTTGACCGTCGCGGCACTCAGCCCTGTCAGTGTCTGTTCGAAGTACACGAATGCAGAATAGGATGAGAGGGAAAGAATACATACATAATATATATATATATTATACATATATATATATATTATATATAATATAATATATATATATATATATATATAGATAGATAGATAGATATAGATTTTATATATATATATTATATATTATATATATATATATATATTATATACATACATACATTATATATATATATATTATATATATATATTATATATATTATATATATGTATGTGTATATGTGTATATGTGTATATAAATGTATGTGTATATGTATGTGTATATGTATGTAAATGTATGTATATGTGTATATATGTATATGTGTATATGTATATATGTGTATATGTGTATATATGTATATGTATATATGTATATATGTATATATGTATATATGTATATATGTATGCATATATATGTATAAATATATATGTATAAATATATATATATATATATATATATATATATATATATATATACACACATATATACAAACAAACACACCAAGGTCGAATTCCAAACACAAGACACAACTCCCTCAAAACCAGAAGGCAAAGAACCGCCCACACAAACCCAAGCCTCTCGTCCGCCACCAGCACTCGGCCGCCCCAAGTTCTCCGGGTATCGGAAAACAATAGAAATTCTTGCCGCCCGCCCGTGTTTACTCTCTCACATCCGCGAGTACACAACCTCTATCGCAAATCCATGTTAATTGCTCACTTGCATTTGATCCACTTGTCACGGGCGGGCGGGCGGTGTGGGGGGGAGGTGGGGCTGAGGGGAGCGGGGAGGAGAGGTGGGGAGGTGAGAGGAAACGAGGTGAGGGGGGAGGGAAGGGGTGGGAAAGGGAGGCCGGGCTCGGTAAGTCGTGAAGATGTTGAATGTGGAAAGAAGGTTCAATGTAGTGGGGAGGTTCTAAGTCATGAGGGGGTTCAATGTGGCACGGAGGTTCAATTCCGAATGAGAGAACGGAGGAAGGAAAGCAAGGAATCAAGGGAGAATAAACCAACGAAAAGAAGAAGAAGAAGAGATGGAGTAGAAAAGATCAAGAATCGGTAAGAAAGAAGAATAATCTATAAAAGGAAGAAAGAAAAGAAAGAAATAAAAGAGTTAAAGGAAGAGAAAAACAAAGATCGAGGAAGATAAGTTTGGAAACGTTTCAAGAAAAGAAAAAAAAAAGAAAAAAACGCACTTGAAATCACGTGAGAACTTTCCTTCAAGAAAAGGAAACTTCACGTGGGACGAGAGAAATGCAAGAGAGGAGGAGGAGGAGGAGGAGGGGGAAGGGAGAAGGAGAAGAAGGAAAAGGAGAAAGAGGAGGTAGATAAGAAGACAAAGGAGAAGAAGAAGAAGGACTAAAGACGAAGGAGAAGAAAGAAGAGAGAGAGAAATGGATGGAGACACAGACGTCAAAGAAGAAAGAATACGGAGGAGGGGGAGGAGAAGGAGGCAACGAGTATGTTAATATACCGCCCATACGTCAAGTGTCTGAAGCAGTTGTGACGTCATGGGCGGTGTATGTGTGTGTGTGTGTGTGTGTGTGTGTGTGTGTGTGTGTGTGTGTGTGTGTGTGTGTGTGTGTGTGTGTGTGTGTGTGTGTGTGTGTGTGAGTGTGTGTGTGTGTGTGTGTGTGTGTGTGTGTGTGTGTGTGTGTGTGTGTGTGTGTGTGTGCGTGTGCGTGTGCGTGTGCGTGTGCGTGTGCGTGTGCGTGTGCGTGAGCGTGTGCGTGAGCGTGTGCGTGAGCATGTGCGTGAGCATGTGCGTGAGCGTGTGCGTGTGCGTGTGTGTGTGAGAGGGCGGGGGAGCCAGGGTGAGATGGACCCTTGATGAGGCTGCCAGAAACCCTGTCATTGGTGACCCACTGTTCTCGCAGACACGGCTCCCCACTCTCCTTCTTTCTCTTTCTCCTTACCAGTAAATCAGAATTTAATTGAAATATAACGAAACGGAATAAGTGAATATGATTGAGTCTATATTTCTCGTTGTGTCTTCCAGAAAGAAAAATATAATTGGTGATCCACTGTTCTCCGACACTCGGCTTTTTGTCTTCCTTTATTCTTCCTATGCTTAAATAGGAGGTCCGGAAAGAGGAAGTAATAGGAAGAAAGAGGCTATAATTAAATAGAGGAGGTAATAGGTAAAAAGATGAGTTTATAGGAAGAAGGAGGTGGTAATAGGAAGGAGAAAGTGGTAACAGGAAGAAAGAGGAGGTAATAGGAGGAAGGAGGACATAATAAGAAGAAAGAGGAGGAAACAGGAAGAAACAATTAATCAATAAATGAAGAGTAACGTCTGCTCGTTTACTCTTGCTGTGACAGACCATCTTTGTCACACTATTCTCTAACACGTGACTTTTCATCTTTATTAATTCTCATTCTGATTACACGACCGAGAAGGGACGCAGGACGCAGGCCAATAATAAAGACAGAAAGTGCAAAATGAACTCGAGGTCTGCGGTTGAATAAATTCCTGTTGCAACTCCATCGGGGACACTAGCTCGTCACGCCCCGCCCCGCCTCGGCTATTGCAGCTGTTTATTTTTATCATTTTTTGTTTACTTTCTCTCTTTTATTTTCTGTGTTTCGCTACTCAGTGTGATGGACGAGTGTTTAAGTGTTTTGGGGGGCACAGATCTGCAACATTCATATACGTACACAGAAATTAATCCATCAGAACACGCTCACGAAAACGTTCACACAGACACACACACACACAATCACACACACACACACACACACACACACACACACACACACACACACACACACACACACACACACAATCACACAGACATCCATACAAATACATCCATCAGTACATACATACGTCTGCACAAGCACAAGCACAAGCACACGCACACACATAAACGCCCCCGGCCCGAGTCACCCAGCAACAAGCCGAGGGAGGTTGAGGCAGCCGGGCGGGAGCAGCACCCGCCATAGAGTGACTAATTTTAGCGAGAGACTTGCCTTGACCTTTGGCGTGCGAATGCTGGGTACAATATGACCTCGCTCTTTGCAGGGCGTGACCTTCCTTTGGATTGTGTATGACATGATTCTTCGTTCTGTGTATGACCTTACCTTGTTCTGTACTTGGCATGACCTTTCGCTTGGTTCATGATATGAATTTATTTCGCTCTTTGCATGGCATGAACTTCTTTGGATTGTGTTGTGCCCTCGTGTTGGGTGACTTTCTTTGGTATGGTCTGACCCTGACCTAATCTCTGGAATGTGTCGCCTGAACCCCAAGAATGCGCTGAACCCTAGTGACGGTGACCTGACCTAGCTAAGTCTGTGTTAAAGTGTCAGCTGGGAACCTGACCTTTCCTAAGAATACACAGGAATTCCTGGTTCATGACCTGCTTTTCCTACAACTGGAGTGGCCTTCTCTGCATAACATTTAACTTTGACCTTGTCTGACCTTTGCGCACCGATTCAACCCTAACGTTGTCTCTTGTATTACATAATTTTCATTGACATCTAAGTTATCTAACATTAAAATATGCCTATATGATCTTCCATTCATAATGAGCAAACTGTTTCATATATAAGGATACTATCGTTAATAAGTAAAAGTAAAACCAACAACATTTAAAACAATATATTTCATATCTGCAATTTTCTTCATCCTTGCAGAAATCCTTTCGTTTTGGCAGCATCACCATGACAAACCACAACGACCTTTCTAGCAACCATACTCACGGTCGATAATTGCGTGCGGTTATCCCCTCTCTCCAATACTATCCTACAGAACACTCACCTGCAAAAAAGAGAAAGAAAATTAGTTTGTTAATAAAGACATTCAAAATAACACGAACGAACGGTAACAAATATAGTATGTGTGTCTTAACTGTCAAATTGCATTGTTATATTTCGGCGTGCATTATCAAGATCACTGTCGTCAAGATCACCCCCCCTCCCCCTCCCCCTCCCCCTCCCCTCCCTCTCCCCCTCCTCCTCCGCACCCTCCCACGTTGATTCGAATAATTCATAGAAAATTGGAAAATAGAAGAAGGGTGAATTCTGGTCTTTCATTTATACATAGAAGAGGGAGAGGGAGAGGGAGAGGGAGAGGGAGAGAGAGGGAGAGGGAGAGGGAGGGAGAGGGAGAGAGAGAGAGAGAGAGAGAGAGAGAGAGAGAGAGAGAGAGAGAGAGAGAAAGCGAGAGAGAGAGAGAAAGAGATAGATAGAGAGAGAGAGCCAACACAAAACACACAAAATCCGCATTAACCCCTCCCCCCTTAATCTCAATAATCTCATAGGCAAAATGACCCCAAACCCTCCCCTTTTTTCTCCTCTTTCCCCTAAATTCTCCCTCATACCCTCGCATGCAGCCTTTCATTCCCTTCCCACCGCCTGCAATGCATGATTGCATGACTAATCCGGAACTGAAGCTTCTAATCTAACCATTGAAAGAATCAATTATCCATTCGCGTCATGTCAAATTAATATGAGAAAAGATGATTCAATATAACGGCCTTTTTAGTGTGTATGCATATGTGCACACGCCTACGCCCACGCCCACGCCCACGCACGCACACACACACACACACACACACACACACACACACACACACACACACACACACACTCAAAAATAAAAATAAAGAAAAACAAAAATAAATACAAACAGACAGACAAACAGAACACCACCCATAAAAATGCTCTCGATTCCGCGGCAATTAAGGAAAAGGCAACGAAAAACGCCGAGGAAAACACTCTGTCATCGGCCGCCTCTCGCGCTGTCTCTCCAGGACCCGGATGTGGGCGGGGAAAGGCCGGTCACTCGCTGCTTCTTGTTTATCATTTTAGCGCGATCTTTCCTGAAGAGCCGTGCAGACGTATAACTAAATATACGTACATATGTTTATCTTTATATGTTTATACATACATACATACATATATATATATATATATATATATATATATATATATATACAGTATATATATACATATATATATATATATATTATATATATATATATAATATATATATATATACTGTATATATATATATATATATATATATATATATATATATATATATATATATATATACGTATATATATATATACATATATATAAATATATATATTATATATATATATATATAAATAATATACGTATATATATATATTATATATATATATATATATATATATATAATATATGTATATATATATATATAGATATACATATATATATATATATATATATATATATATATATATATATATATATATATATATATATAAATAATATATCTATATGTACGTATGTATGTATAAATGTATGCCTATTTATTTCATGGGAGTGTACAGTGTATACATTCAAACATACATACATACATTAATAAATATATCAATATACATACACACCGCAATCGCAAAGACAAGAAGAGCAAAAAAACACCCCCCCCTCACGCCCAAAATGCTCGCAAACAACAGCAAGCAAAAGAGCCTAATCCGTTGTCGTGCAACGTGCAAGCTCGTGACGTCATCTCTGTGACGTGAGGTATTGAGAGACTTGAATTCTTTCTCACTCGACACGGCAAAACATCTTGATCCGGGCGTCGGATTTCACTTCTTTTTTTTTCACTTTTTTTTCTCTTTTTCTTTTTTCTCGCTCGCTCTCCTGGTCTTTGTGTGTGTCTGTGTGTGTGTGTCTGTCTGTATGGCATTCTCTCTTTCTCTCACCTTCGCTCTCCTAGTTTTTTGTCTCTGTCTCTCGTTCTCTATCTTTTTTTGTTTCTTTCTCTTTCTGTCTATTTGTCTTTCTTTCTTTCTTTCTTTCTTTCTTTCTTTCTTTCTGTCTGTATGTCTCTCACTCTCACTTGTCTTTGTCTCTCGTTCTCTATCTTTGTTTTCTTTCTCTTTCTATCTATCTATCTGTCTGTCTGTCTGTCTGTCTCTCACTCTCATTCTCCCCTCCCCCTCCCTCTCCCTCTCCCTCTCACTTTCCCCCTCCCTCTCCCTCTCCCCCTCCCTCTCCCCCTCACTCTCACTCTCACTCTCCCCCTCACTCCCCCTTCCTCCTCCCCCTCACTCTCACTCTCCCCCTCCCCCTCCCTCGCACTCTCTCAGAGACGGGAGGGGGGTAGGGTGGGGTGGGTTACGGTGAGGGTGTGAGGCTAACCACGGATGAAAGAAATAATGGCTAATTGAGACGAAAAAATAACAAGTTAATTTGAATGACAATGGCGCTGGATAATTACACGCAATTGGGAACTGCGAAATGATTGGTGTATTGTCGAAGGGCAACCGACAATAATGACGTCGAAAATAATTATATTAATCTTGTTAATATCAAAAGAAATAAAAAACACAGCAACAATAATATGGCATCATAAGCCACGGGAACACACACAAACTATAATGATAACAATAGCATCAACAAAAATAATAATGATAATATAACAAAATAAACTCAAAAGGGCACTGGTGCTAAACAACATTACTGTTATCATCATCATCACCGTCACTATCACCATCCTCATTGTCATCATCAGCAGCAATATCTTCTTCCTCATCATCACCATCATCTTCATCGTCATCATCATCATCTCCATCACCATCATCATCACCAACCCCATCATCATAATTATCCTCATCTCCATCATCATCATTATCACCATCCCCATCATCATCATCATCATCATCATCATAACAACAACAACAAACAAACGTCATTGACAAACAAGACGACAACAAAGCCGGCGAAACACATTCCATCCGGCCGGTCCCCCTTGCAACATGGCAACACTGCACTGCGTAATTCCATATCGAATTCTAATTTTCTCTGCAACTGCATAAGCAAGTGCAGAGCGTGCCCACAGGGGGCCACAAGATCGACAGAGAGAAAGGGAAGAGGAGGGGCGATAAGGAAGGGGGGGGGGCAAGGAGTAAGAAGGGAAGGAAAAAGGAGGTAGGGGAGATAGAGGGAGGAGGGGGAGTTAGGAGGGTTAGGGGGGAGGAGGGGGAGAGAGGAGGGTTGGGGGGGAGGAGATGGAAGAAAGGGAGGACAAGGAGGCAGGGGAGATGGATGGAGGAGGGAGAGGAGAGGGGGGGGGGCAAGAGGAGGAGGAGGAGGAGAAAAGACAAGGAGGAAGGGAGATGGATGGAGGAGGGAGGGAGATGTGAGACGAGGGGGTGGGGGATACCAGGAGTACCGCGAGGGGAGATGGTGCCAGGGGTAGCGTGAGGGCGGGGAGGGGGGGGGTCCAGGAACACTTGAGAAGAGTAACCAGGAATACCGTGCGGGAAGAAGTGCCCGATAACACCTCAAAGGTGCGTGAGAGGTGCCTCAAAGTCACAAGAAAGAGGGACGAGCAGTGCCTATGAGTGCCAGAAAGAGGGGGTTGAAGAGTGCCCAGGTGAGAACCTCAAAGGGGAGGGGTGGGTGTCCAGAAACTCCAGAAAAAGGGGGTGAGGGGTGCCCAAGACTACCGTGAATGAGGAGGGAGTTACCCAGAAGTAAGGGGTGGGATGGGAGGGAGGGGGGGGGTGCCCAGAAGTAGTAAGTTTAGGTGTCGCGGCCGAGCTCCTATACATTATGCATTAACGAGCGGCGCCGTGCCAAGTCTGCGCCCGAAGTCGCTGAGTGTTATTGCTACTTTCTGCCTGGCGAATTCCCGTCGCTCGCCGAACGCATTTTCGCCTCTTTCTGCCTGATTGGATCTTGCTTCTTGCGAGCTCGGCATCTGATTGGGTCCAACCATTGCCCCTATGTCTGCATCTACCTGACTCAATCTACCTTTCGTGCTTGTTATGCTTGTGTTGATCTGATTGAATAGATCTCTTTCCGTTCTTGGCGAATATATATCTCACTGATTGGATCTAATCCCTCGCTTTTCACGGCTGTATCTATCGGACTGCATCCATCGTTCTTCTTTCTTTGTGTATATACCGTAACTACGTGATTATATCTACTTCTTGCAGTTTTATTTACTCTGCCTGTATCTATCTGATGCGACTGATCTCCTTCCGGTCTTGGCATGTCTATATACACATCTACCTGAATGGATCTATCTATCCTGTGTTCTAAGTTTATGTCTACCTGACTGAATCTACTCTCTTTGCTTTTTATGTCTGTATCCATCTACCTATCTGAATAGATATATCGCTTCTCTTTTTCATACATACACACACACACACACACACACACACACATATATATATATATATATATATATATATATATATATATATATATATATATATATATCTACCCTGATTGCTATTCTCGAGCTCGGCATCTGGTCGGTCTGTGTCTTTGTGATTGAATCTACTCTTCGTGCTTTTTAAATATGCACATAGCTGATTGGATATATCTATTTCCGTTCATTTTTATATACATATATCTACCTGATTGCATCCCATTTCTTTACCACTGGAATGAACGGTTCCATGTCTTCATTCAGCTAACTGTATCTACCACTTCCCGTTCATTATGTCTGTATCTACCTGACTGGCTCTACTTATTCCTGTTCTTCATGTCTTCATCTACCTCTCTAGATCTAACTCTTCTACTACATCTTTCTATTCTCCATTCTTATTGGATAGAAAGCAGAGAGAGACTATCCTGCTATCCACCTTCCTGCTGATCGGAGAGAGCAGAGAGAAGACCTCTTCTGGTATCCCCGAGTGAAGGAGTCTGCTTCCCCTTATTGCTACTTCCTGACGTCTACTCTCGTTTCTTCCCGACTCAATCTACCGTTTCTGCCTAGTCTGCCCCCCTCCCTCCCTACCCCTCTTTCTTCGCTCGGTCTTTTCTGCTTTAAGACCCATCCGTCTCGCTGCTTCCTCCTGCTACTTCCTCCTGCTTCAACCTGCTGCCTCGTAGACTCTCGTCCAGGCCTCATAAACCGCACAAAGTCTCCGACGTACTACACCTGGTCATGTCTACTCTCGAAATTTATCTCTTGTAGCTGCCCCGCCCCCTTTTTTCCAGATTTTATCCCTCTCCTTATCCCTCTCGTCCACGGCCCTTTCTAAACTATTTTCAAAAGCCAAGTCCCACAACTTGACGAGTCTATGAAGAAATACCAAGTTATCTTTATC
>NW_028234444.1:7859251-7866751 GCF_977035675.1 Penaeus japonicus | reverse complement strand
TGTGTGTGTGTGTGTGTGTGTGTGTGTGTGTGTGTGTGTGTGTGTGTGTGTGTGTGTGTGTGTGTGTGTGTGTGTGTGTGTGTGTGTGTGTGTGTGTGTGTGTGTGACAAGTCGAAAAGGATAATCTGGATGGAATCAAGCGTTGATAAGATAACGACAGTAGCAATAGCATTGTCAATCATAATAACATTTATTATCATAACGTTAAAAATCAGGGTCATAATGATAATGATATAAATAATAAGGGAGAAATAGCAATAATAATCCGTAACAGTACCGAAACAATACTACAAATAATACTAATGATACACATAATAATCAGAACGATAGCAACAAATAGTAATAACAATAACAACAACAACAATTATGATAATAATAATAATAAAAAATAATAATAACCATAATAATGACGTAATCAAAAGGCGGGAAACTCCAGAATGACTCGACAATGGGCGGAGTCAAAGCCAGGCAGGAGAGTTCTGGTCACGCAGACTGGGTGCGGGCGCGCAAGCTCTCACCTTCGGTCCTTGTCGATTGAAAGGCATAAAAAGCCGTGACAGGAGTGTGTTGGGGGGGGGGGGGAGTAAAGAAGTTGAGAGGAGGGAAGGGGAGGGGAGGGGAGGGGGAGGACGGAGAGAAGGGGAGGGGAAGGGAGGGAGAGGACGGATAGAAGGGGAGGGGAGGGGAGGAAAAGGAGGGAGGGAGGGAGGAGGATATGAAGCAAAAAGAGGGGAGTGGCACACCAGGGGAGGAGAGGGAAAAAGATGAATGTACAAGGAAGAGGATGAGAACCCGAGGGGAAAATAATTTCTCAAAAATGTCAAAGAAACCAAAAACATAAAACAAATACAAAAAACAAAATCAAACAAAGACGCGGAGAGTAAGAATGTACCATTTGAAATAAAAAAAATAACTAAATAAATAAACTATTAAGACCAAAGTGAGAGAGCGGTCGGCAGAGAACAGGGGAGGAAAAGAGAAAGAAAAAAATTGAGACTTAGAGTAAAATAGAATGAAGTGTGAGAGTGAAACAGAGGCGAGATGAAGAGCTGAGCGTAAGAGTGAAATAGAGGCGAGACAGAGAACGAGAGTGAAAAAAAAGTGAGAGTAGAGCGTGAGAGTGCAACAGAGAACAGACTAATCGAGAGAAAGAGAAAGAGAAAGAGAAAGAGAAAGAGAGAGAGAGAGAGAGAAAGAGAGAGAGAGAGAGAGAGAGAAAGAGAGGGGGAGAGGGAGAGGGAGAGAGCAGAAAAAGAGCGAAAAAGAGAGTGAGAACTAGAGAGTAAGAGTGAAACAGAGGAGAGAGTAAGAATCTAAAAGCAAATGTGTCGACAGAACAACACCGCCTGACCACCTCGAGTAGTTCCCGTTGAAACAAGGGATCGCGTGTCAAGCACCCCCCCCCATCCCCCTCCTCCTAAACCCTATCCCCTTACACACCCTAGTTAACTATTCCCCATCTCTTCCCCTCACCCCCCCACCCCTTTATCCAGTATATCCCCCTCCTTACCTCCCCTAACCCCTTCCCATCTCCTCCCCTCCATCTCCTTCCCCTTATCTCCTCCACTAATCACCTGGCCTCACCTCTCTTACTCCCCACTCCCCACCCCCGGTCGTAGAAAGAGTTGTACACGCGTTTATTTCCATTCATCTATGATTGTTTCTATCTCTTTTTCTCTTTCACTTTCATTCTCTCTCTCTCTCTCTCTCTCTCTCTCTCTCTCTCTCTCTCTCTCTCTCTCTCTCTCTCTCTCTCTCTCTCTCTCTCTCTCTCTCTCTCTCTCTCCAATCAAACAATTCACTATCCTAAAACGCATGATTGATATCCTAAACAAATCAATGTTGCCAGATGAGTAATAATAACCGTTTCTGTGACAGAATAAACTTAAAACGCAAGAATAAGACATGTGAGTTACATATTGTCTAATGGCTAATTTCCGGACACTCTGGCGTGACATACGGCAGGGGGCGGGGCAGAGACACGTAATTATTTGAGGGGGAGGTGCGTGCGCGTGTGTTTGTCCATGCGTGCGTGCATGTTACGCCTACAACTACTAATCCCAAACATTAGTAAACTGTTTTCTAAGTATGAAAAAGTAGAGTTCCTTACTTGATTCAACATATACATTCCGCATCACGTGACCTCATTAACTATTATGCAAATTAGGTCTCGCACCTGTATACGCTGGGACAAAGAAAAGCCTGCTAACCGCCCCCAGAAACACGTCTTGTTATCTTGACAGGATGTCTTATCAGATCGTCCCTTCTTTATCATTATGGCGTTCATGGGTGCGAGAGAAAGAGAAGGAGAAGAGAGAGAGAGAGAGAGAGAGAGAGAGAGAGAGAGAGAGAGAGAGAGAGAGAGAGAGAGAGAGAGAGAGAGAGAGAGAGAGAGAGATGGAAGGGAGAGAGAGAGAGATGGAAGGGAGAGAGAGAGAGATGGAAGGGAGAGAGAGAGAGATGGGAGGGAGGGAGAGAGAGAGAGAGAGAGAGAGAGAGAGAGAGAGAGAGAGAGAGAGAGAGAGAGAGAGAGAGAGAGAGAGAGAGAGAGAGAGAAGAGAGGGAGGGAGGGAGAGAGAGAGAGAGAGAGAGAGAGAGAAGAGAGAGAGAGAGAGAGAGAGAGAGAGAGAGAGAGAGAGAGAGAGAGAGAGAGAGAGAGAGAGAGAGAGAGAGAGAGAGAAAAAGAGAGAGAGAAAGAGAGAGAGAAAGAGAGAAAGAAAGAGAGAGAGAAAGAGAAAAAGAGAAAGAGAAAAAGAGAAAGAGAGAGCAGAAAAAGAGCGAAAAAGAGAGAAAGAAATACAGAAAGAGAAAAAGAGCGAAACAAAGAGAAAGAGCGAAAGAGCCGTCACAGCCACGAGCCAAACTTGACGCGTGACGCACGTTTCAGCAGTTTACGAGAGGCGTCCCCGCATATAATGGAACAATCTACTCCCATGGAACACCTAATCCCATGAACTGTGGCGTAAATGGACGAGAAAACCGCATCAGCTGAGCCTCGAGGTCCGGCCTGTGCTCTCGGGAGGTTGCTTGGGAGAAGCAGACAGGCAAGCAGAGAAGCAAGCAGACGGGAAAGAAAGCTAGCAAGCAGACGAGATATAAAAGACAAGCAAGCGGACAGGCAATCATACAACCAAGCATACGGGCTGAATCTACAAGGTCAACCCAACACAAACAGGTGAAAATTCAGCAGCTGCCACGACGTATGAGGGTGTGCCCCTACATACGCACACACAAACATACACAAACTGCTACTAAATATGAGGTCGAGTCATAAATACGGGCACGCCAACATACACAAACTGCCACTACATATGAGGGTGAGCCACACATACGTACACGCAAACGTACATAAGAACACGTAAACATAAACGTACATAAAATACGCACATCCAAAGACCGCAGTGAGAGAAAGGCAGGTAAGGTGAGAAAGATAAGAAAGTTGAATAGATAAAGAGGAACAGATAAGATATGGAAGGCAAATGGAATTAAAAAAAACATGTTCTGAGAAAAAAAAAATACTTTAGGCACACAGATAATCATATTTTACTGAAGATTTCTTCTTAACGCACAAAGCAAAGCATCCACACACAAAAATCACAAACGCACACGCCACGCACAAGCATAAACACACACACACACACACACACACACACACACACACACACACACACACACACACACACACACACACACACACACACACACACACACACACACTCGAGCACACATCTTACAAGACAACGGGGGTACTTTAAACACATAGAAACCTGCAAGAACACTACCGTGACACCAAATATGGAAGGGTTTAATCCGTGGAAACCTCACAGAAACCCCTTCCCCTTCCCTCCCCCCCGTCCCCTCTCTCACATGGCAGCCCATACATACGTCATCTTCTCTTTTCTTTTATTCCTTTCCGTCTTTTACTTCCTGTTTTTCTTCTTCTTCTTCTTATTATTATTATTATTATTATCTTCCTTCTTCTTCTTCTTCTTCTTCTTCTTCTTCTTCTTCTTCTTCTTCTTCTTCTTCTTCTTCTTCTTCTTCTTCTTCTTCTCCTCCTCCTCCCCTTCCTCTTCCTCTTTCTCTTCCTCCTCCTTCTTTGTTAGTTATGCAGTTATCTTCCTTCTTTTTGAGTTGGTTTCTCTCTTCACTCCGCCATTCCTTGTAAGGTTGTCCACACATACATTCGTATTTTTTGATAATTTTATTTAATAGCAAATGTGGTTTTCTCTTTCTTTTTCACCATTCACTTTTTCTTCATCTGCTTGTCTTGTTTTTCGTCCTACACCCCTCTATTCCCTCTTTCCCTCCCCTTCTCCCATACCCCTAGCAAGGAAATCCACATATATGCAGATGACCCACACGGTTTCGCAAGCGGTGCTAGAGCAAGGGACCCGCATCCGATTGCACCGCATATATATATATATATATATATATATATATATATATATATATATATATATATATATATAGAAATATAATAAATAATATTCATACATATATGTATACAATATATAAATATATATATAAATATATATATATATATATAATGTAAACATATATAATAGATATAATATATAAATATATATACCATATATGTATATAATAATACATATATTAATAATACTTATAAGTATATTATATACATATATATAATAATTATAGTATATATATCAATCTTATTATGACATATATTATGAACTATATATATATAAGATATATATTTATATATATATATATATATAATATAGATATATACACATCACACAAACTCACACACCACACACTCACATGCACACACACAGCCACACATGCATACACTCACACACACACACACACACCCACACACACACACACGACACAAACATATATATATATATATAATATATATATTCATACATAAAGTATAATATATAAATATATATATATATATATATATATATATATATTGGTATACATTTATATATATATATATATCTATATATATATATACATATAAGATATATATTATACATATATGTATATATTACATATATGTATAATATAATATACAATCTATAATATATATATATATATTATATATATATATATTAATAAACATATACACATATATATATATACATATATAAATATATATTAAATATCTATATTATATATATATATACATTAATATATATAATACATTACAATATATATATATAATATATATATATATATATATATATAATATATAATATATAACAAAAAAACACAACACTACAACTACACAAACTACTCACACACACACACACACACTCTCAGCACACAAACGACACACACCCACACACACACACAACACACACACATTACACGCACACACACACACACACACATAACAAATATATATATATATATATATATATAATAAAATATAGATATATATATCTATATATATAATATATATAAATTATATTATAGATATATATATATATATATACACATATATATATATAACATATCATATATATAATATATAACTAATATATATATATTATATATAAAATATAATATATATATAACAAATACATATACAAATTATAAATTATATATATATAAATATATATATATATATAAATATATATAATTATATATAATATATGTATATAAATATATATGTCATATATATATATATATACATAAATATATATATAATCTATCTATATATAAATAATCTAATATATAGAGAGAGAGAGAGAGAGAGAGAGAGAGAGAGAGAGAGAGAGAGAGAGATTAAGCTACTGCTTTTCCTCTAAAATAATCTCCAAACCTAGGACGCAGTTCCGCAAGCAACGCAACCATATCGAAGCACTATCACCGGAAATGCCTCACGATAACCACGTGGAAAAGAAGAGGACAACAAACAACAATATGGACGCCGACGGCAGCAAGAGCAACGTCACGTCAAGACTCGTTTCAGCGTAAGGGTAGAGCGGAAAATGGCGGTCGAGGTTAATAAAAAAACAAATTAAATTAAAAGGGCGATTGAATTAATAAAATGATTAAGGACAACTACATATAAACGCAGAATTGTCTACATCACCGAAAGCAAGCGACGGAACGTTGATACGAAAAAAGGACACTAGGGTAAAAAAAAAAAAGACACCAGAGGCAAGTAAACAGAAAAAGGACACAAGGGGGGAAAGGGGGGAGAGTGGGTGGGGAAGAGGTAAGAGAGGACACCAGGGGGAAAGGGGGAATGGAAAAAGTAAAAGGGGACACCAGGGGGAAAGGGGGGAGAGCGGGTGGGGGAAAGGAAAAAGGAGAAACCAGGGGTAAAGGGGGGAGAGGAAAGAGAGGACACCAGGGGGAAAAAGGGGAGAGGATATTTCATGGGGGGAGGGAAACCGGGAACCCAGTAACCGGGTAGGCTAATACTGACAGCGGTGTGTAATTGGGTTACTTGGTAAATTGGCTCCCGTGGTAGAGCCCGGATGAGGCTAAGTCACGGAAATACAGTGTTAGTGAATGGCGCAATTACATCGTTCTCTCGGGGCAGCTAACGAACTCTCCGCCCCCCCCCCCATCCACTCAACCCTCGACCTTCCCCTCAGAACCGTGCCCCCAACCCTTTTTTTTCTCCTTCCCAAAGAGCTCTCACCCCTCCCTCTCCCCCTCCCCCTCCCCCTCACCTATCTTTCCCAAAGACCTCTCACCCCCTCCTCCCTCCCCGCCCCACATTCAATCCTCAACGAAACAAAACATCTCACAATACACAAACAAAACAAAACAAACAAACAAGGGAAAGAAAACCGACGGGCGACACGCACCACGCCATGAATTGGCCGAATAGGGCGTAGGGTGATAAGGGTGAAATAGGGTACAGCAGGTACGCGCATTTGCGAAGAGTGGAAGTACATAGAGAGAGGGAAGAGTAAGATGAAGGGGGAGGGGGAGGCAGGGTGATAGATGGAAAGGGGGAGAGGGAGAGACAGTTAAAGAGTGAGAGAGATGGGTGAGCGGGAGGGAAGGGAAGTGTAGGGTGAAGGGTGAGGAGATGGGGAAGGAGGGGGTACGATAGGGGCCGAGGGAATAGCAGGGTGAAGGATGAGATGGAAGTGGGTAAAGGGAGCGACAAGGTGCAGGGTGAGAGGGGGGAGGGGCAGAGAGACAAACAGACTGAAGGGTGAGGAAAGGGGCAAAGATGGGGTAGGGTGAAGGGTGAGAATGAGAGGGGCAGGGGGAGGGGAGGGGAGAGGAGGGGAGGGAAGGGAGAGGGGCTAGGGGAGGGGACGGCAGGGTGAAGGGTGAGAGTGGGGGGGGGGTGGAGGGAGGGGAAGGGCTGGTTCACAAGATCAATAACTCCCCTCCCCTCGCAGCCTTGGGTGAGCCTCCCATCTGCACCTCAGCTCACCTGCCCCTCGCCCTCCTCACCTCGAGCAGTGGCCCTTTAACAAAGACTTGATCTCTGCTATCTCTCTCTCTCTCTCTCTCTCTCTCTCTCTCTCTCTCTCTCTCTCTCTC
>NW_028234444.1:7848122-7859151 GCF_977035675.1 Penaeus japonicus | reverse complement strand
AAACTAAATCCATCAAAAAATGAAAGAAAGACAGAAAGGAGAAAAAAATACAGCAACCCACACACCTAACCTAACCTTTCGCTAATCCTTTTAAATGGCAGAATCAAGTCCACCTCCATGGATGCGTCTTTCTTTCTTTTTTTCCTTTGCCTTTCTCCCTCTGTTTTATTTTCACCGCTTTCCTATTTCTTCACCTAAACACTTTGGCATTATTTAATACACAGAGAAAGGGTGTATCACTTCGGCTTGTATTTCTGGCTGTAATGTGTTATTTTTAGCCGGCGAAGTCAAGGGCTTAAATACTGTATTAACACTGGCAGGGTGAATGTCAACATGGTGGGAGGGAGAGGGAGGGGCAGAGGGGGAGGGGAGGAGAGGGGGAGGGGGGAGAGGGAGAGGGGGAGAAAGGAAAAGGGAGAGGAGAGAGAGAGAAAGGAAAAGGGAGAGGAGAGAGGGAGAAAGGGAGTGGAAGAGACTGAGAGAGACTTGATTAGGTACATTTATCGAGAAAATGTTATATAACGCCCGGATAAAGCCAAGTCATCGTCTATGATCAATGCGTTTCCACTACTTGTGCTTATACATTTCTAGTCTTGGCCTATTCCATAATATCTGATCTACGTCTTATAAAAAAAATAAAGGAGAAAAAAAAGATACATTTTTTCTTAGATAAGACATGTTTCCAAATGTACGAGACCTGTCCTGACAAGTATCGTTACCTATTTCCTCTTTCCTATACAAGAAGGATTACGCAGCACGTAACAAGTCAGGCTGCCAAGAACTGTACATTCCTTCTATTACACACTCCCGACTCCCCACACATCTCAATCACATTTATTATCCTACTCACAAGCACCCACTTCTTCCATCTATGCTTTTTCCCTTCCCATACGTCAAGTCAGGTTTCATGAACAAAATGGTGGCTAAAGACGTTCCTATGTACCGTATGTTTCTTTCCTCTCAATTCGTGGCACCGTCGAAGTAGTAGCGTAACTATCTATGAATGAAGGGCCATTCGTACTGTGCTAGTGGCTGTGAATGGCGGGTATGTGAGCCAGACATCATAATCCGCTGTGTAAATAAGGGGGTGATTAAAACATTACCAAAACAACGGCGGGGTAAAAGGGACTTTTTTAAGAAGGCAACTGTGCATGAGTGGTTCGAAGAAGTTTCATAGAAAGGGGGGGGGGGAGAAGTGAGTGAGTGAGAGTGGAAGGGAGTAGAGAAGGAGAGAGAAAGGAGTGGAAAGATAGAGGGGTTGACGAAATAGGAGAGGGAAAGGGAAAGAGAAAGAGAGAGGGAGAGAAACAGGGAGAGGAAAAGAGAGAGAGAGAGAGAGAGAGAGAGAGAGAGAGAGAGAGAGAGAGAGAGAGAGAGAGAGAGAGAGAGAGAGAGAGAGAGAGAGAGAGAGAGAGAGAGAGAGAGAGAGAGAGAGAGAGAGAAACAAAAAAACACCCAAACTGACTATCATTTAATCAAAAGAACGTAATCGACGAACGAACAAGGGAAACGGCGTTCATGAGATGAACCGATTAACAGATAGAACAAGAAAGAAAGGAAGAAAGAAAGAGAGAAAAAAAAAAGCTTACCCTCGCTAATGAGCTGCTCTTTAATCATCAGAACGCGTTGATAAGTAATCTGCCCATATCACCGACAAGAAAAAATAAGCCTCCGAGAACCAATGGGGAAAGAGAGAAAGAGAGAGAAAGAGAGAGAAAGAGAGAGAAAGAGAGAGAGAGAGAGAGAGAGAGAGAGAGAGAGAGAGAGAGAGAGAGAGAGAGAGAGAGAGAGAGAGAGAGAGAGAGAGAGAAAGAGAGAGAGAGAGAGAGAAAGAGAGAGAAAGAGAGTGAGAGAGTGTGTGTGGGTGTGTGTGTGTGTGGGGGGGGGGGGGGGGCGTCTCCTGGGAGAGGGCAGCGGACCGGAAAATGATGCCCGCGCGCCCCTGCTTTCCGTACCGTCAGCTATCTTCTTCGTTCGCCCCCTGTTTATCAATGCTTAGTCTTCTTCTTTCCGTTCCTTTCCACCTCCTCTACCTATCTTTTTTTCTTCATAACCTTCTTTTCTTTTCCTTCTGCTTCTCCTTTTTCTATTATTTTTATTCTTCTCCTCCTCATTCTCCCCGTCTTTATCCCTCTCCTTCATTCTCCTTTTCTGATATTTCACCTTTTTCCTCTTCACCCTCCCTGCATCACCATCCATCACTACCTTCACTTCCATGACCATCAGCCTCACCATCTACCATCCCCGATCACCACCAGCCTCACCATTCCCGCATCACCATCCTTGTCAAGAATGCAGCGCCATCAATAACAATTTTCGTCGCAAATCACGTATCTTTGGCATCGATTTCTTAGCACGTCCGGCAGGTGCTCGAACGGCGCTCCCTGCGGGCTCTGCTGCTTGTGTGTGGCCTTCGTTTTATTATGTTCATTATGATTATAATTATTTTTTATTATCTTTGTTATCATTTATTTATCATTATTTTTTAATATCTTTATTATAATTTATTTATCATTACTTTTTTTAATATCTTTATCATTTATATCATTATTTTTTAAACATCTTTATTGTAATATATTCATCATTATGTTATTATCTTTTATATATCATTTTTTATTATAATTTATTCATTATTTTTTATTATCATTTATTCATCATTATTTTTTATTATTATTTATTCATCATTATTATTATCATTATCATTTTTTAAAGTAATTATCCTCATCATTATTATCTTTATTATTACTATTATCATTTTTTAAAGTAATTATCCTCATCATTATCTTTTTATCATTTATTCATCATTATTTTTTATTGTCATCATACATCAAATCATCTTAAAAGGTATTGACCTAATCATTAATTTATGCTATTTATTTTTTAAAGTAATTATCCTCATCATTATTATCTTTATTATTACTTTTATCATTTTTTAAAGTAATTATCCTGATCATTATTATCTGTATTATTACTATTATAATTTTTTAAGGTAATTATCCTGATCATTATTATCTGTATTATTACTATTATCATTATCAATATAAATATCCTCTTTAATATCATTTTATCATTACTATTATCATTACCATTAATAATATCCTGATATGTTTATCATTATCAGTATGACCATTATGAAGAAAGTTGATTGCAACAAATGTAGAAGAAAGGCATGAGTGAGACTGAATATCTTAATACAAGAGATATATCTAACGCGTTTTAATAGTAGTTTTCATCACTATCTTTATCACTATTGCTTTTATTATCATGATCTCTATTAACATTTCTTACATTATCATCATTACTGTTACTTTTATTATCATCATTGCTATTACCGTGTTATTACCATTATGATAACCACTATTATTACTCTTATCGTTATCATTGTTATGATCATTATGATTATTATTATCATCATCGTTTCTATCATAAGCCTCATGATTATCAGTATCCTTATCATTACCATTATTACTAACACTATTGATATTATCATTTATTGTTGTTCACTAATTCCACAACCATTGTTATCATCAATACTTATAACTGTTGTTCTTAATCATCTAACTATTGCAATTTGTGTGAAAAGTGTCGTTATCATTATTCTTCTCTCTAAGACTCGTTATTATTGTAGCATCCTCATCATCATATTCATCATCATTCATCAATTATTCATATCATTTTATCTCTCGTTTTCTGATACTTAATATGCGTTATTAGGTAGTTAATAACGGTAATAAAAAACTAATGAAAAAATATATGATGATGAACCTTAGTGCTTTAACAAAGCTCTTTTTTATATATATTTTCTTTCTTCTTCACTTTCAATGGAATTTTGGTCTTTTCTCGAAATGTTTTATCGTTCGGACAACATAATTTTCATTTAGATATCTTTATTTATTATTATCATTTTTTTTACTTACACTTAAATATTCTTTCATTTTATTACTCCCTAAGAAGTAGTAGTAGTAGTAGTAGTAGTAGTAGTAGTAGTAGTAGTAGTAGTAGTGGTGGTGGTGGTAGTAGTAGTTAGCAGCAGCAGAAGTAGTAACAGTAGTTGCAGTCCAATTGGTAACAATAATAGCAGATTTTCAGATATACATTTTCCTGTCCTTAATAGTACATTTTTTCAAATTCAATTTCTTCCTTTATATATATATATATATATATATATATATATATATATATAATATATTATATATATATATATATATGTTATTAATATATATATATATATTTATATATATATCCTGATAATATATTTTACTAAAGTTCCTCTTATTCTACATTTTCCTACTTTGATTTTTTCCCTTTCCTCAACTTCTCTCTCACTATCACATTATTTACCCTACTCTTCACTTCCTCCTTTCGTATTTTCATACATTTCCCCCTTTTTTTTAAATTCCTTCCCTCTCATTTTCCTAAACTTCTCATCCTTTTCCATTTTCCTACCCACGACTTTCCATTCCCCATTCTCATCCATACGTTTCCCCTCTCATTAACCTCCCCCTCCCCCCTCCCCTCCCCCCATCCTCCTGTCGCTCCTCCTCCCCTCCCGCCTCATTCTTCGCACTCATTTACATCTAGGTATACACTCACACTTCCTCACACCTCACACCTCACACCCAGCTGCCTGCTACACCCCCCACCCCCCACCCCCATCCTGCCGTCGCATTCAAGCGCCGGCACCAAATCAATGCCACTTCGCAAACAGGCAATAGACGTGTTTTCTGAATAAAGTTTGTATCATAATTTATGAACGACATTATACATTATTCAGTCGTCCATATCTCTGCTTCATCAAATTAGGGAAGACGGAATAATTGGAAATGCCGCACAATATTGTGCAAATGACTGCGTCTAAATTAAAATAATTCTGAGGAGAAAGTAAACGGCGAAACGATGTGTGCAAATAAACATACATACATACATACATACATACATACATACATACATACATACATGCACGCACGCACACACACACACACACACACATACAGACAAACACACACAGAATGAGAGAGAGAGAGAGAGAGACTGAGGGAGACGAGTTGAGAAGAGAGAGAGTGAGAGAGAGGAAGAAGATGAGAAGGAGAGAGGATGGGGAGAGAGAGAGAGAGAGAGAGAGAGAGAGAGAGAAAGAGAGAGAGAGAGAGAGAGAGAGAGAGAGAGAGAAAAAAAGAAAAAGAAAAAGAGAGAAAGAGAAAAAAAGAAAAAGAAAGAGAAAGAGAGGAAAAGAGAAAGGTAGAAAATGAAAAAGAGAGAGAGAAAAATAAGAAAGAAGAGAAAGAAAAGAAAAAAAGAGAAAAGAAACCGCGGCGAGAGGGCGATCCGCGTGGGCGCCTCACCGAGGAAAGAGTGAATGGAGACGCCCGCTCGCCCCAAAAGCCTTCTCAAAATTCGAAAATACAGATATTCGTTGGGAGGAAAGAATGAAATAGAGCGAGCGGGAGATTACTTCGCCGCTCGCCCGTCTACTCCTCCCCCCTCTTCCTTCCCCCTTTTCCCCTCTACTCCTCCCCCCCCCTTCTCTTCTCCCTTGACTCTTCCCCTCTCCTTCTCTCTTTCCTTTTCCTCCCTCGATTCTCTGTTCCCCCTCCCTCTCTCCTCCCCTCGGTCCTTTATCCCCCTGCCCTCCCCTCCTTTCCCCTCTTCTCATTCCTCTATTCCCCTGTTCGCACTTCGCTCTGTCTTCCAGCCCTCCCTCACCCTCCCTTCTCCCACCCCTTATTCACTCTTCCGACGAGTTATCCTCTCCTCTCCCCTCCCTCTCCCCCCTCACCTCCCACACACCATCCTCTCCCATCCTCTCCTCCCCCTCCCTCTGCCCTCCTCCCTACACCTGAGCCCCACTCCCTCCTCCCATTCTCAATCATCCCCCTCCCTTCCCCTCCCTCCCTTGCTCCTTCCCCGCCTTCCTCCTTCCCCGCCTTCCTCCTCCTCCGCCCCCCCCCCTCCCCCATGGCTAGCGAATGTTTTTAGTTGGAATGCCACAAGAGAGAGATAAATAAATAGACAGACAGATAGATTGATATAGAGATAGAGAGAATAAGAGATAGAGAAAAACAGAGAAAGAGAGAG
Source organism: Penaeus japonicus (assembly GCF_977035675.1). NCBI lineage: Eukaryota > Metazoa > Arthropoda > Malacostraca > Decapoda > Penaeidae > Penaeus > Penaeus japonicus. The sequence continues at coordinate 7,853,076 of NW_028234444.1, read as the reverse complement.
AGAGAGAGAGAGAGAGAGAGAGAGAGAGAGAGAGAGAGAGAGAGAGAGAGAGAGAGAGAGAGAGAGAGAGAGAGAGAGAGAGAGAGAGAGAGAGAGAATTTTTTTTTATACATATGTATATATGTATATCTATCTATCTATCTATCTATCTATCTATCTATATATGTATGTATATATATATACATATACATATCTATCTATCTATCTATCTATATATATATATATACAGAGAGAGAAAGGGATAGATAGATAGATAGATAGATAGATAGATAGATAGATATTGGCAAAATCAACACCTAAGACTAAAATGACGAAAATGTCTCCCCCACAAAATATTGCACACAACATCTCATCCCTCGAGCTACCGTCCTGCAATGATTTTAGCGTCGTGTTGCATCAGTTCCACATAAAAAAGAGCAAGTCTATAGCCGCCCTTCCCTGCACATGACACTTGCCTCACGATGATGAAATGTCAAGCCTCGAGTCTCACACTTCCTCACACTTCCTCACACTAGGCTTACTAAGCGGGGTTTCGAGGTTTTATTTTATTTTTGTTTCTTTTTGCTCTTGTCTTTGTTTTTGTTTTTGTTCTTGTTCTCCTCCTCCTGCCCTATTCCTCCATCTTCTTCCCTTCCCTCCTACTTCAAGTAGGAGTAGGAACACTGTAGAGACAATAGCAGCAGCAGCAGTCACACTAGCAGTAGTAGTAGCAGTAAAAGTAGCAGCATTAGTAGTAGTGGTGGTAGTAGTAGTAATAGTAGTAGTAGTAGTAGTAGTAGTGGTGGTGGTGGTGGTGGTAGTAGTAGTAGCAGTAGTAGTAGTGGTAGTAGTAGCAGTAGTAGTAGTGGTAGTAGTAGCAAAAGTCACAGTAGTAGCAGTCCAATTGGTAACACTAATAGAAGTAGTAGTATTTCACCATCACAGCTTACCTCATGACCCATCTCTTACCTCATGACCCATCTTTCTGATAATCTTTCGTCACTTATTTTATTTCCTTGTTTATCCACTTCCTCATCTCTTCAATCTTCAAATCATTATCATAATAACCATAATTAACACTAATAGCAGTAGTAGCTGTTGCATCATTATCCTCATCGGTACAAGCAGCCTCCCAACTCCTCATTATTCCTCGCCACTTTCGTCTATATACCCTTCCTTCACATCCATCACTTCTATGCCTTGTTTATCAACCTCCTCTCTTCCTCCTTCGTCTTTTAAAACGATGAGGTTTCCCCCTTGCCGCGTCTCCTGTGTCAAGAGTGTCGCTGACTCTCCAAGCACGCAAGCAAGCATAGGTAAAGAGCTGTGGCGGCATGCGAATGCAAGCAAAGCGGCGTTGCGTCAAGTATGTAGGCGCGTTTCAAGTTGCTTTAGTCCTGTATAAACAGCACAATTGTGAGCCATTGTTGCAACATGCACACAAGCACGATGGAAGGGGTCGGTACTGTGTTGCACCACTGTCTGCGTAAGTGCAACTGGACATGTAAACAATACAGGGGCGACAAGGCACCCAGAGGAAGAAGAAGAAAAAAAATGAAAGAGGAGAAGATGGAGGACGCAGAGGAAGAGGAAGGGGAGTACGAAAGAAAGAGAGATGCAAAACGGAGAAAGGCAAGAAGACAAAGCAGGTCAAAAATAACAATATGAATAATAATGAGAAGAAGAATGAGGAGGAGAAGGAGAAGAAGAAGTAGATGATAATGATGAAAAAGAAGATGAGCGACAAAGTCTTCAAGGATAACAAATAGTCAGCCACTTTGCAGTCTGACGAATTATGACCTAACGACTTATGGCCGCACGGAGGAAGGGAAGGCAACTGTCCACCTCAAATTAAGACAACAACACGAACAAGCCCTCCTCTGGCGCGTGCCAAAGGAACAATCATAGTGTCACAGTAAGGGATAAAACCAAGGATAAAAAAGAGACAATGTCACAGTGCCACAGTCTAATAGAAAGGACACTGACACAGAAAAGAATAAAACCACAGTGCCACAAGGACGGTGTCACGGTACCACAGAAAGAGAAAATGTGTGTGCGTGTGTGTTCTGGTGTTAGTGAGCATAAGTATACGTGGACATGAAAGAATGAATATATTTAGGTGCTCGTATATCTTAGTGTCCGTGTATGTTTGCGTCTGTGCGTGCGCCCGTGTTTTTTGTAGGTGTAAGTGCGTGCGTGCGTGCGTACAAGCAGGGCCTGGCTAAGCTCCACGCCCAGTTCGTAACGTCCAGGGGGTCTACTGTATCGATCTTCCGAACCAGCCTGCTCGCCCAGGACAACTCCCCCCCCCTCTCCCTCTCCCTCTCTCCACCTCTCCTCTCTCTCATCCTCACTCTTCCCCAATCCACTCTCTCATCTCCCCTCGTCTCTCCTATCTCCTCCCTCTTCCCTCTTCCTCTCTCCCCTCTCTCCTCTCTCTCCCCAGTTCCCCTCTCTCCTCACTCTTCCCTTCTCTCTCTCGCCCTCTCCTCTCTCTCTCCTCACTCCCACCTCCTCCTCTCCTCCCGCTCCTCTCTCTCTCTCCCTCTCTCTCTCTCTCTCTCTCTCTCTCTCTCTCTCTCTCTCTCTCTCCCACCCTCCCTCTCCCTCTTCTCCCTCCCACCCTCCCTCTCCCTCTCCCTCTCCCTCCCTCCCTCCCTCCCCTCCCCCTCCCCCCGCCACCAAAAGGCCCGCCGCACAATTAATCGTCTTAAAAACGCTCGCTGTTTGACTGACTAATGGATCACGTCTTCATGCACACTTGCAAAGAGACACGAGTGGGTGGCTAATGGGATGCCTTTGCTCGGTGTTGCAAGGGGTAAGTGCAAGTAGACACGCACACCTATGTATGGATATAGATAGATAGACGAGTAGGTAGGTAGACACTCAGATAGATAAACAGACAGACATATAGATAGATCGATAGATAGATCGCTAGATAGTCAGAGGTAGACAGATATACAAACACAGTAATGGGAATAATATCATAAAACTATCATAATCTTTCCATAAGACAAAAACGAATAACTTAATAAATCGATAGAATGATCAATCGACCAATATAATATGGATCGAATATAACAATGAAAAATGACGATTCTCCCTCTATGCCACCATTTGACAACAATCTTGAAAATGATATAGTGATAATAAATAAATGTGAATGAAGGTATTGGCGAACTTGAACAACATTAATATCATCAAATATCATAATCATAATATACCTTTTTAATTATCAATTACGTACCATAACAAGGGGGGGGGGACTTCATCGGTTCATTTGGATAACGAAACCATATAATAAATTGGTAAATGAAGCGGGCCATTCATTTTATTTTTACAAATTTTTCTGCTCTATTCCAGTTATTGAAAAATATATTGTATTCCGGTATCTTCTTTTCAGAAATATTATGTTCTCTTCTATATCTAGAAAACATTCTGTTCTAAATTCCAACTTCTATTCTCCATTATCCACTGCTACTTTCATTTCATTTTCTCACAACTTTCTTCAAAACTTTTCTACTAACTATTTCTGTTGTATTTAATATATATAAATATATATATATATACATAATAATTAAATATATATATTATATATATATATATATATATATATCCCCTTATATATATAAATAAATAAAATTTATAAAATATATGTATATAAATATATATATATTAACAATATATATTTTAAATACAATCTATATATATATATAAATATTATATATATATATATATATATATATATATATATATATATAAGGATTATATATATATATATAAACAAAGAAATATATATAATATATAATATATATATATATAATATATATATATTGCATATATAAATAAATAAATAACTAAATAAATATATTTAAATACTACATATATATATTCATCTCAAATAATATATATATATATATACTCATAATATATATATATACATATTATTATTATTATTATTATTATATATATATATATATTTTTTTGTTTTTATCAAAATGTTACTTTAAAATAACTTTCCTTTCATTTTTTCTCTGTATCCTTCCTCTTCTTCTTATAAAACGTTCTGTTTCTATAAAACTATTCTTTTCCATTCCATTTCTTTTAAATTACTATTGTTCTATTTTAATTTTTTAAAACTAAAAATCATTATTGTTCTCTCATAAATCTGAAGCAATTCTGTTCCAATCCTATTTTTTCAACTCTCCTGGTTCATATTCTCTTTTATTTACTTCTTACATCTTCACTTTTCCCACATTCGAATCCCACACTTAATGCACTTACATACGATTACAAATTAACCTTCCACAATAGCTTTTGGGGTCCAGAGGCTTTTTTTTGGCGCCGCCGGCCGGGCGGGACCTTTGGCCATTAATTTATTGCGCTGACAAGGCTGACTATGTGCCCCAAGCCCCCAGCATCTTCATGATCTGTTTAAGCTTGTGTAACGAAGTGCTGTTGTTTTCTCCCCCTTTTCTCTCTTCCACCTTTTCCCCTCTTTTTTTTTTCTCTTTTTCCGTTTTTCTTCCCCTTGTAAAACAAAGGAACTAATAAAGAGGACAAAAACAACACGCCCCCAGGGGGGGCCCCCAGTTGCCCCGGGCTGTGTAGGCCTACTAGGCTATTTTTTTTTCTGTTCATTTGTGTTCATACAATATCAATACTATATCATCAGCTTAAGGAAAATTATAATAACGTGCTGTGTACAAACCACCACCTAGAAATAACTTACAACCAACACCAACCCTAAAACACAAACCCAACACAAACACACAACAACCACACCATATATAATTTATATAATGATATATCTATATATAATATATATAATAATATATATTATATAATTATATAATATATCAATCTACAATTCTGTATATGTATATATATGTATAAGCTAACGTAGTATTTATATGTGTGTGTGTGGTGGTTGTGTGTGTTGTGTGTGGCGTTTTGTGTGTGTGTGGTGTGTGTG
>NW_028234444.1:7833122-7840622 GCF_977035675.1 Penaeus japonicus | reverse complement strand
CCCCACCCCCACCCCCAACACACACAGGGACACAAAACATTAAAATTTGACCAACGTGAGAGGTCCCAAACGAGTCCCAAAAGACGAGGGAAAAAAAACAAACAAAAAAGGCACATTTCACATAATGTCCCTACTTAATAGGCGAGTGTATTTCGGCTGCATATTCACAATGGCTGTCACGCCCGCGGCTATCTTGCGCGGGAGTAATATAAACGCCCCTTGAGCATGAGATCCCGCGGTAAGGAGGGCATAAAATGCTCCGTGAGGCTGCGGACACCCTCGCTCTCCCTCGGCATTGCTTTGTCTCTATTGCTATGCGCTTCTTTTCTTCTCCTCTTCATCATCTTTCTCTGTCTTTCTTTTATTTCTTTCACGCTCTCTTTTTCTTTCTCTAGCAGTGTCTTTTTTTCTTTTCTTTTTTTTCTTTTTTTTCTCTTTCTTTTCTCTCTCTCTCTCTCTCTCTCTCTCTCTCTCTCTCTCTCTCTCTCTCTCTCTCTCTCTCTCTCTCTCTCTGTGTGTGTGTGTGTGTGTGTGTGTGTGTGTGTGTGTGTGTGTGTGTGTGTGTGTGTGTGTGTGTGTGTGTGTGTGCGAGCGCAATATGTCACCACAGGTCACCCAGCCCAAGTGACGTCAACATGAGAGGCCGGAGTGTGCAAGAGACGACATTGCAGCTGCAATAAAAGGCCGGGCACAAGCACGTATGGCGAAGATACACGACCATTCCGATGCACTTGCTTGCAGTCTCGCCATACTAGTCCTCCGCGGAGGCCCTCGGGGTGAGCGCAAGCACGTACACCAAGCACACAAACACTTGAATCATGCATTGCTAGCAAGTTCGGGAATGCAAGCAATGCACTGAGGGCTAAGGATAGGCCTCTCAGGGGACAGGGCTATCAAGAGGCGCTCAAGCGGGAGTTTTTTTTCGGCCAGGGTTGCGCTTGAGCGGTAGTTTTCTGATGTTTGTAACGCTCAAAGTTTCTGATGTAAGTAGCCCTCAAGTATGAGATAGAGATACAAGTTGCACTCAAGTTGAATAACTATTGCAATGGTAAAATGTATTCAAGAAAAAACACTCAAGCGGGAAGTTTCTATTTATTGTAGCGCTCAAGTGAGAGAGAGATTGAGACAAGTGGCGCTCGAACATGGAAGTGATTCAAGCAGAATAAAGCAAACGCTCAAGCAGCAAGCAATATCATTCTCGAAAAGTCAAGTAACATTCTCAAAAAAGCAACCGATTTTTAAAAAATGGTAAGTGCTTTTACTGAAAAAGCAAAGGATTTCTTAAAAAGGGCAAGTTCTATTTTTGAATCAGGCACCCGATTTCTTGAAAAGGCAAGTGACATTCTCGGAAAAGGCAGGCGCTATTCTTGGGAAAAAGCAAGAGATATTCTTGAAAAGGCAGGCGCTATTCTTGGGGGGGAAAACAAGCATATATTCTTGAAAAGGTAAGCACTATTCTTGGGAAAAAAGCAAGCAATATTCTTGAAAAGGTAAGCACTATTCTTGAAAAAAACCAAGCACTATTCTTGAAAAAAAACAAGCACTATTCTTGAAAAAAACAAGCACTATTCTTGAAAAAAAACAAGCACTATACTTGAAAAATCAAGCGCGTAAGCATGATGCGAAGAAGCTGTCACAGGAGCAGCAAGACGACCGCCCTTCTCGACTCGCTCCGCCAAACATGTCATTAGTCAGTCTCGAGATATCAACGTTGAGACTGATGCCATGAGTCGAGCCATAAAAAATCTATGGCCAATGGGGGTACGGGAGAGAAATAGTCGTTGTTTGTCCTTTTCTTTCTCTCTCTTTATCTTTCTTCCTCTCTCTCTCTCTTTATCTTTACCTCTCTCTCTCTCTCTCTCTCTCTCTCTCTCTCTCTCTCTCTCTCTCTCTCTCTCTCTCTCTCTCTCTCTCTCTCTCTCTTTTCATTTACTGAACCTACACTCTTTACCAAACTCTTCCCTGTCCTTCCCCTTTGCCCTTACTTCATCTCTTCCGCCCTTCCCTCCACCTTCTTCACTCCCTTCCTTCTCTCACCCTTCCCTCTTTCTTCCTATCCCTCTCTCACATCCTCACTTCCTCCCCTTCACTTCCCCTTCCTCCCTTCCATCCTTCCCCCCTTATATCCTCCCCTTCCCCTCCCTTCCACCCCTCCCTCCCTCACATCCTCTCACTTCCTTCTTCCACTTCCACGTCCCCCCCTCCCCTCCCCCTCATACCCCCACCAGTGCCATGAGCAGTGGCTACGAGACACTTGGGCAAGATTTGGCACTGTGGCGTCCGCGCCGAGGAGGAGAGCCCGGACACGGTGCCAAAGATGCAGTGTTACCATTCCGGGTGACTGGTGCCATCTCTCAATCACGAGGTACTATGTGTCCTTGTGATGTGTTTTTTTTCTTCTTCCTTTCTTTCTTTGCTCCTTTTCTCCTTTTTTTTCTCTTTCTCTCTCACGTTCTCCGTATTTCTCTCTCTCTTTTCTTCTCTTTTTATCCCTTTTCTTTCTTTCTCTCTTTACTGATTCTCTTCCACTTGTCCTTCTCTCTCCACCCTTGCAACTCTACCCGCCATGTGTCAGTGCTGCCAATCGCATTCTTCGCATGCGTGTTCATAACGGTATATAATGTCCTTTTATTTTGTGTTTCTTTGTTGTTGTTGCTGTTGTTGTTGTTTTATTGGGAATAGAGGGGGTTGGGGTGGAGGTGAGGGTCAATCAGGTCACATTCTCTCTCTCTCTCTGTCTCTGTCTCTCTCTCTCTCTCTCTCTCTCTCTCTCTCTCTCTCTCTCTCTCTCTCTCTCTCTCTCTCTCTCTCCCTCTCTTGTTTGCAAAAGTTGTCGACTATCTTTCCTTTCTACGTAGAATTAACTTTATGCCCTTCCTTCAGAATTATAATGATGATGATGATGATGATGATGATGATGATGATGATGATGATGTGGATGAGGATGATGGTGGTGGTGATGATGATGATGATGATGATGATGATGATGATGGTGGTGGTGATGATGGTAATAAGGAAGAGGAGGATGGTGATGATGATGACGATAATAACAATAACAACAAAACCGCAATAGTTCTACCCTCAACCCCCCAAAAAGAGTTTACAAATCAATTCCGCAATCCAATTCTATAATCAACGAACGTCTACACTTATTAGTGTGATCAAAGCCCCATCCCATAACCGACAGGTAATTACGCACCTATCACATCTATCTGTCAAACGATCCGCTTTCAATCGCCCTATAATAATTACACCCGACTTGTCATTACTATCGGCAAATTACCTTATCGGCCGTTGACACCAGTACCCCTATCAATATCGCTGCACAATCTCCAAAGTGAACGCATCCCGGCATATTTCACGATGTGATTCTATTGGAAAAGTTCTTCACTTTTTTTGAACCTTGAACCCTTTGATAATCTAAATCTAGCCAGAGTTGAGGACCCTTCCGTTGAAAAATGCACATAAACAAATTGCTTGCAAATGAACATACTTTAGCTTATTGAAAACCGATCGCCTAATGACGTAAAGGATTTGATAAAAAAAAAAAAAAAAAAAAAACGCTGCTTTAGTACAACAAATAAAACGAAAAAATGTTAGTTTTTCATCTGACCTTCACCCCCCCCCCCGTGAAACTTATAACTAGACTCCTAAGGGTATTCTAGCTGGATGTGGGTCGTTATATACTATCTAAAATGTGCAGTTTCATTCAGTAACATTTAGAAAGACATACTGTGTCCTAACTACGAAGACCTAACTGGATTTCATTTACAAAGACCTGATGTTACTCGACACTATATAAAGACCTGATGTTATTGGACAATGGGTAAAATCTTCATGTTTTATTTAAAAAGACCTTACAATGCTAATCGCAAAAGAGCAAATGCAATTCTTGTATACTGTCTACAGAGATACTGATGTATTTTCCTGCACCCAATGTGTAGACCTTAGTTTATTCAAATGTATTCAAGTGAATCTTTATAAAGCTATTTTGCATTACATTTCGGTCCAAACACGTGTCAAGAAGATTTTGTGCTAATAAGAACGCATACAAAAGTTTTATAGCAAAGAAAACAACTCATGTTATTATTCTTTAAAAATATGTACGAAAAAATACGAAGAGGAAGGAGAAGTATAATAATAATAATAATAATAATAATAATAATAATAATAATAATATTAAGAAGAAGGAGAGAGAGAGAGAGAGAGAGAGAAAGAGAGAGAGAGAAAGAGAGAGAGAAAGATAGAGAGAGAGAGATAAACATATGATTAAAAAACTTATACAGTATACATACTTTTCCCCCAAGTATTTTCAGCGTATGTAATACAGGTTTCATGTTACATCAAAGTCCCAAAAATAAGCCTGAGAAGTTAGGAGACGCCAAAGAAACCTGCATCTCTCTCCCACCCCCTCCATGCCCCCCCAACCATACCCCGAGGAGTTTTAATCTTGAACTTTTTGCTTTTGAGAATTTGTGTTGTAAAATGACATCCTTGATTGGCCTTTGTCCTACGCCGCTGTCTCCTTTTATTCGTTCCATACTTCGTGGCTTTAGTTTCATTTTCTGTTTGGTTATTTAAAAAACATTTTTTTTAAATCAAAGGAATAGAAGTTTACAGTTCTTCCGTTATCTCCCTTGCCTTTTTTCTTCATTCCACATCTCATTCCTTGTCTTTTACCTCTCCTTTCTTCCCCTTCCTTCATTCATTTCTCCCTCCATTCCTTCCCTACTTTCTTGCTTCCTTCCTTCATCCAGTCATTAATTCATTCCTCCCTTCATTCATTCCTTCCCTCCTTCCTTTCTTCTTTCCTAACTCCATTTCTCCTTTCTTTCTTCCCTCCCTCCCTCCCTCCCTCCCTCCCTCCCTCCCTCCCTCCCTCCCTTCCCCATAAATAAACGAACCTTTAACGTTAAAAAAAATCAGCTCCATTCATAACGAAGAAAAAATTTGGTCTCTGCGTAAACCAAGACTCAAAGAAGATGATGATGATGGAGAGGAGGTTAAAGAGGAGGAAGTGGAAGAGGGGGAGGAAGAAGAGGAAGAAGATTTAAAAAACGTGGAAAAAGTAGAAGGTAAGAGGGGAGAGGAAGAGGATGGGGAGTGGGAGGAGGAGGAGGAGGAAAGAGAAAAAAAAAAGACGTGGAAAAAGAAGAGGAAGAAGAAAACGACGTGGAAAAGGAAGAGGAAAAAGATAAGAGAGAGGAAGGAGAGAAGGGAAAGGAAAAGGAGGGGGAGGAAGAAGAAGAAGAAAAGGATGGAGAAGAAAGAGAAGTAAAAGAAGAGGATGAAGAAGGATAGAAGGGAGACGAAAAGGAGGAGGAAGTAAGAAGAAGAGAAAACAGAAGAAAAGAATAATAAAAATATATGAACAAGAAAACGACGAGGAAGTAGAAAACTAAGAAAAATAAAAAAAGAACAATAAAAAGACCAAGAAAAAAGAATAAGAACAAGAAGAAGAGGAAGAAGAAAAAAAAATGGAGACAGAGCATGGAGCACATTTAACCTTAGGCCGAGGGGGAGGATCCCAGAGACCCGAACCCAAATTAAAACTCACAGACAACACCGTTACCAGGGACAACAGAAAACGGACACCTTCGACACACACGGCCGAGATACGGAGCTCGTTTTCTGTACTCGTGAGGTGTGAGGAGGCTCTGGGACTCAAGTTGTGAGGAGGATCATTATGACATTGGAGGAGGAGGAGGAGGAGGAGGAGGAGGAGGAGGTGGAGGAGGGAGGTTTAGGGGGAGGGGGAGGAGGAGAGGGGGGGAGAGGGAGGAGGAGGAGGAGGAGGAGGAGGGGGGGGAGGAGGGGGAGGAGGGAGGGGGGGGGGAAGGAGGAGGGGGGGAGGAGGGGGGGGGAGGGGGAGGAGGAGGAGGGGGGGAGAGGGAGGAGGAGGAGGAGGAGGAGGAGGGGGGGGAGGAGGAGGAGGAGGAGGGGGAGGGGAAGGAGGAGGGAGAGGAGGGAGGGGGAGCTTGGAAGAGGATGGAGGAAGAGGTAGGAGGAGGAAGTAAGAGGAAGAAGGAGGAGTTGGGAGAGGAGGAAGAGGAGGAGGAGGAGGAGGAGGAGGAGGAGGAGATAGGGAGAAGAAAGAGAAGGGAAAGAAGAAGGAGAAGGAAAAGAAGAAGATGAAGGAAAAGAAGGAGAAGGAAAAGAAGAAGATGAAGGAAAAGAAGAAGAGAAAGAAGGAGAAGAAGAAGATCCTCAGGAAAAGAAGAAGGAAAAAATAAGAAGAGTAAGAGTAAACAAAAGAAAGCAAAAAAGGAAAGAAGTAAAAACATAGCTGAAGCCGCGAGTTTTAATCTGACGACGAGAATAAAAACCCTTCAAGAGATGTCGCGCCGGGAGAGTCTGGTAACAGTGTCGCGCCGGTTGCCAGACCTCCCTCGCTCACGGGCCGGGCGTTCCTCAGCATTTACCTCGATCCTGGTCTTTTCAGGTTTACCATTGACGTGCAAACTATGATTAGCCTTTTCACGACGATTCATGCACATGCACGAGCCATTTCCTGTACGGATACTGAGAGAATGGCATATCCTAGCAGGTGTCGTAGGAAGACATACGTACGTAATTACACAGACATAAGTACATACATGTATCCATCCCCCCCTCCACACATGCACGTACACGCACGCACACACACACACATACACACAGAGAGTATATCATCAGAGTGTATTTGTATTCAATGCGACAGATCCTGCTGACGTGCTCGAAGAGACGGATCGAAGCCAGAATGCAAAAGCACGAACAACAACAAACGCAGGCAACTTCGGAAATGCAAGGGATTGCAATGCAAACAAATCAGAACAAGGAAACAAGCTGGCACGCACATGGGGGAGGGAAGGGGGGGGGAGATTCAGAGGTTAGGGAAGAAGCAAATAAACAAGTAAAAGGGCAAAATCAAGGGGAACATTTGAAGGTAGAGAGGAGGGGAAGGGGGAAAGGAAAGGAAAAAGGGAGAGGGGGGAGGGGAGAGTAGGGGGAGAGGGAAAAGGGAGGAGAAGAAGGTAGGGAGAAAGAGAGGAAAGGGGAAAGGGAGGGGAAAAGGGTCAAAAGAGAGAAGGAAGAGGATGAGAAAGGGAAAGGAGGAGGGGAGGGATGGCGATGGAGAAAATGAGGAGGGAGATGGGATGGTAGGAGGTGGAAGGGAGCGGAAAATCAGAAGGATGGGGAAGGAAGGGGAAAGGGGAAGGGAGAAGGATAGGGGGGAGGGAGACGTGAGAGGGGAGGAAAGGTGAAAGGGGGGAAGGGGAGGGGGGGAGGGGAGTCAGGAGAGCGAACTATGCCAACCTCCGAAGATCAATAAGAACAAGCTAGTCTCGATCTCCAGGTAACAACCCACGCTTTCCCCTTCTCTCCTCCCCTCACCTTGCCTATCCCTCTCCTCTCCCCTCACCTTTCGTTCTCCTCCTCTCTCTCCCTGCCTCCCCTTCCCCTCCTCTACCCTACTTTTCCATCTCTTTAAACCCCCTACTTCCAATTCCTCACCTATTC
>NW_028234444.1:7823122-7828122 GCF_977035675.1 Penaeus japonicus | reverse complement strand
CATATATATATATATATATATATATATAAAACTTCAAAGATACAAACAAACAAATACACACATACACACACAATATATATATATATATATATATATATATATATATATATATATATATATATATATATATATATATATATGCGTGTGCGTGCGTGCGTACGTGTGTGTGTGTGTGTAAAAAGGAGTGAGTGAGGAAATAAGGAGAGAGAGTTGGTGAAGGAGGGGAAGGAGGCAAAGAATGAAGAATGAAAAAAAACGAGAAGTGAAGAGGCAGAATGTGGAGGAGGAGGAGCAGAAGAAAGAAGGGGGGAGAAGAGGAATAAAGAGAGAAAAAGAGGAAAGGTGAAGAGGCGGAGGGAGGAGGGTGAAAGAGAAGCAAATAGAACGAGGAGAAGGGAGGTGAAGAGGGAAGGATCGAAGAAAAGAGAAAAGAGGGAGATGAGGAGAGGGGAATGAGGAGCAGGTGAAGTGTGCGAGGGAGAAAAGTGAGAAATATGACCGAAAGGGGGGAGTAGGGGAGAGAGGGAGGCAAAAGAAACTCTCTCTCTCTCTCTCTCTCTCTCTCTCTGTCTAACTCTATCTCTGTCTCTGTCTCTGTCTATCTCTGTCTCTCTCTGTTTCTTTCTGTCTCTCTCTCTCTGTCTCTGTCTGTCTCTGTGTCTGTCTCTGTCTATCTCTGTCTCTCTCTGTCGTTGCCTCTCTCTCGCTCTCCTTCCCTTAAAAACTAATGTTAGAAAACAAACAAAAAATGCCTTAAACTACTACCGGCAACATTACCCAATACACATCAATGCGTACAGCGGCAAGCACTACATAGGCTTCCCAGAATAGGCAGGCACGCACGCACACACATATAAATACCGAAGAGTGAAAGTGAAAGTTAAAGAGAAAGAAAAAGAGAAATCGAGAGAGGGAGAGAAGTTGAGGGAGAGAGAAAGAGAAGGTGAAAGAAAGAGGGGGAGGGAGGGAGGGAGAGAGGGGGAGAGAGGGAGAGAAAGATAGAGGGAGAGGGAGAGAGAGAGAGAGAGAGAGAGAGAGAGAGAGAGAGAGAGAGAGAGAGAGAGAGAGAGAGAGAGAGAGAGAGAGAGAGAGAGAGAGAGAGAGAGAGAGAGAGAGAGAGAGAGAGAGGGGGAGAGAGAAGGGGGGAGGGGGAGGGAGGGAGGGAGAGAGAGAGGGGGAGAGAGAGGGAGAGAGAGAGAGGGAGAGAGAGAGAGGGAGAGAGAGAGGGGGAGAGGGAGAGGGAGAGGGAGGGAGAGAGAAATAGATAGACAGAGAGAGAGAGAGAGAAATAGAGAGAAATAGAGAGAAATAGAGAGAAATAGAGAGAGAGAGAGAGAGAGAGAGAGAGAGAGAGAGAGAGAGAGAGAGAGAGAGAGAGAGAGAGAGAGAGAGAGAGAGAGAGGTGGGGGAGAGGGAGAGGGAGAGGGAGAGGGAGAAGGAGAGAGAGAGAACCGAAAACAGGAAATATAGAGAAAATAACCAAAGTAGAGAGAGCGAAACAGATAGAAATGAATAAAGAAAAAAAAAAAAAAGATAAAAACAAAAGAGAAAGAGAAACAGACAGACAGAAAAAAATCCCCCACAATAGAAAGAAAGCGAAATCAAGCGAAGCAGGGAGACAAAGATCAAGAGAGAGCCTGGAAGTAGAGAATCTCGCCGCACGCACGCACGCACGCACACCCAAGGAAGCCCCTTGAAGACACATTAATGACTCAGACGACAACCTGGGAAGGCGCTCGTCAACCCATGGCCTCGCCACGCAGTCTAAGACAAGCCCCTGGCCGGTACAATCTCTGAACTAATTCTGGAACACGCAACTACTTCGTCGGAGGGCAGAAACAGTCTACCGTGTTGATAATATGACAGAAAAAAACACACTGTACATAATATTTATTTCCTAATGTCTATTTTTTTTTGTTTTTTTTTTTTTATTTGCCAACTAGTTCGTCCCAAGTTCAGAGACTAGTTCATCCAAGTTCAGAGACTAGTTCCAAGTTCTAAAAAGGCGGCTTGTTCATTTACGTTCCGAGTAAACAGCTAGTTCATGGAAGTCTTCGAAGACCGCTAGTTGACCAATCTTCTAAAATGACAACTTGTTTACCTAAGCTCTGAAGAAACAACTAGTTTAAGTTAAGATATGAACAAACCACTAGCCCATCAAAGCCCTCAGGAAACCACTAGCCCAATATCAATAGCCAATCAACCAGCTAGCCCAAGTAATAGCCCGGAAGACCAGCCCTGAACAACCACTAGCCCAATAGCCCGAAACTAAAAAGACTAGCTCCAACAAAGCCCTGAATAAACAAATAGTCCTACTAGCCCCCGCGTGAAGTTATTGCTAGTGAGAGTCACAAGCGGCGGCGCTGTCGAGAAGTTTCTCCTCAAACGCTTTCAACTTCAAAAACCGTTGGCGTTGTGACGACGTCGCTTACGAAATGAGTGGGAAAAGTATGACTCTAGGTAGATAATTAAAGATAAACGTACAGATAACACGTATATAAATAGATACACCAATACAGAGGAATGTAGTTATATATATTTTTATTTATTGAGATACATCAATAAATAACAATGTGGTTATGTATATAGACGTATGTGTGCATATATATAGATGAAAATGTGTTTTCCCTCCGAAATATTACTGATACAGTAATTCCCTGAAATTGATAATCCTGCGATTAGTTCCCTCAAAACAAATACTAAAAATAACAACAGCAATAGTAATAATAACAAAATTATGCTTTGTTCACGCCAAATATAACATTTGATATTTTCCCTTCCTTTCCATTTTAATCCAGGCTTGATAAGCTTTTGAAAAATCCTCACGATTCGGCAACTAAAAATACACATGACAGAAACATCCTGTAATGACGTCCCTTAAATGGCCTTTCCCTTCTTCAAAACATTTCAATAAAAACACTAAAAAAAAAACCTAAATATTATCCATAACAGTAATGATAATATGAAAATAAACATTAATAGTAATAATAATGATGATAACAAATAGCAAAAGATATGATAAAGATGATAATAAATAATAATAATAATGATTATCACAGTAACATTCGTGACAACTGTGATAAAAATTCCAACCTCATATTTTCCGAATCCAGGCAGTCCATCTCAGTGTCACACCATCATTAGTGAGTGAGCGAGTGGGTGAGTGAGCGAGTGAGTGAGTGAGTGAGTGAGTGAATGAGATAGAGAAAGAGTGTGTGAGTGTGAGTAAGATAGTCAGTCAGTGAGAGTGAGTGGGGGAGAGTGAATGCGTGAGTGAGTGAGTGAGTGAGTGAGATAGAGAGAGAGTGTGAGTGTGAGTAAGATAGTCAGTCAGTCAGTGAAAGTGAGTGGGGGAGAGTGAATGTGTGAGTGAGTGAGTGAATGAGTGAATGAGATAGAGAGAGAGTGTAAATGTGAGTAAGATAGTCAGTCAGTCAGTGAGAGTGAGTGGGGGAGAGTGAATGTGTAAGTGAGTGAGTGAGTGAGTGAGTGAGTGAGTGAGTGAGCGATTCCTTCAGCTTCTAGAGACACTTGTCTGTTAGGGGAAAGAGAGTCAACAAGTCCCTCGTTTACAAGGCACGCTACGGTTGGTTTGTGTGCGCTCGGGAATATGTGCGTGTTTGTGTGCGCGTCTGCACGCGTGTTTGGGATAGAGCGAGAAGGAGGGAGAGAGGGAGAAAAAGAAAGGTAAGGAGAAAGATAAAGAGGGAGGGAGGGAGGGAGGGAGAGGGAGAGGGAGGGAGGGAGGGAGGGGGAGAGGGAGAGGGAGAGAGAGAGAGATAGGGAGTGAGAGGGGGAGAGAGAGAGAGAGAGAGAGAGGAAGAGGGGGGGGGAGAGAGAGAGAGAGAGAGAGAGAGAGAGAGAGAGAGAGAGAGAGAGAGAGAGAGAGAGAGAGAGAGAGAGAGAGAGGAGAGAGTGGGGAGGAGGGAGGGAGAAAGACTGAGTAACTGAGCAGAAGAACGAGAGAAAAAATGACCAGGTGAAGAATTAATCAAGTGAGTGAGTGCTCCAGTGCGTGCTCGTGTTCGTTTGTGCCTGACATGGCCCTGCGTTCGTGCGTGCGTGCGTGCGTGCCCTCCCATGTCACACGCGTGCGCAGGCCCGAGGGCGCGCGGGGCGAGATGGGACGGCATTGCAGGACCCGGATGACAGATTATCTTTAAGGTGGAAGCTGCGATCGTCTGACATTCGCCGCGTCGCTGCGCTGCTCCGGGTGACGGCCGGGAGAGGCCAGGCGACACCTCGGCATTTCGCACCCGCGGGACGTGTGTACGTCAGGAAGGGGAGGGAAGGGGGGGGGGGAGGGGGGGGGGGGGGGGGAGGGGGGGGGGGAGGGGGGGGGAGGGGGGGGAAGGGGAGGGGGGAAGGGGGGGGGAGGGGGGGGAAAGGGGAGGGAGGGGGGGGGGGCTCTCTGAAGGAACAAAAGCACACATACTTACATACATACATACATACATATATACACACACACATTCACTCAGTCAGCTCTCTCTCTCTCTCTCTCTCTCTCTCTCTCTCTCTCTCCAATATACCATGAACTAAAAGGTTCCTCAATTTCATACACTGACATAACAGACCTAAACAGGGAACGTCAGCATTAGTCTATCTGTCTGTCTGTCTGTCTCTTTTAGCTGACTGAAGCTTCAGAACAACGATAAGAACATGATAAGAACGAAAAAAAAAAAAAAATCAATGCTTGGCGATAGCTCCTCAAAATGTCGGGTCTAACGGCAACGCGAGATAAAGGGGAAGATACGGGAAAGATTTGTGAGGAAGGTAACATTGCCACTGATGAGCATTGCAGGAATTGCAATGATAATGAGGATGATTACGATGATTATAGTAATAACTAAAATTAGAACAAGGCAGATACTATTAACAGTGGTGAAAAACAATATAATGATAATGATTGTGATAATGATGATGTCGGTGATGATCATGATAATGATAATGATAATGATGACGATGGTGATGACGATAACGATGACCACGATAACAAA
>NW_028234444.1:7813122-7815622 GCF_977035675.1 Penaeus japonicus | reverse complement strand
TCCATCGTATAATCTTACAGGTCATAAGAAAAAAACATAGAGAATAAAACATATAATAACCTTACAACAACAACAAAAAAGAAATACAACACGGACACACAACAAAAATAACAATCTTACATGTCATAAAAAACATAAGAGATAATATGAAATATAAATGATCTTCAAATAAAATCTTACATGTTCTAAAAAATCAAATAGATAAAACAACACAGATGTAAAACAACAAACAAATAAAACAACAAATAAATAACCTTTTAAAAAAAATCATACAAGTTCTAAAAAAAACAACAACAAAGAGATAAAACAACATGCAAATAATCTTTAAAAAAAGGAAGCAGAAATGCGGTAAAAAGAAATGCATATCGATTCTTTTCATGTTCCACCGAGACCCAATATCTCCCTTGAGGAAAGAGGCAATTTGTTCTCTCATATGCTTACGGCCGAGGCGAAAGAAGAAGAAGAAGAAGAAGAAGAAGAAGAAGAAGAAGAAGAAGAGAAAGAGGGTGGGGGGGGAAATATATGAACGGCACAAAAAGAAATGAATATATGAATAGGAATTGCAATTCGATTATGAGAGGAAACGGTTCACTCACCCCCCCCTCCTCCCCCATCCGCCCTACCCGTCCCCCCTACCCACTAGGGCTGATATCCTTCTATTTCCTGGATTGCGTCTGCGCCCTTGTGGAATCTGCTCTCTGGCTCTATGGCTCTTTATCTGGAGTCCCTCTTCATCCTCTTGATCTTCCTATTCCTCTGCTTCTCTCTTTCTCGTTCCTTATCTTTACCTTTCTAACTTTTTCCCTTTTTTCCTTCTCTCTCTCTCTCTCTCTCTCTCTCTCTCTCTCTCTCTCTCTCTCTCTCTCTCTCTCTCTCTCTCTCTCTCTCTTTCTCTTTCTCTTTCTCTTTCTCTTTCTTTTCTCTCTCTCTCTCTCTCTCTCTCTCTCTCTCTCTCTCTCTCTCTCTCTCTCTCTCTCTCTCTCTCTCTCTCTCTCTCTCTCTCCCTCTCCCTCTCCTCTTATTTCTCTGTACACGAATATTCATCAAACCACTATCACTGATAAGAATATGTGTCCACTCACTCCTAACTTCAATATCTCTTCCGATAAAATAATTCACCTATAATCTTATCTCCCGTAAAATTATGCCACTGCATGTGTTTCCTATTCCCTGCCGTGTCTTGGCAATAAAGGTAAGGATAATGCAGCTGCTAATAAGATCTTCTCAGTAGGTCACATTTTTTCAAGGCATTTTTCCAAAGCTTTCGCCAGACAATGCACACAGACATAGACACACACTGCCAGAGAGAGAGAGAGAGAGAGAGAGAGAGAGAGAGAGAGAGAGAGAGAGAGAGAGAGAGAGAGAGAGAGAGAGAGAGAGAGAGAGAGAGAGAGAGAGAGAGAGAGAGAGAGAGAGAGAGGGAGGGACAGAGAGAGAGAGGGAGGGACAGAGAGAGAGAGGGAGGGACAGAGAGAGGGAGGGAGGGAGGGAGGGAGGGAGGGAGATAGATAGAGAGAGAGGTAATGAGAGACCGGCAACGATGGACAAAGTGCGAGAGACAGAGAGTGACAGAGCGCCGATACAATCAGTAACACTCGCACCGTATTCATTGACATTCAGTGCCCCCTTAGACGACCAATCATATACTCACTCGTCCCGTGTTACTATGCCCGTCCGCGACCCGCCGTCCCACTTCTCGCAAGATAATGGCAAAGACAGGCGTTGCTTATTAAGAAATGCCCGCAGCGGCGCCAGTTGGTAGGGTGACATGACGGGGTACATCACATGGGACACATAGGAAAACAGGGCGAACAGCGGCAGAACACGGAGGAACAAGAGAACGCCGTGAGATATGGACCACAAGGTCATGAAGGCATCCAGACTAGGGTGACGAGCAAAAGCACTTGACAAGACACGACGGAATCCACGCCGCAAGGAAAGCAAAATTGCAGAGAAAGCACGTAAAGCAAAGTCAAGGCAAGGAAAGTTTCCCTTGGCTCTATTGCAGTATCTCGTGACACTCACATGACATGGGCTCCCCCTCCCACCCCCGCCCCCTATCTCCCCCACCGCCACTAATCTTCCCTGGGCGTTTCATGGCACATCCGGAAGCTTTATCACCTGGGTAAGATTAGAGCATGTGGGGCACGAGCATCATCACTCCACGTGGGGGCGGGGGAAGAGCCTATGTTGCCGGCATATGGCTCCCTCCTGCGCTGGTCTTGCTTTCCCAACAAGCACGGCCCCTTATTTCTCTCCCTCTCCTCCCTCCTGCAGCAAGACTAGTATTGCCTTTTTTAACAACACGAGACGGCTATCATGCCACGCGCCCCGATAGGATTACATGACCGGCCATGTGTTCATTCTCATTTCGGGGCAGTCGCTGGTCGTCGGACTTGCTCTCATACAAACGTGCTGAACCGTATACAAACAATCTAACTAATTAAGCACAAACAATCATACACACATAAATACATACATACATACATACATACATACA
>NW_028234444.1:7796245-7806245 GCF_977035675.1 Penaeus japonicus | reverse complement strand
ATTCTCTCGAAATGTAGAAATGTCTTACCATGCCCCTGCCTTTGGCATGGGTGCCGACCTGGAATCTAACATCATCTATGCTCCCGGATCTTTCATTCCTCGTGCTGTCAATCTGAACATGAAAGCAGCTGTGGATGAGACTCACATGGACTTAGCAGAGATTGGTGCACGTTTTGAAGGAATTGATTCCATCATTGAAGAACTCTTTGGCCCAGAAGGATACCTCCGAAAAGCAACATTTGGAAAGATTATGCAAGACATTACAGGTTTTGCAGAAGAGAAAGGCCTTAAGGTTATGGAACACATCAAGCAAACTCTGAGGACCAAGCGATCCATCGATTCTTCTGTTATTTCGGACTTCTTTGGCAAACTGTATGGTGAGGGCAGATCACATACCCATGCTGAGGTATTCGCCCGAATCATGGGACACGAGATTACTTATGCAGATGTCGCCGAAAGCCTCAAAGGTGTCACAGCTGACACACTCATTGAGACCTTCTTCTCTTTCTTTGAAGAATCCTTGGAACAAATGAAGGGTCTAAACCTCAACACAGCAAGGACTGCTCAACTTTACATGGATTATTCACTGCCAACCATTCAGGGCACACCACTCAAACTCAAATTAGCTGGAACCGCCGTTGCTGGCCTTAAGATGGAAGGCGACTTCAACATCGCCCAAATCCTCTCTGACCCTGGCAATTTGCAGACCGGCATCAAACTCTTCCCAGCTCTCTCTGTACAAGCCACTGGTTTTGTGGGCTTTGAGTGCCGCTTAACTAGGGTAGGAATCGAGATGGAGAACACTATTTCAAGTGCCACTGGAGCCTCTATCAACATCAGAACAACAGAGAACAAGAAAATCCAGATGGAGTTGGAAATACCAGAGAAGATGGAACTCCTCAACATCAAGGCTGAGACCTATCTTGTCAAAGCTGTAGGAAAGAAGCTGACGAAGATTACTCCTCCCACTGTCAGAGACGTAAGGGTTACACATGCAGCTTGCCTTAATGCTGTTGAGCCAGTGCTTGGCATCAAGGTGTGCTACAACATTAACATGCCTGATGTCTTCCGTGCTAATGGCCTGCCACTTGGTGAACCAGCTATTGCCAAGTTGTATATTGAGAAAGCAGACCCTTCCATGAGAGGTTACTTAATGACTGCTGCAATCAAGAACAAAAAAGGTAATAAATTCATCAAATTGAATGTAGAAGCAGCTGGTGCCACAACACCAAGGAGAGCAGAAATGACCCTGTCCTACACCAAGGAAGAAGGATCCCACATCGTTTCTGCCAAACTTGATTCTTCCAGCATTGCTGCAGGAGTGTGGACCACTCTCACCAACGAGGAAGGACACAAGGCAATGGAGACTTACGTCAAGTTCGATTATGGTCAGATTGCCATTTCCCGCGGCATTAAACTGGACATGATTGTGAAGGAAGAAAGTGCAGGAAAGGAGTTTGAGGTCAATGTGTTCAGCGGTCGCAGCAGGAGATTCACCCCAGAATCTCACATTGTGGAAGCTAAATTCATTAAGAAAACCAATGGGCCTGAAGTCAATGTGGATGTGATTTGTAGGACCAGAAATGCTCTAGCCCAGTACTTCGACTTAAATATTGAAGGTATGTAAGGACTGTGAAGTGGAAAGTTTGAAGTGAGAGTTTCCTTTTATTTGATTTTTTAGGACTGTAGTAGTATGTATGTAGACTAGTTCTATTGGTTCTACTTTTCAGTTGGAGCTGATTTCATGGAATTTTCTCCTGAGGGTGTGTATCCAGCAAGATATATCCCAAAGGTCAGCATTCTTCTGCCTGTAGCACTACGAAAGATGGAAGTCCATGCTAATACTGTAGCCTGGAAATTGGCATCATACATTCGTGAAGGAAGTCAGTCTGGCGAAAGTCGTGAACTCATTTCTGCATTCAAACTTTCAAAGGGAAGAAATGATATCATCTATGTACAGGCTACTCATAAAATTGAAGGAACACTCCCACAAAATATTGTCATCGAAAATGAAGCAACAGGTAATGTGTTCATCTGATTCTCCTCTAACCTTTACAATTGAGCTGAAATAGACCTGTGTTTGATATTAATTTTCTCCTTTTCTCTTCCATAGTTGAAGTTGGTAGATCATCATACAGAGCAATGTATGATATCTTCTATCATCCTGAAAAAATGGGTGCTTCTGTTGAAGTGTTCCGAACAGCAGGAAATGAGAAGGTTGCGGAAATGGAAGCAATTTACGAAAATACAGGAGAAAAGTATTATACTAAATTCTTGGTAAGATTAAAAGTTTTGTTTAAGGCTTAATTTGTGTGTGTAACTGTAGCAGTTGGAACTTTTTTTAGAATTAGCATTTGCATATGAAATGACAATGATACTTGTTTCAGGTGGAGGCTCCTGGCTACATTCGCCCAGTTAGAATTGAAGCCACAGCTGAAGAAGAAACAGGAGGACGCTATGCATTGGAATCCGCCATCAAATATGGAGAGCGCACAGTCTTTGAAGTTACTGGACCAGTTATGGCTCGTTTCACCTCCAAGACTGCCAAACTACAAGCCAACATCAAGCTTAGTGCAATGGCAAGTGAGCCCTACATCATTGGTGCCAACTTTGTGTTTGGCAACAAGAAGCAGATGATTGCCATGGAAATCAAAGAGCGAGAAGAACCAGTCTTTGGTGTTGAATGGAAAATGGTACAAGAAAGTGCTGAGAAGACCACTCTAAGCATAGCATTTGTGCTTCCTGCCCTCATCGAGAACAAGGTCGATGCTGTCATTACGGAAGACCTTGTCCATGTTAGCTTCAACAACCTGGTTCTGCCCAAGACTTCGTACCGTCGTCGGGTCAAGGGTTTCGCTGATGTCAACATTGGAGAGAAGAGGGCAAACGTGGAATTTTCCTGGGATGCTGATAAATCTCCCGAGAAGAAGTTGGTAGTAGATGCAAGTCTAATAAGCAGTCCTTCCAACCCTGGCCATGCTGAGATCCAGTAAGTTTCCAAGTTCTAGATTTCATTTCCGATATAAATTATCAGTCTTACTAGAATTGCTCCGGCTATCATATTATATGTCTGTATATATTATATGTCTTTCCTTTTTCTAATCACAATTTTCTATACAGCGGGAACATTGTTATTGCTGGTGAGCCCTACCACATGAAACTGATTCTGACCGCCACAAACCTACTAGAGTACATGGAAGGGGAAAACGGATTCAAGCTATTACTGACTACCCCTTCTCAAAAGACGATTGTCCTTGGAGCTTCTTGCGATGTCCAGCTGGAGGGAACTACTACTAAAGTCGTTTCCGTCATTGAATACAAGAACATGGAGAATAAGGAATACAAATATACAAGTGTTATTGCTCTGGAGAAGCTTGGTGGCCCATATAATTATGTTGTAAAAGCCAAGGTAATTTACAAACAACCTGAAACACAAGAAATTATGCTAGAAACAGAGGTAAAACATCAGTGGACTCCAGAAGAACATCTTGTAGCGTTCAAGGTATGTAAGATTAAATGCCATTATACTTATCAAGTAAACCCACTCCATATCATTAAATTTCCATTCATTCAGATTTAAGGATTTACTTCACAAAATCAGTAAAACAATATCTTAAACATATGAGAAAAATCTACAATAGTTTTATGTTTCCATTCACAGGTGGGTGCTAAGGCTCCAGTGCTGAAGATGCCTCTCATGATTGCGTTCTCCATTCACAATACACGTGGCTCGTTTGTTGGATTCTGCAAGATCGAAAGAAATACTCCATCCAATGTCTTTGAATGGAAAATACAGATGACTCCCGAAGGAGGAATCGAGGTTGTTGAAGCTGGTTTGGACATAAAAGCCATCAACGAAGTTTTGAAGATAGTGCATGCTGTTGTTACTTTCGAGGAGGAAGGATATCAAGCTTATGGTCAGGAGACGGCAAAATACCAGTACCGTTTCACACGCCCATCACCCACAACTTACATCATGCAGATGAGGACTCCAACACGTACCATCGAGGGCAGAGCTAAACTATCACCAAGGGAATCTGGAATCAAGTTCTACCCCAATAAGGGCAAAGCTGAAGCCAAATACGAAGTTGGATACAAGGCTAACCACCAGGGAAGCTGGGGACAACATGCATCCAATATAGAAGTCCGAATGAACCATCCAACTCTTCCCAAACCCATCATGGTCGCTGCTCATTACACAGCTATTGGAGAAACAATCAAGGGAACAATCGAACTGGACATTTTCCCTGAAGAAGAAAACAAGATTACTGGTACACTGGAGACGCAGAGAATTTCGGAAAATGCTATCAGGGTAGAAGTCTTCCTCACTGGAAAGGTAAACACACGACTATCAAAACTTCTATTAGAACATTTCACACAGACTGATACCACACCTCAACAGTACTTTGGCATAAATTTACAGCATATATATTTCATACTTAATACTCTGTCAGTAGGATTGAAAAAATGTTGGTTGTCATACAGAATTAAGAATCTTAAAGTCTCAACAAAATTATGGTAGAGTTGCCACAAAGGCATTCAATCCTTGGCATTCATTTTTTAATTTCAATAAATATCGGTTGTTTTACAGATTTTGCAAGTGAACCCTAAGGCAATCGTCACTGTCGCTTATGCACCGGAAACATTTGCTTTGGACGTAGTGTTCCACAAGACTCCATCCACAGCACCAGTCTTCGCCCTTGCTGCAAAGTATGACAAGACTTCAGCTCACAATGCAGCTGCCACATTTACAGTTGAGATGGAACAGCGACCTGTCTTTGAAATAACTGCAGTGGCAGAACCCGAGGAAGAAGTCACCTGCAACGGTATCAGAATAAAGGCTATTGCAAATGCACCTGCTTTTGGAAAATACAACATCTTCTCCAAGATGTGCAAGCCCGCCTTCATTGAGCTAACCACAATGAGACACGGCGGAGAAAAGGAATACACTGCCAGGCTCGGCCTCCGGTACCCTGATACTGCTGAAGCTGGTGTGTATGTGGCAAGTGGCAGAGCTGAGGAGATTCGCGGTGTTGCTGTAGCTGCTGTGAAGTTGGCTTCTCCCACAATGCTCAAGGTTGAGATGGCTTATGGACCAGAAGAGGCACAGGTTCTAATGGTGAGTCTAAACATGCTTTTCATGTCTATAAGAAAGGCATAATGGTTTCTACAATTTCAGTTTCATCCTTAAATCTTATACTAGAATTAGTTTAATGCCTTGTTATATATTTTCAGCATAAATGATAAACATAATACTGTCACTTTGTGTATATGTATGTATGTGTATCTATACGTGTGTGTATGTATGATATATATATATACATATATATATATATATATATATATATATATATATATATATATATATATATATATATATATACATACACACGCATATGTATGTATGTATTTATATACATATAGACATATATATGTATATATATGTATATATATATATATGTGTGTGTGTGTTTGTGTGTGTAAACAATTTTGGAGTAAAATATTGTCTGATCTACAGAATGAAATGACAGAAGAATATGAGAAAGCTGCCGTGCTATTCAAGTCAGTTGTTATGGAGGTTGTCCACTTCCTTGAGGAAGAAGCTTCTGCAAAGGGCATTCACTTCCCTTCATCTCAATTAGTCACCCTACTGGGAGTCGCCAAGGAGGAAATTGAAGAGATCTATCGAGATATTCTCTCGGATGCCAGAATCTTCGACACTGAAATTATTCGTGACATCCTAGCAAGTCCTGTGGTGTCCTTCGTGCCTCGTGTCTACTTTGGTGTATGGTCAGAGATAGTTCTCCTTCAACACCAACTTTCTGTCAACATCATCCAAGCAATAGAGAGATTCCAGGGTGAATTTGAAGGCATTACTGAAATCATAATGGAAAGTGAGTTATTACGCCACTGCAAGTTACGATGGAAAAGGAATTATTCTCCATCTTGTTTATGCAATTTCATGACAATTATTCTTATTTAAATTCATAGACATTCATCTACCATTGCATCATTAAAGTGATTACCATAGCTTTAGAACTGACATGATCATCTTCAATTTTCAGTTGTGATGGAAGCAACACGAATGGCAGAAACTGGAGAGGTACCCAAAGTACTATTAGATGTACTTGAACAAATCAGAGCCTCCAAAGTGTTCAGGATTGTCAAGAGAGAAGTGTACGAAATTTTAGAAGAATATCCTGAGGAGTATGAGGCCATTACACACGTTGTTGGCAACGTGATGGCAATGCTCGAGCGAGATGTTGAGATTGTCCGTGTTGGCCTCATGAAGATGCCAGCTGTTCAGAGAATCATTGACTACATAATGAACCACTTCCACTCGGTATGTGTTAGGAAATGTCATATCAAGATGTATATTGTAGTTTCTGGGACAAGATATGAGACAGCTAAAGATCCCTTTCATTGTATGTTCTTTTATTCATGTTTGTTACTTTCTTTCCCACAGAAACAAGTATTTGCTGTGGAAGCTGAAAGAGTTGTCAGCCTCATTCTCAACGAGCTCCTTCACGTTTCAATTGAAAGAGAAGGCAACGGCATTGAAGTCCAAATTCCCCTTCATCGACCCTTGTATTCCCTGACACAAGTAGCACAGGAAGCAGTGCCCAACCCTATCACAATGCTGGAGAACCTCATATTTGCGTACCTGGAATACATTCCCATTCCCGTCGAACATGCAATCTGGGCATACTACAACTTCATCCCGCGATACATAACAGACGTGCTGCCACCCTACCCACGAACAGCCATGGTAGTTGGAGGTAGTGAGATCCTCACCTTTGACGGCCTTGTTGTGCGAGCACCTCGTTCCCCCTGCAAGGTTCTTCTGGCTGCTCACGGCTCCCACCGCCTCATGATGTCCCATCCACAGCCCTCAGGCCCACCACAGCTTGAGCTCAACACACCAGCAGCCAGTGTCGTCATCAAGCCTGACTTTGAAGTCCTTGTTGATGGTCGTCCACTCACGGGATCCCAACAAACTATCGGAAACATTAGGATTGTCAACGCAGCTAAACACATTGAGGTGGGATGTCCCCTCATGAAGGTGGTCGTTGCTAAGACAGGCCAGGTCGTAGCAGTTGAAGCTTCAGGTTGGACCTATGGACGCGTAGCAGGGCTACTGGGTCCCAACACCGGAGAAATTGCTGATGACCGTCTCATGCCCACCGGTGTACAAGCCTCCAGCCCCCGCGAGTTGGTATCTGCTTGGCAGGAAGACCAAGGGTGCTCCACCCCTGAGGTTCCTCGTAGTGAGACCACAGTAGCTCGCCTAATTCAGTGTCAAACATTGCTGGGGATTCGCTCAAGGTGTAACCCAGTGGTTCAGCCACAGCCATTCATTAACATGTGCCACGCTGCCCGCAATGCTTACGACGCCGCCCATGCCTACAGAACCATCTGTGCCCTGAGAGGGGTGGAGGAGTTTTTCCTCTTGTAAACATACCCATTTGCATGTTTGCATTTGCCTAAAACGTTGACGACTCATTCAGATTTGAATATGCTTATAGATGTTACTGTATATTTTGTTACGTCAATGCATCAGAAAATAGACAAAAAAATAGATCATTAATAAAATTGCAACCAACTAATTATTTCCTTATCATCCATTCAAAGCTTATGTAGTAATAGGAACATGTCATCTACGTACAAAACTAGAATTTACACAACTTAAGAACACAATAAATGATAGTAAATCGAAAGATGTGCTTATGTTTAATTTGATGAAAATAAATGATCCAAGCATCTATGCTCAGACAAAAAGGAGAATCGGGACAGGGAAAGGCCAAATATATCGAACAAACAAACCCGCTGGGGAAAAGACGTCAAACAGGAGTAGGAGGCCATTACACTAACTTATCCAGTTCAAACAACCAGCCACCGACACAGGTAAACATTGCAACGTCCCGACTACTACAGTACAACATCACAGGAGATGAAAATACAGTAATCGTTAAGAGAGACAGCTTGTATAGACCTTATAGAAGATGATTGGGAAATTGTGAGATTAACAATTCTTTTACGGGATCTCATAAGGTAAAAGGCCCGAAAATATGCAATAATTGGAATATATATATATATATATATATATATATATATATATTTATGTATTTATATACATGTATGTATATATATATCAATATATATATATATATATATATATATATATATATATATATATATATATATATATATATATATATATATATATATAGATAGATAGATACACACACACATACACACATACGTATTTATCATCAACAGCCTGTATCATCTTACCGTAGGATATATGTGTAGTGATAAGGAAACTAAACATTGGCTACTTCAGACACTTGAGCGCGATTGTTAAACATGATTAAATAAAAAGCTCATTCTTCAATCGTCGCCTGCTCGCTTATACACCCATATATATATGTATATATATATATATATATATATATATATATATATATATATATATATATATATATATATATATATATATATATATATATATATATATATATATGCCCATTCTCACATGTGTAGACCGGAAGGTCGTGAGATAGATCGGTGGATACAAAGATCTCCTAATAACATGCGAGACTAACTCAAACGTGCTATTGGAGATTAATGGTACCTCCGGACTAAAATTACTCCTCCCACCATGGACAAGGCCGCCAGGTGGGGGTATCAGGCCACACACCTCTTAAATATGATTTCCCAGTCAAGACAATGGCCCTCATTCCCCGGAAGCGAAGGAGCCCCTGGTCACGGCGGCAGTCAGATCGGCTCCCTAGCGGAGGGTGCTAAGAATATCTGCTTATACCCAGGCCGCCTAAAGATGATGAACTTATGTACATACAACGTAAGGACCCTGAGAACAGAATCCGATCGTTTGACACTGCTTGAGGAACTTTCATTTATTAAATGGGATATTGTAGGACTTTCTGAAGTTAGGAGACTAGGCGAAGAGCAGAAATTACTAAATGATGGGCACTTATTATACTGGCGAGGTAAACCCTTGGATAGCAAACAAGAATCAGGAGTAGGTTTCTTAGTTCACAAGCGACTTGAAAAGAATGTTAGGGAATTCTACAGTGTGAGCGAAAGAGTGGTTTCTGTAATACTGAAACTAAACAACAGATATAGCCTAAAAATTATCCAAGTGTACGCTCCTACCAGCAGTCATAGTGATGAGGAGATAGAGAGCTTCTATGAAGATGTGCAAGCAGCTACCAATAGAGCAAAAACCCATTTTACCGTGATTATGGGGGATTTTAATGCCAAGATAGGAATAAGGGAAGATGGAGAAATATCGGTTGGGAAACAAGGAATAGGCACCAGAAATGAGAGAAGGCAAAGGCTGATAGAATTCGCCGAAGCTCGATCCCTTAAAATTATGAATACACTTTTCGAAAAGAGACCTGGGAGGAAATGGACATGGAAATCACCATCCAGCATTAAAAACGAAATTGACTTCATAATCACCAATAAGCGTGATATTGTACAAGATATTAACGGAAGCTGCACTTGAAATAGGGGATAAAGACGAAAAAGAAAAGTTCAGTAAGCTTTCGGTAAAGACAAAAAAGGCTTATGAAACAGTGTAGGGACATGAAAATAACATCAATCATAGTGAAAAACCAAATGTATGCAGTAAAGAAACCCAACGGAGAGGCGACATACAATAAAAATGAAATTATCAAAGTAATAAAAGACTTCTATTGCAACCTATACCACTCAAATGACCAACCACATACGGACACAAACAACAATTGGAGATGTTCCAAACATCATGGTAGAGGAAGTAAATAGGGCACTAAAAAGCATGAAAAGAGGAAAAACACCAGGAGAAGACGGCATTAGTGTAGATCTTATTCAAGATGCAGGAGAGATTGCGGCAGTAAAGCTGGCCAGTCTTTATAACAGATGTCTATGCGTCGGTAAAATTCCGAAGGCCTGGAAAAACGCAATAATAATTCTAATACACAAAAAGGGAGAC
>NW_028234444.1:7771245-7788745 GCF_977035675.1 Penaeus japonicus | reverse complement strand
AATCGAGGAATCCAAGTCAGAATGCAAGCAGGAAATCACCAATGGCATTTACACCTCCATCATGTGTCACGACAAGAACATCGTTCGACCTGCCATTGGAATCTACAAGTATGTGGAGGCCAATCAGGAATCAACACTGCACTTCATCTCTGAGACTACTGATACTTCAGCTATCACTGCCATCCCTCGAGGAGAAATGCACATTGAAAGTCTCTTGTACAACCATGAAACAATGAAGGACCCAGAATTGGCACCTGAGCTGGATCAGCTCATGAAGGAGATCTGTGAGAAAACCAAGGACACAGTTGAGGCTGAAGCTGCTGCTCTGGTTGCCAAGGCTCTCCATCTGTTGCGTCGTGTTCCTGAGACGGTGGTTGTGGAGATTGCACAGAAAGTGAGACAAGGACATTATTGCAGTGACTCTGCCAAGTTGGAGAGCATCTTCTTGGACGCAGTTGCTTTCCTCCATGAGTCAGGTGCAGTAAAGGTCATGGTCCAAGAAATACTCAATGGAAGAGCAACAGGAGGACGCCTTGCTCTCTACACAGCGGCACTTTACCTCACCCCACGACCCAACATTGAAGCAGTAAAGGCCCTCACACCCCTGTTTGAGAGCCCTCGCCCAATGCCCTCATTGCTTCTAGCAGCTGCATCCATGGTAAACCACTACTGCCGTCATACTCCACATTGCCATCAAGAAGCTCCAGTTGAGAGAATTGCTGAAATTCTGGCCGCCAAGGTCGAAGGTCACTGCTCTCCTTCTATTGGTGTAGAGGAAAAGGAAGAAGCCCTTGCAATCTTCAAAGCATTAGGGAACATGGGAGTTGTTACACCTGCTGTGACAAGAGCAGCAGCTCAGTGCATTGAAAAGGAAGGACTGGAAACCAGCATTCGGGTAGCTGCAGCACAAGCCTTCAGACAAGCCAACTGTGACCGTCCAGTAAGTATTACATATCAAATAACAATATGGGATACTGTTTTAATTACAATCTAGTATCACATACCGTTGATTATATATTTACTAACTGGTAGTGTGCGCTAATATGATATATTTTGATCACTATAGGCTGTTCAGAAGCTGGTTGATATTGCCACCCGACCAACCTTTGAAACAGAGGTCCGCATTGCCTCTTATCTGGCTGCTATTCGCTGTGCTGAGAAGGAACACCTGGAACAAATCATTGAAAAGATCTCAGAGGAAGAGAATACCCAAGGTACGTGCAATTCCACACTTTCTTTTGCAAAGCTATGTTAATGGTCAGATTAGAGCACAGTTTGGCATTTGAGACTATAATGACAGTGCCGGTATTGATACAGTCATTCATACACATCTTCATTTTTTGTTCCTATTTATCTTCCGTTGTTACTGATAACATAAATTGCTCATATTTTATATTTTGATTTCAGTGCGTGGATTTGTTTTGGGTCATCTGATCAACATCCAAGAGTCCACCTGCCCCACCAAAGAAAACCTGAAATACCTCCTTACTAACGTTGTCATCCCTACCGATTTCGAGAAGGACTTCAGGAAATTCTCTCGAAATGTAGAAATGTCTTACCATGCCCCTGCCTTTGGCATGGGTGCCGACCTGGAATCTAACATCATCTATGCTCCCGGATCTTTCATTCCTCGTGCTGTCAATTTGAACATGAAAGCAGCTGTGGATGAGACTCACATGGACTTAGCAGAGATTGGTGCACGTTTTGAAGGAATTGATTCCATCATTGAAGAACTCTTTGGCCCAGAAGGATACCTCCGAAAAGCAACATTTGGAAAGATTATGCAAGACATTACAGGTTTTGCAGAAGAGAAAGGCCTTAAGGTTATGGAACACATCAAGCAAACTCTGAGGACCAAGCGATCCATCGATTCTTCTGTTATTTCGGACTTCTTTGGCAAACTGTATGGTGAGGGCAGATCACATACCCATGCTGAGGTATTCGCCCGAATCATGGGACACGAGATTACTTATGCAGATGTCGCCGAAAGCCTCAAAGGTGTCACAGCTGACACACTCATTGAGACCTTCTTCTCTTTCTTTGAAGAATCCTTGGAACAAATGAAGGGTCTAAACCTCAACACAGCAAGGACTGCTCAACTTTACATGGATTATTCACTGCCAACCATTCAGGGCACACCACTCAAACTCAAATTAGCTGGAACCGCCGTTGCTGGCCTTAAGATGGAAGGCGACTTCAACATCGCCCAAATCCTCTCTGACCCTGGCAATTTGCAGACCGGCATCAAACTCTTCCCAGCTCTCTCTGTACAAGCCACTGGTTTTGTGGGTTTTGAGTGCCGCTTAACTAGGGTAGGAATCGAGATGGAGAACACTATTTCAAGCGCCACTGGAGCCTCTATCAACATCAGAACAACAGAGAACAAGAAAATCCAGATGGAGTTGGAAATACCAGAGAAGATGGAACTCCTCAACATCAAGGCTGAGACCTATCTTGTCAAAGCTGTAGGAAAGAAGCTGACGAAGATTACTCCTCCCACCATCAGAGATGTAAGGGTTACACATGCAGCTTGCCTTAATGCTGTTGAGCCAGTGCTTGGCATCAAGGTGTGCTACAACATTAACATGCCTGATGTCTTCCGTGCTAATGGCCTGCCACTTGGTGAACCAGCTATTGCCAAGTTGTATATTGAGAAAGCAGATCCTTCCATGAGAGGTTACTTAATGACTGCTGCCATCAAGAACAAAAAAGGTAATAAATTCATCAAATTGAATGTAGAAGCAGCTGGTGCCACAACACCAAGGAGAGCAGAAATGACCCTGTCCTACACCAAGGAAGAAGGATCCCACATCGTTTCTGCCAAACTTGATTCTTCCAGCATTGCTGCAGGAGTATGGACCACTCTCACCAACGAGGAAGGACACAAGGCAATGGAGACTTACGTCAAGTTCGATTATGGTCAGATTGCCATTTCCCGCGGCATTAAACTGGACATGATTGTGAAGGAAGAAAGTGCAGGAAAGGAGTTTGAGGTCAATGTGTTCAGCGGTCGCAGCAGGAGATTCACCCCAGAATCTCACATTGTGGAAGCTAAATTCATCAAGAAAACCAATGGGCCTAAAGTCAATGTGGATGTGATTTGCAACACCAAAAATGCTCTTGCTGAATACTTCAACCTCAATATCGAAGGTAGGAACTTATCCAAACATTCATTAAGAAAGAAAATAAGACTTCTTGTCTGTATTTTGGATTTTAATCGTACTTAACATGCTACTTTCATTTCTGTGTTAATATAAATTTCTTGGATTGACTGTTGTCTAAAACTGAAATCTTTTTCAGTTGGAGCTGATCTTATGGAGTTCTCTCACGAGGACGTGTATAGGACAAGGTACATTCCCAAGTTCCACATTCTTTTACCTGTAAGTTTGCGGAAAATGGAAGTGCACACCGAAATTGGAGCTTGGAAATTGGCATCTTCCATTCGGGAAAGCAGCCAGTCTGGACAAGTCTGCGAGCATACTTCTACACTCAGGTTAACAAGGGGAAGGAAGGATGTCATCTCTGTCGGAGCAACTCACAGGATTGAGGGAACACTTCCAGAAAGCATCGTCATCAGAAATGAAGCTACAGGTGACTTGCTTGGTCTTTTCGTTGTTGTTGATGCTTTCAGTGGTGAAAGTTGGCATGAAATATTGAGGGTTTTATATTTGACTTTGATTCTCATTACTTGTTTTACAGTTGCTTTTGGTAGATCATCCTACAAAGCAGCGTACGATGTAATCTATCAGGCTGAGAAGATTGGAGCTTCTATCGAAGTAACCCGCACAGGAGATAATGAGAAGGTTGCTGAACTGGAAGCAATTTATAAGCAATCAGGAACAGAATACAACGCTAATATCTTGGTAAGAAAACAACGCACTGATGAGAAAAAAATTCCCTTCTATAATATTACCCTACAATTTTCCATAAACGATAAGCGTTTCATATTTTCTTTCTCTCATTTCAGCTCGCAGTTCCCAAATACATGAAACCCATTAGGGTTCAGGCCAAGATTGGAGAAGAAACAGAAGGTCGCTACATGCTGGTAACAGGCATTAAACATGGACAGCATGTGATAGTTGAAGCTACTGGGCCAATCATGGCACGTCTCACCCCCAAGATTGCTAAGCTGCAAACCAACATCAAGCTCAGTGCAATGGCAAGTGAGCCCTACATCATTGGTGCCAACTTTGTGTTTGGCAACAAGAAGCAGATGATTGCCATGGAAATCAAAGAGCGAGAAGAACCAGTCTTTGGTGTTGAATGGAAAATGGTACGAGAAAGTGCTGAGAAGACCACTCTAGGCATAGCATTTGTGCTTCCTGCCCTCATCGAGAACAAGGTCGATGCTGTCATTACGGAAGACCTTGTCCATGTTAGCTTCAACAACCTGGTTCTGCCCAAGACTTCGTACCGTCGTCGGGTCAAGGGTTTCGCTGATGTCAACATTGGAGAGAAGAGGGCAAACGTGGAATTTTCCTGGGATGCTGATAAATCTCCCGAGAAGAAGTTGGTAGTAGATGCAAGTCTGATAAGCAGTTCTTCCAACCCAGGACATGCTGAGATCCAGTAAGTGCACCATTTTCATTACTATCAAGACGTGACATATATTATTTTACGAATTGTCTATTCATTATGATTTTTAATAGTATTCTTGATATAATTTTTGATATCATTCCTGATATTATGATTTTTTATATTATTCTTGATATTATCCCTGGTAGTAGTTAAAGGATTGAAAAAAAGGAAATGAGGATTTTATGTACTGGACATTTATATCATTAAATCAGTATCTACTAATCTGCATCAAAACCGTCATGTGTATCTGTTCTATGTTTTTCTTTTTATCTGACCATATACTTGGTTACAGTGGGAACATCATCTTAGCTGGAGAGCCTTACCACATCAAACTGGACTTGGCTGCCGCAGTTCTCCTGGAGAACTCAGAAGGGGAAAACGGATTCAAGCTGATACTGACTATGCCTACTCAGAAGACCATTGCTATGGAAGCCTTCTGCAATGTCCAGCTGGAAGGTGCTGCTACCAAAGTCATTTCCAATCTACACTACAAGAATGTGGAGGAGAAGGAATACAAGTATACAAGTATTGTTTCTTTGGAAAAGCTTGGGGGGCCAGTTAACTATGCAGCAGAGGCCAAGGTACTTTACACAGCACCTCAAGTTGAAGTGCAGCTGGAAACAGCATTCAAGCATCACTGGACACCAGAAGAACATGTTATAGCATTAAAGGTGCGTAACAATATTTTTTACAGTAATGATAAATTTGTCAACCTGATATGAATTCATAAGAAGATAATTCTCTCTATTTTGGAATTTGTAGGAAATAATTGTTGGTAAAGAAAGACTTACAGTCCAACATTTGTTTCATTTTGCAGGTGGCCGC
Source organism: Penaeus japonicus (assembly GCF_977035675.1). Lineage (NCBI taxonomy): Eukaryota > Metazoa > Arthropoda > Malacostraca > Decapoda > Penaeidae > Penaeus > Penaeus japonicus. The sequence goes on along the minus strand of NW_028234444.1, from coordinate 7,783,342 downwards.
CGAGGCACCATTGCTGGAGAGGCCCATCACGATGACTTACCAAATGCGTAATGGCGAAGGTTCATTTGTAGGTATCTGCAAGATGGAAAGAGAAACTCCGGCCACTGTCTTTGAGTGGGATCTGAAGATTACACCAGAAGGTGGCATTGAGTCTGTTGAGGCAGGCGTAGACATGAAAGCAATTGTTGAAGCTCTGAAGGTTGTTCGTGCTGTTGCTACTTTCGCGGAAGAAGGTATTGGAGCTTATCGTCCAGAGACGGCAAAATACCGGTACCGTTTCACACGGCCATCACCCACAACTTACGTGATGCAGATGAGAACTCCAACACGCACCATGGAAGGTAGAGCTAAGCTATCACCAAGGGAATCTGGAATCAAGTTCTACCCCAATAAGGGCAAAGCTGAAGCTAAATACGAAATTGGATACAAGGTCAACCACCAGGGAAGGTGGGGGCAACGGGGCATGGAAGTCCGAATGAACCATCCAGTGCTTCCAAAACCCATCATGGTCGCTGCTCAGTACACAGCTGTTGAAGAAACCTTCAAGGGAACAATTGAACTGGATATTTTCCCTGGAGAAGAAAACAAAATTACTGGTACACTGGAGACGCAGAGAATTTCGGAAAATGCTATCAGGGTAGAAGTCTTCCTGACTGGAAAGGTAAGCACAAGACTAAATTTTCATTAGAATCGATTTCAGTCTCAGCAAAATTATGGTCGAGTTACCACTAATATATTTAATACTTGGCAGTCTTTTAGAATACTATTTTATTTATTTGGAATACTATTTTGGAATAACTATTGGTTTTACAGATTTTGCAAGTGAACCCTAAGGCAATCGTCACTGTCGCTTATGCACCGGAAACATTTGCTTTGGACGTAGTGTTCCACAAGACTCCATCCACAGCACCAGTCTTCGCCCTTGCTGCAAAGTATGACAAGACTTCAGCTCACAATGCAGCTGCCACATTTACAGTTGAGATGGAACAGCGACCTGTCTTTGAAATAACTGCAGTGGCAGAACCCGAGGAAGAAGTCCCCTGCAACGGTATCAGAATAAAGGCTATTGCAAATGCACCTGCTTTTGGAAAATACAACATCTTCTCCAAGATGTGCAAGCCCGCCTTCATTGAGCTAACCACAATGAGACACGGCGGAGAAAAGGAATACACTGCCAGGCTCGGCCTCCGGTACCCTGATACTGCTGAAGCTGGTGTGTATGTGGCAAGTGGCAGAGCTGAGGAGATTCGCGGTGTTGCTGTAGCTGCTGTGAAGTTGGCTTCTCCCACAATGCTTAAGGTTGAGATGGCTTATGGACCAGAAGAGGCACAGGTTCTAATGGTGAGTCTAAACATGCTTTCCATTTAATTTCTTTCGCACAATGATTTTTATTCATTCCTTTTCATCATCAAATCTTATACTGAGCCCTAATTCAATATTTCGTTATATATTTCTAGAGTGAAGTGAGTGAAGATCTTACAGAAGTCGCCATGTCTCTCAAAACATTTGTAATGGAGGTCGTCCAGTTCCTCAAGGAAGAAGCTGCTCAAAAGGGTATTCATTTCCAGTCCTCTCAGTTGGTCATTCTAGTGGGCGAAGCCAGGGAAGAACTCAACGCCATTTACCGAGACATCTTATCAGAGATGAGAATCCTTGACAGTGGAATCATTGCTGATATCCTCGAAAGCCCTGCAGTGTCCTTCGTATCGCGTGTGTACCTTGGCGTATGGTCACAGATAGCTCGTCTTCAACGCGATATTTCTACCAGTCTGGTCAGAGTGATCCAGAGATGCCAGTTGGAAATGGAAGACATTACTGAAGTCATCATGGAAAGTAGGTTCATTGACATCTTATTAGAGCTGAGTTACTGCACTATGATATTTTATTGGATCTAAAGGGACTTCAATTTCAAGATTTATAGGCTATATATTTCATTACTTTTTCAGCTGTGATGGCAGTGGCACGGATTTTGGAAACTAGAGAGGTACCTGAACCAATTCGAGTTATTCTTGAATATATTGAAAACACTGAAGCATTCAGGATTGTGAGGCGGGAAGTGGAAGCTGTGTTGGAAGAGTATCCTGAGGAGTATGAGGCCATTAAACACGTCCTTACCAAGGTGATGGCTACTCTCGAGCGTGATGTTGATATTGTGCGTGAGAGGATCATGGAGTCACCAGCTGTTCAGAGGATCATTGACTACATTATGCATCTCTTCAATTCGGTTAGTGATTGTTTATCTATATTTTTAGTGTATTTTAGTGTATCTTTATTACGAAACGTGCACAGAAAAATCGAGTCCATTATGATTATAGTGTGAATATACTTATTACATGCCATGTTGATTACTCTGTATTCCTTTTCTTTCCCACAGGAACGAGTGTTTGCTGTGGAAGCTGAAAGAGTTGTCAGCCTCATTCTCAACGAGCTCCTTTACGTTTCAATTGAAAGAGAAGGCAACGGCATTGAAGTCGAAATTCCCCTTCATCGACCCTTGTATTCCCTGACACAAGTAGCACAGGAAGCAGTGCCCAACCCTATCACAATGCTGGAGAACCTCATATTTGCGTACCTGGAATACATTCCCATTCCCGTCGAACATGCAATCTGGGCATACTACAACTTCATCCCGCGATACATAACAGACGTGCTGCCACCCTACCCACGAACAGCCATGGTAGTTGGAGGTAGTGAGATCCTCACCTTTGACGGCCTTGTTGTGCGAGCACCTCGTTCCCCCTGCAAGGTTCTTCTGGCTGCTCACGGCTCCCACCGCCTCATGATGTCCCATCCACAGCCCTCAGCCCCACCACAGCTTGAGCTCAACACACCAGCAGCCAGTGTCGTCATCAAGCCTGACTTTGAAGTCCTTGTTGATGGTCGTCCACTCACGGGATCCCAACAAACTATCGGAAACATTAGGATTGTCAACGCAGCTAAACACATTGAGGTGGGATGTCCCCTCATGAAGGTGGTCGTTGCTAAGACAGGCCAGGTCGTAGCAGTTGAAGCTTCAGGTTGGACCTATGGACGCGTAGCAGGGCTACTGGGTCCCAACACCGGAGAAATTGCTGATGACCGTCTCATGCCCACCGGTGTACAAGCCTCCAGCCCCCGCGAGTTGGTATCTGCTTGGCAGGAAGACCAAGGGTGCTCTACCCCTGAGGTTCCTCGTAGTGAGACCACAGTAGCTCGCCTAATTCAGTGTCAAACATTGCTGGGGATTCGCTCAAGGTGTAACCCAGTGGTTCACCCACAGCCATTCATTGACATGTGCCACGCTGCCCGCAATGCTTGCGACGCCGCCCAAGCCTACAGAACCATCTGTGCCCTGAGAGGGGTGGAGGATTTCTTTCTCTTGACATGTTAAACATACCCATTTGTATGTTTACATTCGCCTAAAATGTTGACGACTCATTCAGATTTGGGATATGGTTATAGATGTTATATTTTGTTACGTGAAAGCATCATGAAAAAACCACAAAAATAAATGATTAGTGAAACTGTAACGAATGTCTTTATCCTTATCGTTCATGTATAATTTTCGTTATTAGGAAATATATGTTTTATATATCTAAACGTTACAAAACAATAGAAATTATATGATGAAACACGTAATAATATATGTATATATATAAACACACACACACACACACACACACACACACACACACACACACACACACACATATATATATATATATATATATATATATATATATATATATATATATATATATATATATAGACATGTATGTATGTATATGTATATATGTATACACACACACACACACACACACACACACACACACACACCACACACACACATATATAATATATATATATATATATTATATATATATATATATATATATATGCATATATATATTTATATATATATATATATATATATATATATAATATATATATATATATATATATTTATATATATGTATATCTATGTATATATGTATATATATATATATATATATATATATATATATATATATATATATATATATACATATTTACATACAGAAAAAGAGAGAGTGCATTTATATATATATATATATATATATATATATATATATATATAATATATATATATATTATATTATATATATATATATATAAATACATACATACATATATAATATATATATATATATATATATATATATATATATATATATATACATAGTTTTATATATAATATATATATATTATATATATATATATTATATATATATCATTTTAGTAATTTATTGGATTCTTAGTTATTTTCTGAATACTTTTGCCGACACACTTATATATTAATTTTACTTCGATATGCATTATGTCATCAGATTAATCTATGTTCGCATTAAGCTTTACAACAAAACACTTCACTGCTTGCTGACAAAAGGCAAAACCTCACTTAAAATAGTCGAAAAAAAAGGTTCATTTATGTTCGCTAACTCTACGATCTCTTTAATCAATCACGTCCTTCGATTCCCGATCAGCTGGAGACATCGACGGGTATATAAGCCCGGAGACACGAAGGACTCAGGGTGACCGGGCCAGTGCAGTATAGGTCGTGTAGTGACCGCGTCCAGCCACCATGACGACCTCAAGCCTTTCTCTTCGTTTCTCGCCGTGGCAGGTGGTCTTGCAGGTGAGTGGTATTGAACCTCAGCTACTATGCTCGAAAACTTATTGTACCTGGTGATTCTTTTGTTGCTTTTAAATACCAGATATATTTATTACATTTTGATTATCATTACTATACACAAATGTTATACTCTAATGTGTGTACATGAATAAATATATATGTATTTATATATAAATATATGTGTGTGTGATTCAATATTTTGTTTTTTTTACAGCCCCCTGGCGAGCAGACTTGCCGAGATGCTCCACCGAATGTCCCATCAGCGGATCCCCCAAACTGGCCTACCAACCCGAGAAGACCTACACCTACCAATACTCCGGAAAGTCCAGAGTCCAGCTCAAGGGCGTGGACGACGGCGTCTCTGTGACCGATGGGCAGCACGAGTTGTTGATCTCACCTGGATCAGCCCTTGCGACGTGGCCATCTCCTTCAACAACATGAAGATGGATGGCGCCCGAGGTAAGCGTCACCTAACACCACTCATTCTACCACCAAATATCTCTAGTCAAGACATCATCATCTAGCCGCTAGTAGAAATCAAGTCCTAGTAATGTGTATGTCAACAATGGTCTCGTTTCGTGCAGGCCCCATCGCTGCCAGGACGCTGGAAAGACATCCGTTGGTGGTGGCTGTTGTCGACGGGAGGGTGCAACACGTGTGCGCTCACCCAGACGACGAACCATGGGCCATCAACCTCAAAAAGGGTGTTGCTTCGGCATTCCAGAACTCCATTCCTTCTCTCTCTACTGTCAGCTCTGGCATGACAGTGACTGAGGTCAGTTGATTTGCTTGGATTTATACTAAAAATATTTACTAATAACTTTAATGCCATGTTATGTAATAAACAGCAACTAACTGTAACTGTACTATCTTTCAGACCGATGTGGTAGGAAAATGCCCGACAACATACCAAATTGAGACTGAAGGAGAAAAGGTCATTGTCGTTAAGGAGAAGAACCACCGCCACTGTCAACAGCGTTACCCAACACCTGCTGAAACACCTGCACCATGGCTCAAGGCTCCCCTGCCAATCGAGGAATCCAAGTCAGAATGCAAGCAGGAAATCACCAATGGCATTTACACCTCCATCATGTGTCACGACAAGAACATCGTTCGACCTGCCATTGGAATCTACAAGTATGTGGAGGCCAATCAGGAATCAACACTGCACTTCATCTCTGAGACTACTGATACTTCAGCTATCACTGCCATCCCTCGAGGAGAAATGCACATTGAAAGTCTCTTGTACAACCATGAAACAATGAAGGACCCAGAATTGGCACCTGAGCTGGATCAGCTCATGAAGGAGATCTGTGAGAAAACCAAGGACACAGTTGAGGCTGAAGCTGCTGCTCTGGTTGCCAAGGCTCTCCATCTGTTGCGTCGTGTTCCTGAGACGGTGGTTGTGGAGATTGCACAGAAAGTGAGACAAGGACATTATTGCAGTGACTCTGCCAAGTTGGAGAGCATTTTCTTGGACGCAGTTGCTTTCCTCCATGAGTCAGGTGCAGTAAAGGTCATGGTCCAAGAAATACTCAATGGAAGAGCAACAGGAGGACGCCTTGCTCTCTACACAGCGGCACTTTACCTCACTCCACGACCCAACATTGAAGCAGTAAAGGCCCTCACACCCCTGTTTGAGAGCCCTCGCCCAATGCCCTCATTGCTTCTAGCAGCTGCATCCATGGTAAACCACTACTGCCGTCATACTCCACATTGCCATCAAGAAGCTCCAGTTGAGAGAATTGCTGAAATTCTGGCTGCCAAGGTCGAAGGTCACTGCTCTCCTTCTATTGGTGTAGAGGAAAAGGAAGAAGCCCTTGCAATCTTCAAAGCATTAGGGAACATGGGAGTTGTTACACCAGCTGTGACAAGAGCAGCAGCTCAGTGCATTGAAAAGGAAGGACTGGAAACCAGCATTCGGGTAGCTGCAGCACAAGCCTTCAGACAAGCCAACTGTGACCGTCCAGTAAGTATTACATATCAAATAACAATATGGGATACTGTTTTAATTACAATCTAGTATCACATACCGTTGATTATATATATACTGACTCGTAGTGTGCGCTAATATGATATATTTTGATCATTATAGACTGTTCAGAAGCTGGTTGATATTGCCACCCGACCAACCTTTGAAACTGAGGTCCGCATTGCTTCTTATCTGGCTGCTATTCGCTGTGCTGAGAAGGAACACCTGGAGCAAATCATTGAAAAGATCTCAGAGGAAGAGAATACCCAAGGTACGTGCAATTCCACACTTTCTTTTGCAAAGCTATGTTAATGGTCAGATTAGAGCACAGTTTGGCATTTGAGACTATAATGACAATGCCGGTATTGATACAGTCATTCATACACATCTTCATTTTTTGTTCCTATTTATCTTCCGTTGTTACTGATAACATAAATTGCTCATATCTTATATTTTGATTTCAGTGCGCGGCTTTGTTTTGGGTCATCTGATCAACATCCAAGAGTCCACCTGCCCCACCAAAGAAAACCTGAAATACCTCCTTACTAACGTTGTCATCCCTACCGATTTCGAGAAGGACTTCAGGAAATTCTCTCGAAATGTAGAAATGTCTTACCATGCCCCTGCCTTTGGCATGGGTGCCGACCTGGAATCTAACATCATCTATGCTCCCGGATCTTTCATTCCTCGTGCTGTCAATCTGAACATGAAAGCAGCTGTGGATGAGACTCACATGGACTTAGCAGAGATTGGTGCACGTTTTGAAGGAATTGATTCCATCATTGAAGAACTCTTTGGCCCAGAAGGATACCTCCGAAAAGCAACATTTGGAAAGATTATGCAAGACATTACAGGTTTTGCAGAAGAGAAAGGCCTTAAGGTTATGGAACACATCAAGCAAACTCTGAGGACCAAGCGATCCATCGATTCTTCTGTTATTTCGGACTTCTTTGGCAAACTGTATGGTGAGGGCAGATCACATACCCATGCTGAGGTATTCGCCCGAATCATGGGACACGAGATTACTTATGCAGATGTCGCCGAAAGCCTCAAAGGTGTCACAGCTGACACACTCATTGAGACCTTCTTCTCTTTCTTTGAAGAATCCTTGGAACAAATGAAGGGTCTAAACCTCAACACAGCAAGGACTGCTCAACTTTACATGGATTATTCACTGCCAACCATTCAGGCACACCACTCAAACTCAAATTAGCTGGAACCGCCGTTGCTGGCCTTAAGATGGAAGGCGACTTCAACATCGCCCAAATCCTCTCTGACCCTGGCAATTTGCAGACCGGCATCAAACTCTTCCCAGCTCTCTCTGTACAAGCCACTGGTTTTGTGGGTTTTGAGTGCCGCTTAACTAGGGTAGGAATCGAGATGGAGAACACTATTTCAAGCGCCACTGGAGCCTCTATCAACATCAGAACAACAGAGAACAAGAAAATCCAGATGGAGTTGGAAATACCAGAGAAGATGGAACTCCTCAACATCAAGGCTGAGACCTATCTTGTCAAAGCTGTAGGAAAGAAGCTGACGAAGATTACTCCTCCCACTGTCAGAGACGTAAGGGTTACACATGCAGCTTGCCTTAATGCTGTTGAGCCAGTGCTTGGTATCAAGGTGTGCTACAACATTAACATGCCTGATGTCTTCCGTGCTAATGCCCTGCCACTTGGTGAACCAGCTATTGCCAAGTTGTATATTGAGAAAGCAGATCCTTCCTTGAGAGGTTACTTAATGACTGCTGCCATCAAGAACAAGAAAGGTAATAAATTCATCAAATTGAATGTAGAAGCAGCTGGTGCCACAACACCAAGGAGAGCAGAAATGACCCTGTCCTACACCAAGGAAGAAGGATCCCACATCGTTTCTGCCAAACTTGATTCTTCCAGCATTGCTGCAGGAGTGTGGACCACTCTCACCAACGAGGAAGGACGCAAGGCAATGGAGACTTACGTCAAGTTCGATTATGGTCAGATTGCCATTTCCCGCGGCATTAAACTGGACATGATTGTGAAGGAAGAAAGTGCAGGAAAGGAGTTTGAGGTCAATGTGTTCAGCGGTCGCAGCAGGAGATTCACCGCAGAATCTCACATTGTGGAAGCTAAATTCATCAAGAAAACCAATGGGCCTAAAGTCAATGTGGATGTGATTTGCAACACCAAAAATGCTCTTGCTGAATACTTCAACCTCAATATCGAAGGTAGGAACTTATCCAAACATTCATTAAGAAAGAAAATAAGACTTCTTGTCTGTATTTTGGATTTTAATCGTACTTAACATGCTACTTTCATTTCTGTGTTAATATTAATTTCTTGGATTGACTGTTGTCTAAAACTGAAATCTTTTTCAGTTGGAGCTGATCTTATGGAGTTCTCTCACGAGGACGTGTATAGGACAAGGTACATTCCCAAGTTCCACATTCTTTTACCTGTAAGTTTGCGGAAAATGGAAGTGCACACCGAAATTGGAGCTTGGAAATTGGCATCTTCCATTCGGGAAAGCAGCCAGTCTGGACAAGTCGAGCATACTTCTACACTCAGGTTAACAAGGGGAAGGAAGGATGTCATCTCTGTCGGAGCAACTCACAGGATTGAGGGAACACTTCCAGAAAGCATCGTCATCAGAAATGAAGCTACAGGTGACTTGATTGGTCTTTTCGTTGTTGTTGATGCTTTCAGTGGTGAAAGTTGGCATGAAATATTGAGGGTTTTATATTTGACTTTGATTCTCATTACTTGTTTTACAGTTGCTTTTGGTAGATCATCCTACAAAGCAGCGTACGATGTAATCTATCAGGCTGAGAAGATTGGAGCTTCTATCGAAGTAACCCGCACAGGAGATAATGAGAAGGTTGCTGAACTGGAAGCAATTTATAAGCAATCAGGAACAGAATACAACGCTAATATCTTGGTAAGAAAACAACACACTGATGAGAAAAAAATTCCCTTCCATAATATTACCCTACAATTTTCCATAAACGATAAGCGTTTCATATTTTCTTTCTCTCATTTCAGCTCGCAGTTCCCAAATACATGAAACCCATTAGGGTTCAGGCCAAGATTGGAGAAGAAACAGAAGGTCGCTACATGCTGGTAACAGGCATTAAATATGGACAGCATGTCATAGTTGAAGCTACTGGGCCAATCATGGCACGTCTCACCCCCAAGATTGCTAAGCTGCAAACCAACATCAAGCTCAGTGCAATGGCAAGTGAGCCCTACATAATTGGTGCCAATATTGTATTTGGCAACAAGAAGCAGATGATTGCGATGGAAATCAAAGAGCGAGAAGAACCAGTCTTTTGTGTTGAATGGAAAATGGTCCAAGAGAGTTCCGAGAAGACCACTCTAGGCATAGCATTTGTGCTTCCTGCCCTCATCGAGAACAAGGTCGATGCTGTCATTACGGAAGACCTTGTCCATGTTAGCTTCAACAACCTGGTTCTGCCCAAGACTTCGTTCCGTCGTCGGGTCAAGGGTTTCACTGATGTCAACATTGGAGAGAAGAAGGCAAACGTGGAATTTTCCTGGGATGCTGATAAATCTCCCGAGAAGAAGCTGGTAGTAGATGCAAGTCTGATAAGCAGTTCTTCCAACCCAGGACATGCTGAGATCCAGTAAGTGCACCATTTTCATTACTATCAAGACGTGACATATATTATTTTACGAATTGTCAATTCATTATGATTTTTAATAGTATTATTGATATGATTTTTGATATCATTCCTGATATTATGATTTTTTATATTATTCTTGATATTATCCCTGGTAGTAGTTAAAGGATTCAAAAAAGGGAAATGAGGATTTTATGTACTGGACATTTATATCATTAAATCAGTATCTACTAATCTGCATCAAAACCGTCATGTATATCTGTTCTATGTTTTTCTTTTTATCTGACCATATACTTGGTTACAGTGGGAACATCATCTTAGCTGGAGAGCCTTACCACATCAAACTGGACTTGGCTGCCGCAGTTCTCCTGGAGAACTCAGAAGGGGAAAACGGATTCAAGCTGATACTGACTATGCCTACTCAGAAGACCATTGCTATGGAAGCCTTCTGCAATGTCCAGCTGGAAGGTGCTGCTACCAAAGTCATTTCCAATCTACACTACAAGAATGTTGAGGAGAAGGAATACAAGTATACAAGTATTGTTTCTTTGGAAAAGTTTGGGGGGCCAGTTAACTATGCAGCAGAGGCCAAGGTACTTTACACAGCACCTCAAGTTGAAGTGCAGCTGGAAACAGCATTCAAGCATCACTGGACACCAGAAGAACATGTTGTAGCATTAAAGGTGCGTAACAATATTTTTTACAGTAATGATAAATTTGTCAACCTGATATGAATTCATAAGATAATTCTCTCTATTTTGGAATTTGTAGGAAATAATTGTTGGTAAAGAAAGACTTACAGTTCAACATTTGTTTCATTTTGCAGGTGGCCGCCGAGGCACCATTGCTGGAGAGGCCCATCACGATGACTTACCAAATGCGTAATGGCGAAGGTTCATTTGTAGGTATCTGCAAGATGGAAAGAGAAACTCCGGCCACTGTCTTTGAGTGGGATCTGAAGATTACGCCAGAAGGTGGCATTGAGTCTGTTGAGGCAGGCGTAGACATGAAAGCAATTGTTGAAGCTCTGAAGGTTGTTCGTGCTGTTGCTACTTTCGCGGAAGAAGGTATTGGAGCTTATCGTCCAGAGACGGCAAAATACCGGTACCGTTTCACACGGCCATCACCCACAACTTACGTGATGCAGATGAGAACTCCAACACGCACCATGGAAGGTAGAGCTAAGCTATCACCAAGGGAATCTGGAATCAAGTTCTACCCCAATAAGGGCAAAGCTGAAGCTAAATATGAAATTGGATACAAGGTCAACCACCAGGGAAGGTGGGGGCAACGGGGCATGGAAGTCCGAATGAACCATCCAGTGCTTCCAAAACCCATCATGGTCGCTGCTCAGTACACAGCTGTTGAAGAAACCTTCAAGGGAACAATTGAACTGGATATTTTCCCTGGAGAAGAAAACAAAATTACTGGTACACTGGAGACGCAGAGAATTTCGGAAAATGCTATCAGGGTAGAAGTCTTCCTGACTGGAAAGGTAAGCACAAGACTAAATTTTCATTAGAATCGATTTACAGAAATTGGAATCTTTCAGTCTCAGCAAAGTTATGGTCGAGTTGCCACTAATGAATTTAATTCTTGGCAGTCTTTTCGAATAATCTAATAACCATTGGTTTTACAGATTTTCAAGGTGAACCCTAAGGCAATCGTCACTGTTGCTTATGCACCGGAAACATTTGCTTTGGACGTAGTGTTCCACAAGACTCCATCCACAGCACCAGTCTTCGCCCTTGCTGCAAAGTATGACAAGACTTCAGCTCACAATGCAGCTGCCACATTTACAGTTGAGATGGAACAGCGACCTGTCTTTGAAATAACTGCAGTGGCAGAACCCGAG
>NW_028234444.1:7758745-7761245 GCF_977035675.1 Penaeus japonicus | reverse complement strand
AGCATCGTCAGCACGAGAGACGGAGTGGAGGACGGCAGCAGCTCGCAGAGGACGGCGAAGTGGTCGTAGCGGGACCATCCCGTTATGATGATGCCCTCGACGTGCAGACCCGCGTGGCGACGCATGCGCTGTCCTTCCTGTACCCAGGCCAGGGTATTCGCCGCGTGTCGCGCGATATTGGGCATCACAGATCGAGGGTTTGTGGCACCTTTGAAAGCCGGTGCCAACCATACCCTGGGGAAGACCGCTGCGTAGGCACGCAAGATGTAAGGCGGCACCATGCGGGTCACATCTGGCCCGTACGCCCACACCACGGGCTCCACCAACCCCGCCAGCGAATGCAAGAGCGTGGAAGACGCATGGCGGAGCATGTCGTCCCAGATGAGCACCTTGACGTCCCACTTGGCCCTGGCTGAGCGGGCCACTGCGGCTACGTGGTCCACATACAGCTGGAGCGGCGCCACGCCCTTCGAACGGCAGCGCTGGCACTGGCCGAGCGTGAAGACTTCGTCGGCGCCGATGTGAAGGAAAGGACTAGGAGCCGCCGCCATGATCTGGCCGATGGCCTCCAACACCAGGCGCGCTGTTCCGGGGTTGGTGGGGCACGCCTCGCCCGGGCTCTCTCCCTCGCGCAGGGCCGTCCACTGCGGCTGCTTGAGGGCGTACTCCAAGTGGCCGAGACTTTGCACCAAGTGGATCACACTCAGGCCAGCCTCCTTCGCGGCCTTCATGATGCGCGCGACGTCCTCCAAACTGTAGGCGTTGAATGCAGACAGATTGGCGAGGGTCCCTGTGAAGGGGAACATATCCTCCCACTCCAGAAGGACGCCTGTGGCCCCTGCCCTCGCCGCCAGGTTCATCATGCCCTCAATGAAGGGCACGAGCGGAGCGCCCCCTTTGAGGTCCAGATGCCAGAGACGTTCGGGAGGGACCTCCATCCCTGGCTGCGTCTGTAGTTCCTTTAGGGAGGCGTGCGTGCGCCCTCCGTGGCCGCGGCGAGGGGTGACCACGAACACGGGACTCGACTTCGGGTGCACGTCGGCCGTGAGCCACAACTTCAGCAGGACCACTACAGACAGCAGCCCTACGGCCATCATCAGACGGCGCCTGCCACAGCTCACCATGACTGACAATAACCCGAAACTTGCAATCACCTGTGCTACAGACCGATGCCGACCGCGCAACTCGCTTCACACCGATCACACGACGGACCAACGTGGCCCAGAGTTCATATTGCCAGGGTGTCTCTCAAGGCAAGTGTAGGAAAGACCACCAACGACGCAAAGGCACTGACGCAGGGACGAGCGCGGGGTGACACCAGGACGACGTGTGACTGAGTGGCGGCGCTCGGACCTCACACCCTCGCACACGGAAGCCCCGCACGGTCAGCGACACATGGGTGGATTATGTACTTTCCGAGTGTTTTACAAAGCGAACGCACTGCAAAACACCTGTACAGCAAAACATATTCCTATTTAGTCATCTGTTCAATACTTATTTAATCCTCCGTTATTTAGTTATCTATGTATCCATTTGTCGCGCTTATCTATTGTGTATCCATCTATCTACCCATCTGTTATATCTTCATTTATACCTATATTGCTATTCATCCACACATGATCATCCAATTTTATTTTTCGACATATATATATATATATATATATATATATATATATATATATATATATATATATATATGTAAATATATCATTCATTCACTATTGATCCCCATTCGCGACGTACTATTCCTAGCACCACTTTGGAAGTCCTACAACTTTTATGTCTAACCCTAAGACCGTAAACATGTACTTGCTTTCTAGATGAAACACATATGATTAAGCCCAAAGTCCCTCTAATACACAGTATCATAATAGAAGACCCCTCCTAAGAAAACCTTATGATAAAACACCTCTTCTAATACAACAATTAGCAATAAAAGATATAGAAAAAGTAACATTAAAATCACAAAAACAAGTTAACAAGAAGAAGTAAACGAACGATGGTTGTACTACACTCGGAGGGCGGAGGGAAGGGAGGAAATGGAAAAGGAAAGGAATAAGATAACGGAAGAGAAGAAAGAAAACGAAACGGGGACATGGAAGAAGAAGACGAAAAGGAAAGATATGGGGGAGAAGGGAAAAGACGAAACGAGACACGGAAGGAGAATACGAAAATAGAATATATGTAAGAGAAGGAAGGAGATGGAATGACATATGGAAGACGAGAAGGAGAAGAAGACGAAAACATGGAAGAGGAAGAAGATGAAGCGGGATAGAGGATTTGTGGAACAGAAAATAAAATACGAAATAAGATACGGAAGAAGAGGAAAAAACGAAAAAGGACGTGAAAGAGAAACGAAAAGACGAAAGGGAATTTGGGGAGAAGACGAAAAAGATGTGGAAAAGGAGAAAGAGAAAACAGAAAAAAAGGAAAAAGGCTAGAGAAGAGAGGCAGACATATGAAAGCCAAAAAGATGTTAAAAAGACAAAAAAAAAGTGAA
>NW_028234444.1:7738745-7751245 GCF_977035675.1 Penaeus japonicus | reverse complement strand
TGACATTAATGTGAACACTCTAATCCTTTTTTGTTTCTTTCAGTGAATAAAAAGCAATGATACCTTGTAATTGATTCATCATTGAGTGACTTGTGTTTCTTTATACTTTTCTTCTTCTGATAGAGATGCATGAACCTCATCAACATTTTATATTTTTTATCAATTAAAAGACATGACTAACATTTCCTTTGTACTTATAATGAGTATTCCTTGCCTGTAAACAACTATGGAATAAGACAAGTATTAGCAGATGGAATTGACCAGCTGATAAAATTTGACACAAATGGTACTGAGATGTTCACACGATTCTTTAGAATCAAAAGCGAAAGAGGGAGGAGGACAAATAGGAGGAGGAGGAGGAGGAGGAGGAGGAGGAGGAGGAGGAGGAGGGAAGAGGAGGGAGAAGGAGAAAGAAAGATGAAGATAAAGAGGAAGAGAAAGGAGGGGGAGGGGAGAGGAACAGAGAGGATAGGAAAGGGAGGATGAAAAAAAGGATGAGTATGAGGAAGGGTAGGTGAAGAAAGAGAAGACAAAGAAGATGAAGTAAGAAGAAGGATCAGTAATAGAAGAAATAAGAACTGTAATGACAAATATGGAAGCTTTTCTCTCTGGGGAAACTTTCAAAATTTCACAGTTCATCATGAACAGAAACCTCAATCTTTTCCCCATTCCTAAATGATACACTGCCACGGACATCGAACCATTCATCTGACAGGCCTCTAAAACTGTAACATTTGTTATTTGTAGGACATAGACATGGGTAGCACTCATGGTATCTCTATGTTATTTGAACTACGATGGAAAAAGTAAAAACAAACATTAAAATAAACATACCTTGAGACTGATATTAGTTTCAAGTATATATATATTGTTTTATCCTATCTCAAAGGAAGAACAGGCAATTCCTTCTGATACTATAGAAGAATTATATGCAATTATAATCTCCTTATAAAGAAATTGATAATAATAATAAAAAAAGAAAGAAAAATGTATAGTGATGATAATCGTATTTCAAACCCTCTTTATCCTGCTCTGAAATGCAAACGTACACTGTATACAAAATTATGAACAGGAGGTACTGGGAACTACTATCCTCTATGTTTCTTAATAATAACTGGGTCAGAGATTATCCAATACTTAAAGATGAACCTCTGTATAATCTACATTATATAAATCTCACCCAACACTGATCTTCACTCAAATACAGAACTGTTCTATCCCCCTTTTCATGCTGAAGATGCTACTTCCCTCAACATGTTTACTATGTAATAATATATTTCACAGACTGTCTCTCCTTTTTCTTCCCAAGGTACAAGCAACAAACTTTTAACCAAACTGCCTGTTCAAAAACTGAATTAATATAACCAGTTTTTTTTTTCTTTCTATCCAATAAATATGAAAATATTGGAGAACTATTCTGTAATAAGTAACGCTCTGGTATATGCACTCCATACTACATAAAGACCTCTACATAAGAGTTCACTGCAGTCCTTTGTTTTGAAATGAAAACCAGTCACAATTATAGTAAAACAAGAATTCATTACTACTAGCCTCATTAAACATTTTGAACAGCCAACCATAGAAACCAAGCAGTTGCCTGGTCTAGCACCATCCTAACTAAGCTCAGATATATTGCATCCACTGTTGTAAAAGTTATTTACCCTTTTATAAAGCTATCATATTCTTTACCCATAGTGTAAATAAATAATGTCAACTGCAATTATTTCCCGTTCCTCTTGACTTTTCCCCAACACAGTTATTCCTTATAAAATAAAAACTTCTATGTAGGCTTTTCCTTCATGGAAGCCTTTCCTGGGATTTCCCAGGAAAGGCTTCCATGAAGGAAAAGCCTTTTCCATGAAGGAAAAGACAGAGAATTGAATACATGAAAACTTAAAATTATTAGATATAAGAAATTTAAAAATGATGACTCTGGGTATCTTGTGCATGAGAAACTGAAGAGGGATAATTCCATTTGAAATGGTAAGGAAGACCTAACCAGAACACCTCTGAAGTCTGTGTAAATGCCCTTCCAGCATCAAAAGGTAATAAAATATGGCACGGATCATGAGCAAATAAACTGGTGCTGACACACTACAGATGGCATCCCCAATATAGGCGTTTCTCATCATGTGTGGTGGTGGTGGTGACATGTTGGGCAGGGGGGCAGGGAGGGAGGGTAGGGCCCAAGAGACTGCGAAGGAGTGTCGGTCATCACCGCTCCATCTGCCATTTCTGTATGGAGTCGAGCCTTCCGACATCAGAGAGGGGCCAGAGACGACAAACGGCTCTCCCACGAATGAGACCTGCTGGGACCGAGCCAAAAGTCCGGGAGTCGGTTGAGTTGAGAGCATTGTCGCCTTCCAGCCATACGTGACCTTTGGGTACCTGCATTTAAAAGTTTGAAATTTATATTCTGAACTCTCTAAACTCATAATCTTTGTCTAATAAACAGATGATGCAAACACATGCCTATAGGAGTGTAGATAGGTTGTTTTGTGAAGAAAGATAGATTGTTGTAATACCTGTGCATTTCACATACAGGCATGTAATGGAGTAGACCTAAGGCTATATTCTGAAAAAAACATTCTAAACATATTATAGAAATATGAGTGGGAGAAATATCTGCAAGTAAATCATAAGTTACATTCTGAAAGAGAGTAGATCTCTAGGTATATTCTGATGAAAGATATATTGCACAACTCTTCAATTTCTTTTATATGGGTAAGTAGCTTTGATATCCTAAAGATAACTGTACTTTAACAAAGATTAAAAGAAACTAATAATGTGAAACTCATCCCTATCATGTTCTATTTTTTTTAACATATACAAATTATTAGGTTTCACACTTTTTACCTATCACCTTGATGAGGAAAATTTAATGGAATAATTGGGGAGAACCAGATGAAAAACTCAAATCAAAATATGACATACAACATACACTGGGGAATCCTCATAAAGAGCTGACATCAAAAATTAGTCTTGCTGCATATTACGAAAGTCATGGGCACAGAGTCCGCTGAAATTAGCCATACTCCTAATACATCTTTTACCAATAACAAGCATATTTTTAGATGGATATAGGATGGATGAGTGAAAGTAAAGGAGCTGACTGGGAAGATGGGGAGAAGTGGGGGAGGAGGGGCTGGCTAATTTTACTTGACACTGTGCCAATGACTGAGTACAGTTCACACAGATTTGCGAAGACGTCGCTTCGCCCAGGCTATATGCACAAGGCGGCCTGGCCAGCCAATGACTGTAGATGTTTACATGCACTGTTTCTCATGTTATGTCAGATATTAATTCACTTTATCAATGTATTATTCATTACAACAAAGAAAAATATGACTTGAAGGCCAAATCTTCTGTCACATATTTTAGCAAAGAACTTTATACATCATCTATATATATAAATACAATATCTGAAAAAAAAAACTACATGTTGGATAAGAGTCTCAGTTGCAGACTTGTTGCAGAGTGGATTTATACTGGCCCTGGGTGATACTCAAATAAAAAATCTTTTGCCTTTCAATCTTTCGGGGATAAAATAGTAATACATCAGGGAAAATCAACAAGTTAACTTTAAAAAGATACAAATTCATATAAATGTATATTCAAGATATAATACTATAAGTATGATAGTGCTAAGCAATAAGTTCATATGCAATTTGGATATTGGTCCCATGTATCTCCGACAATAATTAATAAGGAGACAGGGATGTGCCACTCACGATGTGTATTCTGTATCCATTCTTGACTTTGTCTCCTCCAACGCCTGTGACCCGCTTGCAGATGTGATGGTGGGGGTTGGTGGGTGACCTCGCAATGATGACGTCCCCGCGTTGAATGCGGTTGAAACGAGGCGAGATGTGCTCAGTCAGTATCACATCCTCGGAAAATATTGTTGGTTCCATGGAAGGGCCCTTACACTGGGAGGGAGGAAAAGACAGTGAATTCTAACAATGAGACTATGGGAATGTGATCTGCGTTAATGATAGAAACTGGACATTCTTCATGATTTGAATTTGAATTTGAGGCATTTCATTTTTCATGTTTCTGTAGGTGGAATATAAATAATTATTAACCCTTTCCCGACGGGGCACACGCTACGCGAAAACCTCTATGCTGGGCGATTGCAATATTGCATTGAAATCGTCACACTGACATGACACCCCGGCATTGGGAATTTAGCTGTGTCACACAAGTGTGATGCACCGTCGTCATAGGGTTAATATAAAGTATTTCTATCAAAGAACATTCAGCAATATAATCCAACCACTGAATTAGAAAGTAATAACGTAATATTAAAAATAATGGTGGTGGTTATTGTCATAACAATATAGTAACAAAATATACCAAAAACGTCTTCAATATCGTTGCTCTATGAAAATTGGACTTCAAATATCTCCTGCTAAATTGATATCATAATATAATCTGAGAAATTGCACCATGTATGTGCCTACTCATTTCCATAAATTGGATATTGAAGAAGAAGAAGAAGAAGAAGAAGAAGAAGAAGAAGAAGAAGAAGAAGAAGAAGAAGAAGAAGAAGAAGAAGAAGAAGAAGAAGAAGAAGAAGAAGAAGAAGAAGAAGAAGAAGAAGAAGAAGAAGAAGAAGAAGAAGAAGAAGAAGAAGAAGAAGAAGAAGAAGAAGAAGAAGAAGAAGAAGAAGAAGAAGGTGAAACAGTGAAAATAACATACTTCTTTTGATATCTATGGCATATATATTCTGGTATTCTCAATACCAACATTCTGGTAGTTCAAGCATAAAAAGAAAAAGAGAGACAAGTGAATGTAGCTTCCATACAATAATTTTCATGTTCTTTTTCAGGAATGCCAATAACATATCACATATTTTACTAAGCAAACACTTCTATACATACAATACAATAACCAAGCAACACATCTGAAATGGATACTGCTGGATCTTTTCATGATAATTAGCAGAAAAACCTAACTATCCTACTGTGGTGTGTGGGTACTTTCCATGAAGCTAGTGAAGATTTGGGTACGGGGCGTTGGTTTGTGTGGTCTAGTAGCTTAGTTCCGTTCTCTCTGAGTGTTACGTGGAATTATTGGGTACCAGTACTTGTTAGGGAGGTGTATATACATACCTCTATAAAAATACATTACTGAATTACTACATTGTACATACAGAAACACGTCAGTAATCTGACATTTTGTATGATTTCTGTATTGCTCCAATAAAGTACTTACATGAACTGTTAATAAAAATTAGCTATCATACTTCAGTGGGTGAAAAAACAGTAATTTCCATGGAGCTGGTATAGATTCTGATTATATATATATATATATTTTTTTTTTTACTGCCTTTTGTGATGTAACGGTTTAGTTCTGTTCTTAATGGTGTTGCCTACAGAGATTGGATTGATTCCAATCTTTGTCAAGATGGGTATTTACACATCTATACAAAATTCATTATTGCATATGTATATTGAACACATGAAACCAACTTCAAACATCATGACACAGTATTTGAATGCATTCATTTACAAAGGAATGAAAATAGATCTACAACATATCTCTCCTCCAGTTTGCATTAGGCATTCATGTGCCACCTTCGAGAGCCTATTACTCCACCTTAGAAAAGAAAAGAAAAGAAAAGAAAAGAAAAAAGAAAAGAATGAAAAGAGAAGACAAGACAAGACAAGAAAAGGAAGACAAGAAAGAGAAGAGAAAGAAAGAGGAAAGAGAAGAAAAGAGGGGGAAAGAAAAGAAAAGAAGAGAAGAGAGAGAAGAGAGAGAAAGAGAGAGGAGAGGAAAGGAAGGAGAAGAGAGGAGGAGAAGAAAAGAGGAGAGGAGAGGAGAAGAGAGGAGAAAGAGAGAGAGAAGAGAAGAGAGAGAGGGAAGAGAAGAAAAGAGAAGAAAAGAAGAAGGAAAGAGAAGAAGGAAGAAAAGATAGGAAAGGAAAGGAAAGAAGGAAATGAAGAAAGGAAAGGAGAGGAAAGGAAGAAAGGAAGGGAAAGGAAGAAGAAAAGAGAAAGAAGAAAAGAGGAAAGGAAAGAGGAGAAGGGAAGGAAAAGAAAAGAGAAAGAAAGGAAAAAGGAAAGAAAGAAGAGAGGAGAGGAAAGAAAGAAAGGAAGAGAAGAGAAGGAAAGGAGAGGAAGGAAAGGAAAGGAAAGGAAAGAAAAGAAAAAGAGAAGGAAAAGAGAAAGGAAAGGAAAAGAAAGGAAAGGAAAGGAAAAGGAAAGAAAAGGAAAGAAGAGAAAGAAAGAAGAGAAGAAAAGAAAAGAAAAGAAGAAAGAAAAGAAAAGAAAGAAAAGAAAAAAGAGAAAGAAAGAAAGAAAAGAAAAGAAAAAAGAAAAGAAAAGAAAGAGAAAAAAGAGAAGAGAAGAAAAGAAAGAAAAGAAAAAGAAAAGAAAAGAAAATAGGAAAGAGAAGAAAAGAAGAAAAAGAAAAGAAAATAAAGATAAGAAAAGAAGAGGAAAAGAAAGAAAAGGAAAGGAAAAGAAAAGAAAAAGAAAAGAAAAAAAGAAAGGAAGAAAAATGAAAAGAAAGGAAAAGAAAAGAAAAAGAAAGAAAAAAAGGAAAAGAAAGAAAAGAAAAGAAAAGAAAAGAAAAGAAAAGAAAAGAAAAGAAAAGAAAAGAAAAGAAAAGAAAAAAGAAAAAAGAAAAAAGAAAAAAGAAAAGAAAAGAAAAAAGAAAAGAAAAGAAAAAGAAAGAAAAAAATCTAAGAGACGTCTCTGATATGTGTCATGCAGATCTAAAGAGAAGCGCTCTACCATCTCAAATAGGATGCAGCTGCATTTCAAAGAGGAAACAGAACTCTGATTGTTGCATCATGATGAGGCATCACTTCAAGCTTGAGGATTTCTGACTGTGGTGAAGTCATCCAGGATGCACCAGTCTTTATTCTTCTTTGGTATGGCACTGGGAAGTAATTCTCAGTTTGAGATGGTAGATAGCTTATCTGGATATCTCTAAATATCAGAGGCATCCCTTATTCTAATAAGGTTAAAGCATGGGACTTTATTTATTGTCAATTTATGATCCACTCTGCACAGTTTGAATTGTTATACTTCAGGCTCTCAAAGCATGGGCATTGATAGTGGGAAGGGAGTTGGATGCTGGTGGCAGGGGGGGCAGGCACTAGTGGACATTTCATCCCACAAAGTAGCTAGAAAGTTCAAACAGGATGCCATTTAATTTTTTGAATTATGCCAAGAATGTAATAAGGTTTCGTTCAGCGAATGTATATGTCAATGGCAAAATAAGTTATGGATATGTGAAAGATTGTAAGCCCTTACACATTTCAATCATCAAATGAATACTCACAACAACAAAGTCTCCCACGAACTCCAGGGTACAGTGGGCAATGCACCCATACTGTACCATATAACCTGCCACCCCAAGGCATCGCCCAAGGAGCCGGTATATGCTTGATCGCATCACTCCTGTCTTGTTGCAAATATTTCCATTCTTCGATTCTGCAAAGTGGATAATGCTCATTAAATTTGGTATTATATTCAAACAAAGAAGGGAGTGATTTATCATAATGTTATTGTAAAACATCAAATTATATATATTTGAAAGTATTGGCAGTGAGAAATAATACACTTCATCCCCATCACATGACAGAAAGATACGTTCCTCGCACTGAATACATAGTATGGAAAATGCATGGTGTTCAAAAATTTAAATGGAGAAAACGGGGATGTACTGTGGAGGGATTCTTAAATTCTCTGGGTCTTTCACAGTCTATGAGCTGTCAGTTTCCCCCTAAATATATTGGAAACTTAACCCATTGCAGACAAGTGGCAACACATAGGTGCCATTAGTCATCATGGCATATTTGACATTAGGGGAGAGTGGATCACTGTGTTTCTCTGTTTTACTAAGAGTAATAACTCTATTCTGTGACTTATGATGCCAATAATATTAATCAAAATGTCTAGTCTAAAATCACAAACATAGCACCACTCTCTCCTAGTACCAGCAGGAAAGACAGCCTTGAAGGGTGCCCTTCCAGTCTCTACCAAGCACTACCTTCAGAGTGATGACAGCAAGATGCCAACCTCTGGCTCTATAGTGCCAGCAATGCAGGATGTGCAGGTAGAATGAGAAGAGGAAATTCATCCAGACCCCATGTACATTGTCTGCAATTTGACCTTGTGCCAGTATGCTTGTAGTTGAAAGCACTGGGCTCCTTCCTCTTCCCCATCTCTTCATTTATTTTCATTTGGGATGATAGTTTCTTTCATATTGGTTTACGTAAGTACATAAATATGAAAAAAAAAACTTTCTGTCCTCACATATAACTGTAATACTTCTATTACAATGAGTATAAAGAACATATTAAGCTTATATGGACCCTTTACTACAATTCTAGTCTACTTAAACATTAATAAACACTGTCAGATAACACATACAAGTCTTAAAAGATAGTAAAACATAAAAATGATAAAACACAAATATGGTCCTAGCATCATAATGAGTGAATAAACAAGAGCAGAACGAGTTGCAATAATTTGGGTAAAGCTTGCTCACACTGATATAAAAACCATCTTGGGTGCCACGCAAGTGGCACTTGTGCCCATCCAGGCATCTATCCCCGACCGCAATGGGGTTAAGATAAATTCATGCATAACTCTACAATTGCAGACCATCTGAAAGGAAATGCATCTCTTCAGTAAAAATGTGCAAAGGAAAGAAAAATAGTAAAATATAGTAAATGTAGTAAATTTACAAGAAAAGATGTAAAACGCGGGATTTTGGTAAAACTTACTCAACTGCTATTGTCTTGGCTTCCTTATATTCATCAGTAAAAACAAAACACCTCAGTCTTAATGTTTTTCAACTTTGGATAAGTCAAAATAATTTTCACAAGTATTCTATCTATAATGAGTAACCTGCTCATCTAAACTTATAATGGAAATGTAATAGACCGAAAGCACCTTCTAATGAATAATTCTATCAATTCCATGTAGCCTTGACCTACATAGCTATTCAAAACCAAGCAAAATCAAATTCTCATCTGCTTTCTTGGTACTGCCTAAACTTCAGCTAATACATAGTAAAAAATATAAATTATCCAGAATGCTTCAGACTCCAGCAGAGGCCTATTATTCCTCACAATTAGCTGAACAATAAGCCACTTTGTCAGGTGGAGTGAAAAATAACAATACACCTAATACTGTTGTTTATTGTGTTCTTTATACCACTGCCATAAAATCATTTGAAATGTTTCAGATTTTACAGAGCTTGTGCCTCTTCCCATTAACACCTGTATTCCTAAACCTTGTTGGAAAATCTGCAGTGATACCGACATTTTTTAATTTTTGTCTGTGATGACATAACCTTCACATTAAATCCGGGATAGAAGGAATATTCAATAATTTCATCATATAAGAAATACTATCTTATGCATTACTTCGTGATATCCAAACTTCTTCGTGTTCTACCACTTCTCCACGAGTCAAAATTTGCCTCGAAATCTCAAAAAATTATCCCAAAAGTAAAACGTCGCCAGAACTAAAAATCAGCTGATATTTCCCGTTCCCTCTTTCCCAGTATTATGCGTGCACTTGACAAAGGGCAACATATATAGTCTCTCTGCACAATGTATGTTTTCTGTATTCCATAAGCAATGAAGTTTTGAGTTATGCTTAGTCTCAAAGTCAACAAAAACAATAACAGAGTTTGCCTTTACCTTGACCGGCCTTTGTTGTCCTTCACAGGTCGGTTGGTCTCCGAATCTCCCAATGCAAATTTGGAACTCGATTCTTATATCTTAAGATTTTGAGGTTATAATTATCATATATATGAATATATACTATATATATACATATATAAACTTATTTTATCTTCGACTGCTCAAAAGATTGTGAAGGTCTCACTTATAGCCTAAAGGGACAGAACGATTTCATAAGAAAATTATTCATTCCATATCGAATCCTCGATTGGCAATGCATCTCAGACTGCATTATGTAAACATGCATATCGTACCATGAGTTGACGATCCCTCCAAGGACACCCTTATCATACATCAGATTCAAACAGTAGGCGTTATATCGTTATCGACCACAAACTACGCCTTCATCATCAAAAGTAAATACAGAAATAAAAGTCGCATCTCATGCTACAATAGCCGTCGGCTTAGTACAGCGGTAACGTGCCGGCCTCACATCCCAGTGGTCGGCAGATTGAGCCCCGTTCACGCTCGTGTGCTTCCAATGTCGCATGGCAGTCACTACCGTGACTGGGCATCACTCAGATAGAATCAGCGCTCGTTGACACTCTCTTACGAGTCAACACACGCTGACACAGGCGGGCTCGCCTCAGTGCATATAAGCCCGGCGAAGCATCTGCTCCGCAAATCAAGCTTATCCCATATCATACAGTACTCCTAAATGCAGTAATGGTACTAGCGTAATCCTATGACTGCAAAGATTCTCTTGATCTCAAGAGATTTATTTGCCCTCTAAAATCATCTATCGATTTCATAATTAACCTGTTAGAAATATAATAACCGCTACTGACAAATATTTCTCCATTGGCTTTCTTTAGTAGCCAGAGTCATGCAATGGGCACTGGTTTATCTAACGTTTTTATAGAGTTTTAATATACAGTATCATGCCACATACCACTCGCCACTTCTTCCAAATATGTTTGCTTTGTCTCTTTCCTGATATATGTTTGTTAGTTTGCAGCCTCTACCAGATTATTTGTCAGCAGTCACATCTTTCTACCATCGCTGATTTCGAACAACGAAACTTCTCCATCTGTTGTTACTTGCATAATCTTATCATCATTTACATCTCTAATTTCCATAGTATGTCCGTCCTCGCCGCTGGCAAGGACAGCACTTCGGACGACCGTATATCTTAACCTGCTGATCCATCGCTATCTCTTCTGCCTACCCCTTCTTGCAAACACATGCACACACACACACACACACACACACACACACACACACACACACACACACACACACACACACACACACACACACACACACACACACACACACACACACACACACACACACACACACACACACACACACACACACACACACACACACACACACACACTGACACCATATTCACTTATCGTTCCAAACAGTTCCCATGACGACAGACAAAAAAGGTAGCCCCGTCTGAAGCTAACTTTCTCCCATTGCACAATGAACCTCCACATTTTTCCACATTCAAGTATTAGCTCACTAACGCTAGTTCTTGGGCATCCATTCCCTTAATACCTCGTCTTTCAATAAACTCAGGAGTATCATATCTATTGCCTGGGTATTTGCTGTCTTGTCGAATGCTGAAAGGGGTGTTGGGATACTTCCCACCCTAGATACAAAATGCACTTCATTGATTCCGTAATTTCACACATAAATCTCATAGCAACATGTTCCATCAGTTTAATATTTCGCGCAAACACACTTCCATTTTGTTAATATATTAATGTTATCATACCATACCTCCCAGCCTTCTAGCATTTACGAGTATTTTTTTGTGAAAGTCAATATCCAACGAATATCCTTCACACTCGATAGACACCCTGCAGGATTCCTTAACTCGCCCTCTCTTCGTCTTTTCTATCATCGTCTACATCTCCACCCTCTGTATTTTCTGTTGAGGTCTAGTTTTTGACACTCCGTCTCTCCTCTTTAGAAAATTTCAGTGCTTTCTCGTTCTTTCCATCTCCCTTCTTATGATGATTTCTGTGCTCTCTATAATCTTACTTTTTTTCGTTTTTCACAACCCAGATATTTTGCCCGTCTATTCTGTTTAAGATAGTTGTCATCATTTTTCTCTAAGCTTTCATATCCACATGATGACTAATGTATATAGTTTATTAACTTCCAAATGGAGGCCAATCTTCTAACACTGACCAAGTCGATTTGATGAGAGAATATTTTTTAACAAAGATCATTCTTCAAACACGCACCTCAGAGAGGGAGTATTATAATATCTAAGGCTTAGAGAACGAAGTATTTGCGCACCCCTTCTGGCTAGCTCATACAACCAGTGGTGATCATGCACCTGCAACTCAAAGATCGGATCCTGTATAATCATTCAGCCTATATTTTCCCTCGTGTACACAATCTGCGATAAAGTTTATGTCCACCGAACCGCCTACAAGACGATTCTCAGTCAGGATAGACGTGTCATAATAAAACGGCCTATTTAACATTCAAGGGAACGAACTCTGACAGACTAGCAAGAGGAAGAGAGCAACCAACGACGGAACAGGAGCAAGTCGTCAGCTCTCATGGTGTAGAGCAGTGATTGCAAAACAGATTGATGTCCTGCAGCACCACAAAAGGGCAGCAGCGAGAGCCATCCTCGGCAAGTAAGGAAATGATCGTGTCATCATTTTGCACAGTTTCACACAGTTGCAAATAGATATACACACACATACACAACACAGCACAGCACTCCACAATAGAACACAACACAGCACAGCACAGCAAAACAAAAACACGCACGCACTCTCTCACACACACACACACACACACACACACACACACA
>NW_028234444.1:7706245-7713745 GCF_977035675.1 Penaeus japonicus | reverse complement strand
ATAATGACAGTTCTGATAATCCTAGCGATCAGCAATGATAAGTAATATTGATATCAATACCTATGCCGATTATAGTAATTATAGATATGATAATGATAATGATAATGTGGAATATGATAATGATGATAGTTGCAGTATTGAAAATCTTAACAACCATAGCAATAAGGTAACAACAATAGCAACAAAAATAACGATCGAAAAAAATGATTATTAAAGACAGAAGAAGAGGTGATTCTAAGATTAATGTTGATGATCATGATAATAAGATGATAATGATGATCAGATCAATGATAATGATAAAATCTAGCATTAGTCACAACAAACTACATCATTAGAAATAATTATAAGGATAATGATTTTAAGATATTAATGATAATGAACATGTTGGTAGTATTGAGAATAATGATAATGATAATGATAACGACATTAAATAATTCTGATGGTGATAATGTCATAATGAGAGAACTTGCAATTATAATTATTATAATCATGTAATAATGATTATCGTTATTCTTCATAATTGTTGTAATCAGTAGAGTTTGATAGGCTATTATCACTATCATTATCGTTGTGATAAAGAATAGGGAAATTCATTATCACTGATATCATTATTAGTATCATTATCAATACCATTAGCAGCAGAGGTATTAGTATTTTTACTATTGATGTTATTGCTGTCATTATAATTGCTGGTGTCATAAGTTTTATTGTTGTTATTATTATGATTTTCTTTTGTTCTTGACAATTGTTATTATTATCATTATTGTTGCTGTTGTTATTGTCACTATTATCACCATTACCATTACTGTTATTACCATCATCATTATTATCCTTGTTATTTTCATCGTACTATCATCATTCTTATCATTATTACTATCATCCTTACCATCATTATCATTACAAATCTTAAAACTACGCACACCCTGTAGCCTTATTATAAACCCAATTTCTACGGCAGGGCTACAACTGTGCCGTAGCTCCCCTCCCCCCCTCCCCCTCTCCAAACCAAACGTAACGTGTGTTATCTCGTCAGCTTTAACGTTAAAATATAAGCTGTGATATATATAGCGTTAACTATTTTGTTACAGTTGTTACCATTGTTATATTGTTTTGTTTTTTATTATGTTAAGTTCATTGTTGTTATCATTACTATTATCCTTATCATTATTATCGTTATATTGTTTTGTGTTTATTATGTTCAGTTCATTGTTGTTATCATTACTGTTATACTTATCATTATTATCGCTATATTGTTTTGTTTTTATTATGTTCAGTTTATTGTTGTTATCGTTACTGTTATACTTATCATTATTATCGTTATTTTGTTTTGTTTTTATTATGTTCAGTTCGTTGTTGTTATCATTACTGTTACCCTTATCATTATTATCAATGTTATTATCATTATTGTTCTTAATGTTGTTTTTGATATTGTTATCTTGGTTATCACCATCATTATCATCGTTTATTTCCATGTTTATATGTTTAATCTTTTATCATCATTAAGAGTAGTATCGTCATTATCAGTTTTTTTTTCATTATCATTAAGTTACTGTTGTGATTACTTAAATGATTCTATATTGTCAAAACTATCACTATCATCATTAACATTAACGCTAACATCATTAACACTAGCATCATCATCGTTAATATTATCATTAGGATTATCAGTATCTTTATTAATATCTCTGTCTTGATTATTTCTAGTATTATTGATATCTTGATTTTCATCAATGCGATTGTTGTTATCTTTGTAAATATGATTGCATCATGGTTATCAATATATCCATAAGAATGTTTATCAATATATTTATTATAATTTTTATAAATAGCATTACTATTATTATATCAATATCATCTTATTCTAATCATTGCTACTGTCATAGTATTTTTATAACATTATGGCTATATCAACGAGCATTATCATTGTTATTATTATTATCATTATTACTATTGTTATCGTTGCTATGATATCAATAATTGCTACAATATCATGATAATTATCATAATCATAATAATTGATTGTACAATTGTCATTATCATCATCATTACTACTGCCATTGCCTTTAATGATAATTATAATCATTACCATCATAATAATTATCAAAATAATTATCATTTCATCAATATAACACACATACACCGCGCGGTAAAGCCTTTATATAGACTATGCCATAAGTCACGTAGTCTTATGCGACAGCCATCCCTCACTTCACCTAGCCATAGAGTGTCATGCAAGTGTTCAGAATAGCATTACTGATAAGAGGAACATGATGAAAATAATGGGAAAAGTAAATGGGTTTTGGTAGTTTTCTAAATGGTTGTGTGAGGCAAAGATATGGATATTTTCCGCGATATCTACAGTAACGCGTAATAAGTGCATATTCATGTATGCTCACGTAGGTTGCAAGATAATCATACACATGTATACACAAACTCTAATACATGAATGTATGTACATGCATATATATATATATATATATATATATATATATATATATATATATATATATATATTATGTATATATGTATATTATATATTAGTTATATATCTAATATATATATATATATATATATATATATATATATATATATATATATATATAAACACACACACACACACATGTATGTGTGTGTTTGTAATGATGTGGCTGCTGCTGCTGATGATACATCTGATTAATGATAACACTTCGCATGATTAAATTCGATCATTGGAATGAAGGAATGATGATGAAACCGATGTGATAATAGATAATGAAAAGGAAACAGAAACGGAAATAGGAGTTTAAGGAGTCAAAAGAGTTTAAAGAAGAGAGTTAAAAAAAAAAAGATAGTTTAAGGGACCAGCGTTGAACACCTTTAAAAACAGAAACAGAGTTAAGGGGGCAGCGCATAAACACCTTTAAAAGTGGCTTTTATTTAGAAACTTTTCCTTTCTTCATTCTATAAAGATCTTTCTAGAGTCGTTATTATTATTATTATTGTTATTATTATTATCATTATGATTATAATGATGCTAATTATTATTATTAATATTATAATCATCATTATTATTATTGTTATTACTATTATCACTATTATTATCATTATAATCATAATAATTATAATCATCATTATTATCACTATTATCATCATTATAATTATAATAATAATGGTTATCATTACTAGTATTATTATCATTATTATTATTATTATTGTTATCATTATCATAATCATCCTTATCATCTCTCTTAAATCACAAAGCATATGATGGAATTTAAGGAAATTACGAAATATAATTTTGAATTGAGATACTGTTATCAAAAATAAATCTATGAGAAATCTTTCAGTATTACGAAAAACTTGACGGGCTTCAGAAAAAAAAAATCATAATATAGAACTGAGATACAGTAGGATACTTTGTAGGAAAGAATTATCGAAAACTGTCCCGTGTCTAGGCATAAAGTTTAGAAATATTTCATTTCTTTCCATTATGATTTGACATCTTGGGACGGAAGGGGGGGGGGGGCGGTTGGAGAAAAAGAGAGAGAAAGAGAAAAGAGGAGAGAAACGTATACTGTGTATATATAATATATATAATATATATATAAATATATATATATATAATATATTATAATATACATAATAATATATACATATATATATATATATATATATATATATATATATATATATATAATATATAAATATATATATATATATAAACATTATATATATATAAATATATATATATATATCATATAACCGTATAGTATACTATGAATATAAATAGAGCATTATATATATGACTTGCAAAACCACTTACTCTTAATTCTTTATTCACCGTGTTGATAAAAGTGAGCAGATAAAACCTACAGGCTCTATAACCACAAATCATATATATTATTGGAAGATGAACCTGAAAAAGAAATCCAGATGTATATCGAAACTAATCTCATCTTTCTATGAATATTTTTTTGTGTGTAGAGGGTTTATCTGCCCTATATATATATGTATATATATATATATATATATATATATATATATATATATATATATATATATATTATGTATATAATTAACACATATATATAAACTTATATATATATATATATATATATATATATATATATATATATATATATATATATATAACAGTTTATATATATAATATATATATATAATATATATATATATATAACAAGTTTATATATATTAATATATGTATATATATTTGTTATATATAATTGCAGTATATATCACTAATATATATATATATATGTATATCTTATATAATATATATATATATATATATATATATATGTATATAATATATATATTATACCAATTAGTAATACATATGTAATATAGTATATATATATAATACCTGAGTATATTAATAATATATATAATAAATATAAATATTATATATATTATATATATATAAATATATATATAATATAAAATAATATATATATACAAAAATATAATATATATATATAGATTATATATAATATATATATATATATATATATAAAAATAATATATATATATAATTGATATATATATATATATATAACATTTTTTAAAATATTGTGTGTATAAATTATATAACAGCGTTGTTTATATTGAGTTGTTGCGTTTTTATATATTATATATATATAGATATAATAATATAGACACAATATTGATATATATATATATATATATTTATATATAATAAGATATATGTATATAACTTCACTTATATATAATCTTTATAATATATATATGTATATATATATAGCATATGAAACATATATATATAGACATACACACACACACACACACACACACACACACACACACACACACACACACACACACACACACAGTAGTATATATAATATATACTATACTAACTATATATATATATATTAATATCTCATAAGTTATAAATAGACATATATATACACTTTGATTTTTTTATTTACTATACTTTATAATATATATATATAATCACATTACATGCTAATTCCATCAAAATAGCGCTATATTCTTATATATATATATAATGTATACTAATAGATATTCATGAATATATAAACACACACACACACACACACACAGACACACATGTATATATTATATATATATATATATAATATATATATAATATATATACAGCCCAATTAATAATATATATATATATATATAGTAATTATATATATATTAGTGTATATATATATCTATATCATAATTTATATATATAACATATATATATAATTATATCAGTACCATATATAATATATATAAATATAGTTATAGTTAATACAAGAGCCGGATACTTATACATACATACCAACTGTAAATTAACAGAATCCACACAAACACACATATCAAAATCACAAGCATAACCAACCACATACAACCCGACCTTCAGCCTCCTCCCAACCCGCACTCCACAACACCCATGCCCTAATTAATTAATACTCAAAACCATCGCGCGAGTTCCCCCCCTCTCCGGGAACCCAAACACACACACACAATAACACACCCGTAATTGAATACATTCCCCACACTCGTTCCTTCGCCAGTAAATGCAACACATAGAGTCACTTACACAAACTGGTAGAGAAGATATAACAATACCCTCCGCCATTGCAACATTAAGCGACGCCAGTGTAAGTTGCAGACTGTTATGATCTACTCATTAATTCAGCTTGTAATTGCTCGTGATATTTGTGGTAAGCGCGCGTTCCTGGAAGGCGCTAAATTCTCTGTTATCCAGTACTACGAGGGGGCCTTAATCCCCCTCTATTCTGGAAGGCCGATGGGTTTCGTCTGTCGCTTTCTATCGCGCTTTCTGTCTGTCTGTCTGTCTGTCTGTCTGTCTGTTTGTCTGTGTCTTTGATTGTCGGTCTCTCTCTCTCTCTCTTTCTCTCTCTCTCTGTCGTCTGGCTGTCAGTCTCTCTCTCTTTCTCTCTCCTTCCCTTTCTGTCTTTCTATATCCTTCCCTTTCCGTATCTTTCTCTCTCTCTCTATCTTTCTCTCGCTCTGCCTCTCTCTCTCTCCTCTCTTTCTCTCTCTCTCTTTCTGTCTCTCTTTCTCTCTCTCTATTACCCTGTCTGTATGTCTGTCTGTTTGTTTGCCTGTCGGCTTCTCTCTCTCTCTCTCTCTCTCTCTCTCTCTCTACTCATACTCTCTTTCTCTACTCCCCTCTCGCTTAGTAATAGTGAAATGGACAATTAAATCAAGGTGAGAGATAGATAGATAGATAGATAGATAGATAGGAAGAGATAAGAGAGGAAAGAGTAGAAATGTGGCAAAATAAAGATTTCAGTCGAAAAACAAAACAATGATTTATGTTTGTATGAGAACCGAAGAAAAGACAAGGCATAAAATAAAGAGAAGAAAGAAAAACTACATGGACTTAAACAATGAAAAAAACCCGGTTCATTTCAAACAAGAAACAAAAACAACAAAGAGAGGTAATAGCACCCCAGAAATCTAACCCCGAATCCAAAAAAGAAAGAAAGAAAGAAAAAAAAAAAAAATCAACCTCACCCAGTCACCCATCCTCACCCGAACCCCGTAACCTTCCCCCCCCCCAAATAAAAAAGAATCCATCGAAAAGAAAACAATAACAAAAATCCCCCCCCCAAGAAAAACAACAAGAAAATCAAATCCTTTAACCCCGCGCCTTCCTACAAAAAAGGAATGAATAAACCAACTTCCCCCAATACCCCAACCTACCCCTTAAACAAAAAGAAAAAAGAAAAAAAAAAGAAAAAAAAAAGAAAAAAAAAAAATCAGTCGAAACAAAAACAACAACAAACAAGCCCCCCCCCCCCCCCCCAAGAAGAAAGCAAAAAAAAAAAAAAAAAAAAAATCAAACCTTTAACCCCGCGCCCTCCCACAAAAACAAAAACTAAAAAAAAATCCCGCATTGATTAAAAAAAAAAAAAAAAAAAAAAATCCATCGAACCTAAAACAACAAAGAACAAAACAACAGCAACAACAACAACAAAATCAAAAGGGATACAGCCCCCAAAACAAGATGCTAAGAAGAAAATTATGGAGTGTTCAGAGCAGCCCACAAAGTAGTTGATGGATTTACAGCGCAATTTGCACTAATGTCTTTCCTGAGCAACGGACCGTGCAAGACGCTTCGTAATCATGTTTTAAACCGGAGTGTGCGAAGACTGTGGGGGAGGGGGGGGGAGGGGGGGTAAAGAGGGGAAGGAGGAGAGGGGGAGGAGAGGAGGTGGGGAGGAATGAAGGAAGGAGCAGGGAGGAATGAAGGAAGGAGGGGGAGGAACGAAGGAAGGAGGTAGGAGGAAGAGAGGGGTAGGGAAAGAAGGATAAGGGTGAGGGGGGGGGGGGAAGAAGTAGGGGGGTGAAGGACAGGAAGAAGGGGAAGAAGGAGGGAAAGGAGGGGGAGAAGAGAAGGAGGGGGAGGGGGGAGGAAAGGAGGATAGGGTGGGAAGGAAAGGAAGAGAGGAGGAACGAAGGAGAGGGGGTGGGAAAAAAGGAGAGGGGAAG
>NW_028234444.1:7691928-7696145 GCF_977035675.1 Penaeus japonicus | reverse complement strand
GAGAGTGATTGAGGGAGGTAGGAGGGAGGGAGAGAGGGAGAGGAGGGAGGAGGGAGAGAAGAGGGGGAGGAAGAAGGAGAGAGGGGGTGAGGAGGGAGGAGGGAGGGGAGAGTGAGGGAGAGGGGGAGGAGTTGAGAGAGGAGAGGGAGAGGAGAGATGTGAGAGAGAGAGAGAGAGAGAGAGGGTCGATGAGAGTGGATGGGATGGGAAGGGGAGAGGGAGGGAGAGAGGAGAGGAGAGTAATGAGAAGGAGAGGGTAGGAGGGAGGGAGGGAGTAGAGAGGGAGAGAGAGCTGGAGATGAGACGAGAGAGAGAGGAGAGAAGAGAGGGAGAGAGATGGAGAGAGAATGGAGGGGAGGATAGGGGCGGAGAGGGGTGGGAGAGAGAGAAGAGAGAGTGGGGGCAGAGAAGAGAGACAGCGAGGAGAGGAGAGACTTCGAGAGAGAGAGAGAGAGAGAGAGAGAGAGAGAGAGAGAGAGAGAGAGAGAGAGAGAGAGAGAAAGGGAGAGAGAGAAGAGGGAGAGAGAAAAAAAAACAAAAAATAGTAAGAGAGAAAGAGAAAGAAAAAGAGAAACAAACAGACCCGCCCACAAAAAAAAAGAGACAAACAAAGAAAAAAAAAGAAAAAAAGAGAGGGAAAAGAAAGAGAGAGAGAGAGAGAGAGAGAAAGAGACAAGAGATCCTAAAGATAATCAGGATCTCCACCGCGGGGAATCGGCTTGTGGTAATTTCCCCGTGTTTCTAATCTTCTTACCGAGTTTATCTTCACAGGAGTCTCGAAGGAACCGGATCGCTCCCGCCAAAAACAATTATTGCGTGTGGGGGGGAGGGGGGAGGGGGGTATGGAGGGACGGAGGGGGGTATGGTGTTTGGGGGAGGGGGAGGAGGGGGGAGGGGGAGGAGGTGGGAGGGGGTTTGGTGTTTGAGGGGGGGGAGGGGATATGGTGTTTGGGGGAGGGGGAGGAGGTGGGAGGGGGTTTGGTAGGGGTAGAGGACGTTTTCTTATCTTTTTGTCTCTTATTCTCCTTTAACTTTTTTCTGTTGTACTTCATTGATCTTTATATAATTTATTCTCTCTTTCCCCCTCCTCCCCTTTCTCTTTCTCTTTCTTTTTCTTTCTTTCTCGCTCTCCCTTCCTCCCTCCTTCCCTCCCTTTCTCTCTCTCGCTCTCCCTCCCTCTCTCTCTCCCTCCTTCCCTCCCCCCTCCCTCCCTCCTTCCCTCCCTCCCTCCTTCTCTCTCTCTCTCTCTCTCTCTCTCTCTCTCTCTCTCTCTCTCTCTCTCTCTCTCTCTCTCTCTCTCTCTCTCTTTCATTCTATCTCTCTATCTCTCTCTCTCTCTCTCTCCCTCCTTCCCTCCCTTCCTCTCTCTCTCTCTCATCCCTCCCTCCCTCCCGCCCTTCCTACTTCCCTCCCTTCCTCTCTCTCTCTCTTTCTCTCCCTCTTCTTTCTCATCTCCCTTCCAGAAATGCTTTCAGCCTTTTCACTCGCCTTTATTTCGGTGGAAGTGGCAACACAATGAGGTTAATTCGGTTATTGAATGACTAATGCAACCTGTGACGTCAGCGGCCAAGACGGAAAGGAAAAATGAAAGAAGAAGAAGAAGAAGAAGAAGAAGAAGAAGAAGAGGAAGGTGAAGAGGTATACACGATAATGACCATGATAAGAGGAAGAAGAAATAAAAAAGAAGAGGAATAATACGAATAAGAATGGGAATAAGAAGAAGGAGAAAAAGAAGAAGAGGAAGGAGGAGAGGGAGAATGAAGAAGATAGATATAAACATAAAAATAGAAAAAGAAGAGGAAGAGGAATAGAAAGAGGAAGAAGAAAAAGGAAAACTAATAGAGGCGAAGGAAAATAAGGAGAATTAATATAATAAAGTGGAAGAGGAGAAAGAGGAAGGAGGAGAAGCACAACGAAAAAGAAGAGGAAGAGAGAGCAGAATAATTATGATAAAGAACCCCATGAGGAAGACAACAGTGCAACAACAACGATAAAAACAATAACGATAGTAATGATTATGATGATAATAATGATAATAGTAATTATGGTATTTATGATGATAATAAAAACATTGATAATAATGATACTGATAATAATGATAATAACAATATTATTAATGATAATGATAATAATGATAATGGCAATAATACTGATAATAATAATAATGATGATGATGATAATGAAAATGATTATATTGATAATGATACTGACAATGATAACGATAATAATAATAATGATGATGACAATGATAATAGTGGTAATGATGATTATGATAATGACAACACCAGTAATGATAATGACACTAATGATAATAATAATAAAATACTGCTACTAATAGTAATGCTGATAATACCTATAACATTAACAACAAGAGTAACAGCCAGAAGAAAAGCATAAAAAGAAAGAAGAGAATTAACAACAAGAGAGACACTTGGGTGGTGGTAGGGTGGGGGTGGAGTGAGGGGTGGGAGGGGGGGGTTGTAGTGTACCCCATTACAACTTCATTCGATTCTGAATCTCCTTCCCAAAAACACTTCAAGAGGACGTTTGCTTTAAGGGTTAATTCGTAAGATAAACAGCGCCATTATCCGGATGATGTTGGGGATTCAGGTCACGATTTCTTGCCCGCTTTCCCTCATCTCTTGTTCTTCCCCCTCATCTCAAACCCCCCCCCCCACCCCCCCCACCCCCCTTCTCACCCTTCACTACCCCCCCCACCCCCACCCGCACTCTCACTCACCCCCTCCCGCTCTCACCCCCCAACCCCCCCCCCCCCCCGATTCCTCTTCCTTCCCTTCCCCCTCACTTTCTTTTCCTTCCTCTTTCTCCCCTTTCCTCTTCTTTTCACTTGTCCCTCCCTTATACGTCTCTTTTCTTTTCCTTCCTCTTTCTCCCCTTTCCTCTTCCTTCCACTTGTCCCTCCCTTATACCCCCCTTTTCTTCTCCTTCCTTTCCCTCCCTTTTCCTCTTCCGACCTCTTGACTCCTCCATCCGCCCTCTTGCTTGTTCCTTCCCCTCTTCCTTCTTACATATTCTCTCTTATTGTACATATGTTAACAATAATGACAGTGATGATGGACATAATGATGACAATGATAGTGATGATAATGATAATAGCAATGGTAATGACAAGGATTATGATAATATCATCTATAATGATAATAACGATAACGATGATTCTGATAATGATGATGATTTTAATGATTTTAATTCCACAGATATTGGTAGCAAAATTAGATGTTAAGAAACTTCATTTTGTTGAATAAATTTGTCACCTTTAAATATATCTACAGCATCTTAATCATAACAACATGCGATGACAGTTCAACCGAAAAAATGATCTTGATTTTCAAAAAAAAAGAAAAAAAGAAAAGAAATAAAAAGAATCTTGATAAAACTTTAATTGCACACCATATACACAACATTGCAACAACAACACCAGTATTAATAAAATAACGAACAACAAGTAGTGTGTGTTAATCCTATGTCACATATACTCCGTTCAGCGCTCGTCTGATCACCACATCGTCAGCCCTTTGAAAGGCTTAGATATCTTGAATCATTCTTAGTTGCTAAGTATTATTTAATTCCCTATGACTTGAGTTCCCCGCCATGTACAGACCAGTTACTCCTAAGTCCTAAAACATCAAATTTGATTCTACCAATACGCCACATACACTACACTTAACATCAGAGGTCTTACTTGATGTCCCTGCTGAATGAAGGACTCCCACTTCCCTGTAACTTGAGTCCCATACCCGACTGAGCTACAGCTAAGTTACTCATCTCCTCTCCCTATCTTGGCTTGGGTTCTGAACCCGGTATTTCGAATCGCCGAACCCATGCTTCGAGGTACAGATTTCCTTTTCATGTTGGGAATATAGACGAACGGTGTCCAGTAGGGAGTCTACAGTAGGTACTTTGTTTATCCTGTTTCCCTTTGCATTAGTTTCCGTTGCTAGTATTGGTTCGTTGGGCGGCATCATCTTTGCAGTTATCTTTGCAATAGGGTGCAATCCAGGGAGACTAGAATTGTGCCCCATGTCCAGAGGGCAATGATGAATCAGATAGGAATTTCCTCCAAAAGTACTCGATCAAGCCTTCAGATTATAAGCTCAATTGGTAAAAAATATATTCTTTCATATGTCAAAGCCGTAATGCTCTTGGATTTAGTATTCCGTTGTAGGTTAATGATTTTTTATGTTCCAGCGGGTTCT
>NW_028234444.1:7671928-7676928 GCF_977035675.1 Penaeus japonicus | reverse complement strand
TCAGCTTATTAAAAGTTCGAGAGCAGGTGAATAGCCAAAGGGGAGGGAAGGAGAAAAGAAATAAGGATGGAGAGTAGAGGGGAAGAATAGCAGAAGAAATAGTAGAAGAATGGGGAAGAGGGGAAAGAGGAAGAGAAAAGACGACAGAAGAAGAAAGAAAGAGAAAAAAAAATAAAAAAGAAATGAGTGGGCTAGGAAAAAAAAAAAAACAAACAAAAAAAAAAAAAAATAAAAAAAAAAATAAAAAATAAAAAAAAAAAATAAAAAAAAAAAAAAAAATAAAAAAAAAAAAAAACAAAAAAAAAAAAAAAAAAAAAAATAAAAATAAAAAAAAAAAAAGCTAAAAACAAAAAAATCAAAATACGAGGCAAATTGAGAAAAGAAGAGAAGAACACAACAAAACCATAAAAAACAGCTAGATAACGAACATATAAACAAAGGAGTTAATATAAGCATACAAGAGCAAATCTAGGTAAGGTAAAAAGATAAATTAAAAACAATGATAAAAACATCATGCAAGCAAATTTCTCTTCCGCCAAGATGCATCAAGACAGCATGACAAAGCATAGGTTACGGACAGTGTGCTTTAGGAATCATATAATAATAAGACTTCAAGAGTCCACAATCGAAATGATTTGATTCTTGTCTAAATTCTTTCATTGTCGTTTTCAGTGAAGGTGATTTACAAAAGGAAGGATCCAAAATCAACATTCTGAAGACGGGACAAGTTACAAAAAAAAGAAAAAAAAAAAAAGAAAAGTAGAGGAAGTTACAATACGTTTACAAACAGGGTGAATAGGATCATCAGAAGAATAAGGTCAAAAGAGGTCAACACTAAGAATCTGTGAAGTGTTTTATTCTGTATGTATATTCGGTATGTGATATACATACCGATTATACATATTCTTTTAATCTGTGACTTGTTATATAATGAGATGAAGAGGAAATCATGATTAAAGTAGTATTGTGATAAATCAAAAACCATCAACAGTGTTATGGTAGACGAAAATCATCTATGGTGTTATGGCAAATGAAAATCATTTATAGTGCCATGGCAAATCAATATCAACTTTTATGTCAGGCCAAATAAAAATAATTCCTATCTTATTGCAAATGTGAATAAAAGTCATCTATAGTATTGTGGCAAATAAAAGAAAATGATTTATAGTGTTCTGGCAAGTAAAAAAATCCTCCATCATGTTATGTCAAACAAATAGAGAATCGTCCATAGTT
The DNA here is from genome assembly GCF_977035675.1 of Penaeus japonicus. Classification (NCBI taxonomy): domain Eukaryota; kingdom Metazoa; phylum Arthropoda; class Malacostraca; order Decapoda; family Penaeidae; genus Penaeus; species Penaeus japonicus. The sequence continues at coordinate 7,675,695 of NW_028234444.1, read as the reverse complement.
GTATGACCTTTTAGCTGGTCATAAAACTACGGCCCTTCAAACCCGAGAGAAGTACTAAGTGACCTCGCTTTCCCGGGAGGCCGACTAACATGACCTGACCTCCACTCGTCATGCCTAATTACCAGCGATAGTACAAGGCTGATGATGCGCTCCATCTTCTTGTCAGGATTATTTGTTATTTGTTATCTGGAAGGAAGGGAGGTGGAGGGCGAGTTTGAGTTATATTTGTTTGTTTTTGTTTTCTTGGTTCTGAATTGGTATTTTTTTTTTCAATTATTGGATTATCGAGAGAAATATATTGTTTGTTCAATGAGTTAAGAAGATATGAGGGTCTCGTGACGCTAACAAATAAAGTACACTTGAAATAACAAAAACAGGGTTGGTGCGGTACTTTTGTTTTCCTTTTTTTCTAAATTGATCAATCATTTGTCATCATTGGAGTATAAAGATAACCACATTGGCAGATCACCGTGTTACAACAAACGAGGGATCGCATGACGGAAAAAAAATACGTCACACACACAAAAAACAACAACAATATAAAAAAAACAAAGACACAAGATGAACTTTCCCCCTCTCATCCCCGAGCGAGGTCTCTATGTACCCCAAGAGAGACCTAACTTGATCTGGCCGGAGTCTCTAAGTCTTGCTCAATATCACTAATTGCTGTAGCGAGCCTTTACTACCACAAGAGACCCATGACTTCTGTTGCATCTCGTCGATTATTTAATACCCAAGCGTGTTCGTTCGTGCGTGGCTGCGTGTCTGTCTGTGTTTGAGTGACCCTCTACATCATTCAGAGGACGTTCACAAATCTTGGGAAGAAGTAGAACGGCAGGATGGGACACCGAGGGAAAGGTAAAAAATAAGAAAAAAATAACTACTCTAAATAGCATAGGTTCCCCCTCGTCCTCCTCTTTCCTAGAAGAAAACGCGTCCTCAGAAAACGGGAGACGAGCGTGACTGACGACGATTGTCAGACGAACGAACGAGACGAATGCGAACGAATGAACGAGACGAACACGAGCGAATAAATGAGAGGAACACGAACGAATAAACGAGACAAACACGATCGAATAAACGAGACAAACACGATCGAGACGAACAAATGAACGAGGTGAACACAAACAAACGGGACGAACACGAACAAACGGGACGGACACGAACGAACGAGAGAAACACAAACGAAACGCACACGAAACAAACAAACGAAATATAACAAACACGAAAAGAAAACGAACGAGCACGACCGAGACGAGACGACCGAGACGAGCACGAGCGAGTGAGCTCCAACCGTAGGAAGGAAGAAGTTATGAAGCCTGAGGGGCCGAGACGTGCTTCGCTCACGCCTCACGTGCTTCTTCTCCTTCTTCTATACCCTTTTTTGGTCATCCGCTTGTCTCTCTCTTTGTGGCCTCTCCCTCATGGTTCCACTTTGCACGGAGTCTTTAGGCCTCTCGTTGGCACCCTCTTTTGGGGTCTCACTCTTGCTCCCTCTTTTGGTGGCTTCTAGAGGTCTCTCTCCCTCATGGTTCCCTCTTTGAGGTCTTGCCCTCTTGGCTCCCTCTTTGGGGTCTCTCCCTCTTGGCTCCCTCTTTTGGTGGGCTTTGAGGTCTCTCCCTCTTGGTTCCTTCTTTGAGGTCTCGCCCTCTTGGCTCCCTCTTTGGGTGGGCTTTGGGGTCTCTCCCTCTTGGTTCCTTCTTTGAGGTCTCTCCCTCTTGGCTCCCTCTTTGGGTGAGCTTTGGGGTCTCACCCACTTGGCTCCCTCTTTGGGTGGGCTTTGGGGTCTCTCCCTCTTGGCTCCCTCTTTGGGTGGGCTTTGGGGTCTCTCCCTCTTGGCTCCCTCTTTGGGTGGGCTTTGGGGTCTCTCCCTCTTGGCTCCCTCTTTGGGTGGGCTTTGGGGTCTCTCCCTCTTGGCTCCCCCTTTTCCTTTCCCTCTTTGGGTGGCGTTGGGGTCTCTTCCCTCAATGTCTCCCTCTTTGGGTGGGCTTTGGGGTCTCTCCCTCTTGGCTCCCTCTTTGGGTGGGCTTTGGGGTCTCTCCCTCTTGGCTCCCTCTTTGGGTGGGCTTTGGGGTCTCTCCCTCTTGGCTCCCTCTTTGGGTGGGCTTTGGAGTCTTTTCCTCTTGGCTCCCCCTTTGGGTGGGCTTTGGGGTCTCTCCCTCATGTGGCTCCCTCTTTGTGGGCTTTGGGTCACATCCTCTTGGCTCCCTCTTTGGGTGGGCTTTGGGGTCTCTCCCTCTTGGCTCCCTCTTTGGGTGGGCTTTGGGGTCTCTCCCTCTTGGCTCCCTCTTTGGGTGGGCTTTGGAGTCTTTTCCTCTTGGTTCTGCTATGTTTCTTTTTTTTTCTCACCTTCTTTTTAGCTATCGGTCTGTCTGTTTGTTGGTTGGTTTGTCTACTTATCTGTTCATCTGTTGAGCTATGTGTTATATGTCTGCATGTATGTCTACTTGTCTGTTTTTGTATCTAACCATTTATCTGTTTATCTATTAATCCCTTTATCTATCTGCCTACATATCACTATCTCTCACTCCCTTCTCTCTCTGTGTATATACGTATATATGTATTTACATATATATGAATTTAGAACAAACAACTTTTACCCACAGGAATGCAACTTTCTTAGTGCTTGCTATCTTAGGAGTAACAAAGATGGTAATTAAATCCTGTTATCAAATATCATTTAGATCTTCTTAATCATGAATTGTGCTTCCGTGGACTCTGGAATTTCGTTTTCTTAAGATACGGGTGCAACATACGAAGAATTAATAGAAATTGACGCATTTTGCATCTTGCAACAGTGGTATTATAATATTATAATATAAACATTGCTAAAGAAAACCAATATATGCAGAAACGATGGAAAGGACACGAGACAAGAAGAGGCCGGTAGATGTTAACAATGGGCAAGCTACACTTTACATTGTTGATATAATTTCAGGGGTAGGTTTACACTTTTTTCGAAAACCAATTTGATGTAATCTTTAAAACGCAATTTCATTTAAATATGTTTAAGTGATAGTGAAAATACCAAAATTTTTGTTTGTGTGTCTTTTTATGGCCCATCTTCCGGGGTGTCCTTAGATTTGGTATAGTATTTAAGGGTTATATATCACACCAGTATTCTGACGAGGATTAAGATATAATTGTCACTTGCTTCATATATGCAATAAATATATGATTCCCAATTGTCTTACAAGTTATCACAAGAGTCAAATATAATTCACATCTTCACATCCACCTCTGCTTTTCCCGCTTTATCCTTTTCTTACATAATATGATAACCTTATTCATCACTCAGTATCCTTGTTAGTGCGACCTTCAGAAGAGGAGTTCAGTTCTACCCGAAACGCCACGTATTTAGCCATTCCCTTCGCCATGCCTCGCGATCATGTGTTCCAATAGCGGCAAGTCTATCCTCACTCTTTCATCTTCTCAACAGTGCACATGTGTGATGGACGCGGGACAGGAAATCTATAAGAGTCTCTCGCAGCTTCTCTCACGCCATTTACAGTACATGGGACAGAGGGAGAACCTGCAATATAGTTTTACTCTTAGCTTTTATCTGTTGCACATATGTTCATACCGTGTACTTAGAATTTATGTATGCATTCACATACAAATAGATCCATACACACACAAACACACAAACACACACAAACACACAAACACACAAACACACACACACACACACACACATACACACAAACACACACACACACACACACACACACTCACACACACACACACACACACACACACACAGACAA
>NW_028234444.1:7665088-7671828 GCF_977035675.1 Penaeus japonicus | reverse complement strand
TATACATGTATACATACATACATACCATACATACATACATAACATACATTTATATATATATTATATATATAGTTATATATATATTATTTATATCTATATATATATACATATATATATATATATATTATATATATATTATATATATATATTGTATGTATGTTTTAGATGTATATATTAGGGTCAAACATGAAATTGTGTTACTAACTTACAGTAACACAAATAGACTTGTTTTCAACGTGTAGAGAAACTCATGTTGCAAAGGACGGTCAACATTGGCAATGACTATTATTGTTGTCATAATTTTGTTTGTTTTAGGTTTTCGTTTTTTATTCTTCTTTGACCGCATGTTTTCCTCCATCCTACCCATTTTAAGAAGAAGAAGAAGAAGAAGAAGAAAAAGAAGAAAAAAAGTCTGTTCATGTGACCAAAAATCTGCAAGACACATAACATAAGAAGCTCGAGATCTCTTGAACAGACGAAGGTATAAATGAGACTGAAAAACTAAAGTATACGAGAGTGTGAGAGGGAGGAGGAAGAGGAGGAGGAGGAGATGGAGGGAAGTAGAGGAGGAAGAGGAAGAAATGGAGGAGAGTGGGAGGGAGCGAGGAAGAAATGGAGGAGAGTAGGAGGGAGGGAGGAAGAAATGGAGGAGAATGGGAGGGAGCGAGGAAGAAATGGAGGAGAGTGGGAGGGAGGGAGGAAGAAATGGAGGAGGAAGGAGGAGGCATAACTGAAGGGACTAATGGGGGAAGAGAACGAGGAGAGTGGGGGGGAGGGGGAGGAAGAAGAGGAGGAGGAGAGAAGGGCGGAGTACGAGCTAGAGGGAAGTGAGAAGAGGACGAGAGGGAAGAGATGTAAGGGTCAAAAGGGGGCGGGGGTGGAGGGGGTGGAGTGTTGGGGGGAAAGGGGGGAAAGGGGGGGGAGAGGGAGTCGGTGAACCTGGTTATTCCGCTTGGTGATTAACTAACTGAATAACAGTGACTGAGCGAGTCTGACTCATTTGAGGTCAGGCGGAAAGAAGGGAGGGGGAGGGAGGGGTGTAGGGTTGGGGGGTGAGGGAGTGAGGTGGGGGGGGAGGGAGGGAGAGAGAGGCAGACGGGAAAGTGGAGGGTGTGTGAAATAGTTATGAATAACGATGATGATGATGATGATAAAACGATAAGAATATTATGAAGTGAACGAAGCGGAGGCGAGACAATATGAAAAAAGTCATGTTGTCTGTTTATCTTCCTTTTCCAACTTTTTCGTTTTTTCTCTTTTTTTCGCCTTTTCTCTCTTTTGTGTTTATCTATTAATGTTTCACCCAAGCTATACCACTCTCTCTTTCTCTCCATCCATCTCACCCCCTCGCCTCTCTCACTCTATTTCCTCCTTCCATATCTCTCTCTCTCTCTCTCTCTCTCTCTCCCTTTTTCTGTCTGTCTCTGATCCTCTATCTCTCTCTCTCTCTCTCTCTCTCTGTCTCTCTCTGTATCTCTTTCCCTCTCTCTCTCCCCATCTCACCCCCGCCTCTATCCATCTCCCTCTACCTCCCTATCCCTGCTCCTCCCCATCTCACCCTCCACCCCACTCCCTCCCTCCCTCCCTCCCTCCACCCCACTCCCCATCTTACCCTCCACCCCACTCCCTCCCTCCCTCCCTCTCCCTCCAGGGGCCTCTTACACTAAGAGGAATAAAAGAAATATCAGCGCGTCGCACCGGCCGCCATCGGGTCGTACCGTCTTGTATCCATAATTTAACGCCTGGTATGTCTTGCTCTGCACCTCCTTCCACTTTCCTCTCTGCTTCCTCTTTCTTTCTTGGTCCTTCTGCTTCTTTTCTCTCTTCTCTCTCTCTCTCTCTATTTTTCTTTCTCTCTCTCTCTATCTATCTATCTCTCACTCTCTCTCTTTTCTCTCTCTCTCTCTCTTTTTTTTTTTCTCTCTCTGTCTTTATTCGTCCTCCTCTTCTTTCGCTCTGCTTCTTAGTTTTTTTTTCTTATTTTCATTTTTTCCTTCTCATTCTCTTCTCTTGTTCCTTTCCATTCTCTCTTATTTCCTTTTCCCCTCTGCTTTCTCTTCCTTTTCTTGTTATTCTTCTTTTCTCCTCTCCATTTCTGCCTAATGTTCTTAGCTTATTCTCTTTTTTATATTTTTTTTCTCCTACCATTTTCCCCCTCTGCTTTCCTTCTTCTCCTCTAGTTTTTTCCATCCTCTTTTTCCCTCTTCCTCCAATTTTCTTCTTTTCTCCTTCCCTTTTCCTATCTGGTTTTCCCTTTCCCTCCCTTTTCCCACTTTGTTTTCTCCCCCCTACTTCTCCCTTTCTTCCCTATATCTCCTCTTATTTTCCTTCTTGTACCTTTTCTTCTCCCCCCTCTGCCACTCCCTTCTCCTTTTTATCTTTTATCGTATTTTTCCTTCTCCTTCCCTATCTCTACTTTCTCTCGACCTCCCATCTGCCTCTCCCTTTCTGTACCTTTCCATCCCCTGTCTGTGTGTCCCTCTTACTCTTATCATACTTGTCCTTCTCCTAACTCCTCTTCTCCTTCTTTTTCTCCTCCTTCTCCACCCTTCCTTTCTTCCCCTTAGCCTTCTCTCTCTCCTTTGCCATCCTTCCTTCCACCTACTCCCCTCCCCTTCTCTCCCCTCCTTTCCCCTCAGTTCTCTCAAGGGATTCACAAGGAGACCCTTTCGTCTATTTGATTCGTTTACGTGTTAGAAGTGAGGCAGGTGGTGGTGGTGATGGGGGGGGGGGGAGGTGGAGGAGGCGGAGGAGGTAGAGAGGGAGAAGGAAGAGATGGAGGAAAAGTAGGTGGTGTAATGAATGAGGAGGAGGAGAAATGGAAAAGGGGGAGGAGGAGGAGAAGGAGGAGGTGGCGGAGGAGGTGGAGAGGGAGAAGGAAGAGATGGAGGAGGAGTAGGTGGTGTAATGAAAGAGGAGGAGGAGAAGGAGGAGGTGGCGGAGGAGGTGGAGAGGGAGAAGGAAGAGGTGGAGGAGGAGTAGGTGGTGTAATGAAGGAGGAGGAGGAGAAATGGGGAAGGAGGAGGAGGCGGAGGAGCAGAAGAGAAGGAGGAGAGGGAAAAGTAGGAAAAGGAGGAGGAGTTGGTGGTGTAATGAAAGAGGAAGAGGGGAAATGGGGAAGGAGGGGCCGGAGGAGGAGGAGGGGTAGGAGGAGGGTAAATGAGGAAGGAGAAGGAGGCAGAGGAGGAGGAGAGAAGAAGGAGGAAGAGGAGGAAGATGGATAATGGGGAAGAAGGAGGAGGATGGGAGGAGGAGAAAGCGTAAGAGAAGAAAGAGACGGAGGAGAAGGAGAGGGAGAAGGAGAAGGAGAAGGCGGTGGAAAGGAGGAAGAGGTGGTGGAGGGGAGGAGGAAAAAAAGGAGGGGGAAGAGGAGGAGGAGGAGGAGAAGGAGGAGAAGGGTAATAGGGAGAAGGAAAAAGAGTAGGAGAAGAAGGAAGAGGAGGAGGAGGAAAAGGAAGATGAACAGGAGGAGGATGAAGAAGAAGAAAAGAAGAGAGTGAGGAAGTAGGGGTGCTTGAGCCTTTGCCCCTTTTCTTCTTCCTATTCAAACCGCCTTTTTACTCAAGATCGGGGAAAGGAAAATGTCCTATTAGACAGGACTCTGCCCTCTTCACCTACAGTGCGAAACTGCACTGGCTTGGAACTATAGTGTCTGTGTACTTCCTCGGGTCATCAATCAGCTTTTGCCGAATCTGACATTTTCTAACGACTGTAGCAAAGTTATTATTTCTCGACTTTGAGCTCATTTTGAAAAGGATGAATTACAATTTATGTTGGCAATAGAGAAGAAGAGTATGCACGGACATAAAAAAAGCAAAGTTATTTGGTGTCAGTCGATAATAGAAAGAAAACATCACGAATATTTGTTTCTGTCGCTTAAGTTCTTATCTATCGTGGAAAGCTACATTTAGACTCATTTTGAAGGGGAGGGATTTAGCATTATGGTGATATTAGAAAAATAAATTGCTTATAGGAAAACTGCATGCAATATTAGTGTGTTGAAATAAGCCGATACTGGGAGAAATATCAGTGAATTAGTCAAGAAATGAGTATTAGAGATACTTTTAATCTTATTGTAGAGCTGAATTTAGTCTTGTTTTGAATGTGAAGTGTTGCAATCTATGTTGATAATAGAAATCAACAATGTTCCAAAATAAAATGGAGGCGCATTTAAATGAAGTTAGCTGATTTGCAAAAATGTCACACCCACAATTTGTGAGGAAAGTAATATCACAGATACAGTTTGGAATTTCGAATATACTCTCATAGGATATATACCATTTGTCGTCGAAGGTTGTGAATGGCATTATTTGGAAAAGTAAATGTTATTGATCAAGTATACAAAAAAAAAGGAAATTGAAAATACGAATAACTAGTATTATGTCATAATAAAAGTGACATAAACTGTTTAAGATATCTCTCGACCCCACACTAGAATAAATAATCTATTGGACATACGTTATATGTATTATAGTTAATTAAAATATAGATTTAATTAGACTCATCAATCTTATTGACATACGTATAAGTAATATAGATTAATTAAAATATAGATTAATTAGACTCATCAATCTTATTGACATACGTATAAGCAATATAAATTGAGATAACGTAGGGATAGAACAGGAAAACACGGAAGTATAAATATACGTGTTTTCCTGTTTTTCCTTCGTTGTTCGATCCTACAATTTGCTCAGTATAATCCTTTACTTATGAATACTGTGCCTGATTTTAAACCCGGAGATCGAACTTAGTTAATCATTAATGTCGGTCGTCCCAAAATATTGCTCATGTTTGCACTGAGCTGTTGGCCTTCTGAGAGTCTGGTGACGTCACTAAGTATTTCCTTTGAGAGAGTACCATCAGCCTAACCGACCAAATTTGCACTGATTCCTATGTCCAGTTTGAGTAGTTTGGGGATTTCTTACTGACTCTTAAAAAGTAAGGTGAGTGAATGTTTGCAATGATTGCTACGTCAACAATGAAGGTAATGATTAAGCTTATGATTCGAAATATTAGTCTGAAACATTCAGAAGTAGAATGGAAAGGAACCTTCGGTGTCATCCACTTACGAATACGTTATCTCTGTAGGTGAACACGTCTCCATAGGGAATTGAGTGAAGGTAAACGCTTGAACAAAAAAAAAAAAAAAAAAAAAAAACATTCGTGTTAACTGAAGCTTCGATGCTTCATATCCCCTTGAATATCGCCTTTGTTCCGTATTCGGAACATGCTTCAAAACATCTTATTATGTATTATTGGCACTTTTGTTATTGCTGGCTATGAAAATAACAGCGATGATAATATTCATGATAAGGATGCTAATGATAATAATGATGATAATAATGTTGATAGCAATAAGAAGAACAATAAGCAATAAACTATGACCTAGACAACTGACAAAAATAAGTCCCAAAGCCTTCAAAAATGGTCTTAGAAAATGAACATGATCTCAAGGGTGAGTTGGCGGGTCGGTAGGTTGAATCACTTTAGCATCTCTCTTATTGGAATTCCTCTGCACTTATTTTTCATTTTGCATTTATTTGAATTTGATTTGTGTTATGTCCATTTCTGTGATTATTTGTTTGTTTAATCTGTTTATTGGTTTGTTTATTGTTAGTATATATATATATATATATATATATATATATATATATATATATATATATATATATATATATATATATACACACATATGTATATTGTTATTCATCTATGTTGTAGATTCTTTATCTAAATATCTATTTACATGTCTTTTTGGGTATGTTTTTTTTCAACTCTGTCTCTTTGCCAAATAATAACAGAAAAAAAAATATATATATAGACATAGCGGTATATACAAATATATATATATATATATATATATATGGCTATATATAGTTATTTATTAGATTTTTATGCAGATACATCTTATATATATACATACATATGCATTTTGTTTTATATATATATTATATATATTATATATATAGATATATATATATGTATTATATGATTTCAATTTATTATATAAATTTTATTTATATTTTATGTATATTTAGTTATTAATGTTTATATTTACATACATATATATTAATGAATATATATATTTATAACATTTATATGATATGTCATATACCGTATATATGTATATATATATATATATAAATTTAGATTATATATATATATATATATGATATTTATGGATATATATATGTATATATATTTTATTCATATATAAAATTTTCTTATATTTATATATTTGTATTAATATATATTATTATTATATATTATAGTTATATATATATACATGACTGTTTATATACATGTTTATTTGTATGTATATATATATTATATATATTTTCATATTTATATATATACACATTTATTTATAAAATATTTATATTTTTATGGTTATTTATATATTTATGGATAATTTATAGATACTTATATTGATTTACTGAATTTTTGTATATTCACAAAATAGTTTTATATGTATATAGATATATATATATAATATTATATATATATATATATATATATATTATATATATGTGTGTGTGTAATGTGTGTGTGCGTGTGTGTGGTATGCTAATAATATATTTATGTATATTTATGTATATGTTATATATATATATATATATATATGACACCTATATATATATATATATATCTATACATTTATTATTTAACATTGACTGTATACATACATGTATATATGTAATATATTATATTTATATTATATAGATATATATATATTA
>NW_028234444.1:7652588-7662588 GCF_977035675.1 Penaeus japonicus | reverse complement strand
TCTCTGTGTGTGTGTGTGTGTTCTTCTCCTATCTCTCTATCTCTCTTTCTTCTCTCTCTCTCTCTCTCTCTCTCTCTCTCTCTCTCTCTCTCTATCTCTCTTTCTCTCTCTCTCTCTCTCGCTCTTTCTCTCTTTCTTCCAATCTCTTCCTCTCAATCTCTTTTTCTCGCTTTCTCTTTTACTACCTACACCTATTTTCTTCCCCTTCCCTGTTCTCGTACCTCCTAGCCCCCCCCCCCTCCTCCCCATCCAGCATTCCTTTCCCTTATACTTTTCCCATCACTTTTCCCCTTGTCCCCCCCCCCTTCCCACCGATTTCCCTTCCCCTCTCTCTTTCTCTCTTATCTTTTCGTCTTTCTTCTCCTTCCCTACTCTCTCTTTCTCTAATTCTTTTCACCCTTTTTTTTTCGTTTCTCGCCATTCTCTTCTTCTCTTTTTCTTTTTATTTCTCTATTTCCTCTGTCCCTTGTCTTTTTTTCCTTTCCATCTCTGCCTCCCTCTCATCCCCTCCCCACTTTATCCCTCTTCCTCTCGCTATCTCTCTCTGTTTTTCTCTCTTCTCTCTCTCTCTCTCTCTTCTCTTTCTTTTATCTCTCCCTCTTCTATCTCTCTCTCCAACACCCTCCCCCCTTACTCAATTTGTTTCTCTTTCTTCTCTCTCCTCTTCCGTCCCCCTCTCTTGCTTCTTCCTTTTCTCACACACCTCTTTCTATCCTTCTTCTTCCCCCTCTCCTTCTCTGTCTCTTTCCCGCTCTCCCTTTTCTCCTTATCCCCTCCTACTCTCTCCTTATTGCTCCTCTCTCTCCTCATCTTTCTCTCTCCCTAACTCCCTCCCCCTCTCTCTTCTCATCCCCCCACCCTCTTCTCCCTCACACTTCCACCTCTCTCCCTCACACCCAGACTCTCTCCCTCACTTCCTTCCCTTCTCCCTCACACCTCCGCCTCTCTCTCTCACACCCAAACTCTCTCCTTCCTCCCCCACCTCTCCCTCAATACCAAATATTTTTGCACATTTCCCTCCTTCCCTTCTTCTTTTGCCTTCCTTCTTCTCCCCTCCCACCTCCTATCTTTCAACCAAGCTCCCCCTAACTCCTTCCTCCACCTCTCTCTCTCAATCTCTCTCTCTCTCTCTCTCTCTCTCTCTCTCTCTCTCTCTCTCTCTCTTTCTCTCTCTCTCTCCATCTCCCACACCCTTTCGCTCTTTCCCCTCCTTCCCCTTCCTCTCTTCCCCTCTTGCAGCTCCTCTCGAGTGTCCTTACCCGACCCGCAGGCGCGATCCTAAGGACACAATCTCACGAGCTGTGGCCATCAAAGCAGCCACTGACCCGCGAGATTTGAATGGAATAACCAAGTGAGTTGAGAGTGGCGACGCTGGCGGGCCGGAGGCGCAGGGAGACGCAGAGAAAGAGAGAGAGAGAGAGAGAGAGAGAGAGAGAGAGAGAGAGAGAGAGAGAGAGAGAGAGAGAGAGAGAGAGAGAGAGAGAGAGAGAGAGAGAGAGAGAGAGAGAGAGAGAGAGAGAGAGAGAGAGAGAGGGAGAGGTGAGAGAGAGAGAGAGAGAGAGAGAGAGAGAGAGAGAGAGAGAGAGAGAGAGAGAGAGAGAGAGAGAGAGAGAGAGAGAGAGAGAGAGAGAGAGAGGCGGAGAGGACACGGTGACACGGGGACACGAGGACACGAGGAGATGAGGATATGAGGATATAAAGATACGAGGATAAGAAGATACGAGGACACGATGGTTCGGAAATCCGAGGACACGACGACCCGACTACTAGAGGACATCAAGACCCGAAAATACGAGGACATGAAGGCATTAAGCAAGAAGACCGGAGGACACAGCGATTCGAGGACACGGAGACCCCAAAACAAGAAGACACAAAGACCTGAGGACACGAAGACTCGAGGACACGAGGGCACGCAGACTCGAGGACATGAGGACACCAGTATCCGAGGACAGGACTCGAAGACATAAGGACACGAGGAGACGAAGGACACGGGGTCTTTTACTATTATTACTTTTACTGTTGCAGTTATGATTTCTATTATTATCATTATTATTATCATCATTATCTTTATCATTATAATTGATATAATCAGAATTATCACTACTGTTATTATCATTATTATCATTATTATCACTAAGATTATTATTATCATTATCACTATCGTTATCATCATCATTATCACCATAACTGTTATTGTTATCATTATTGTTTTTATCTTTATTACTTAATCTAAAATCATTATTATTATCATAATTATAATTCTTATTGTTGTTGTTGTTATTATCACTATCTTTATAATTTTTATTGCTTTTCTTATCATCATCATTATCATTATGCTTATCATAATCAAGAAAAGTGAAGCCCATCGCCATCGGGACTGAAGGAGCGAGCTTTGCATTTCTTTTGGGAGGAAAAGGAAAAGAGAGAGAGGGAGGGAGAGGAGGGAATAGGGAGAGGGACAGAGAGAGAGAGATGGAAAGAGTGAGAGGGGGGAGGGAGAGGGAGAGAGAGAGGAAGGTGGAAAAAGGGAGAGGGGGAGGGAGAGGGGGGGGGCAGAGAGAAAGGTGGAAAGAGGGAGAGGGGGAGGGGGAGGGAGAGGGAGAGAGAGAGAAAGGTGGAAGAGAGAGAGGGAGAGAGAGAGAGAGAGAGAGAGAGAGAGAAAGGTGGAAAGAGGGAGAGGTGGAGGGAGAGGGAGAGAGAAAGAGAAATGGAAAGAGTGAGAGGGGGGGGGGGGGCAGAGAGAAAGGGGGAAAGAGGGAGAGGGAGAGTAATGGTAAGGGGGGGGGGGGGGGCAGGAGAGGGTGGCCCGCGATAAAGGTTTACATAGGAGGGAGAGGGAGAGGGAGAGAAAGAGAGAAAAGAAAAGAGAAAAAGAGATATTTTTCCCTGCATCGAGCGGAGGCCGTGGCATTTTAATGTTTTTTTTTTCTATTTTTTGAGAATCGTCTGAACCACCTTGTTTCCCTTCTTTCCATAACATATTTATCGTCAAATAACCTAAACTTCCATAACTTTATAATCGAAGACAATAAATCTTAGTGTTGCAATAGATAATGGCTGCTATGGGGCAATGGGCGAGGCAACATTACAAGTTGCAACCAATCCACTACGACCAATCCAAGTAATAACCTGAGACGTCAGCTCAACCTTGTTGCAAAGTTATCTGGCTGGAACGAAAAAAACAATCATGAAAGAGTCTCAATTCATACTGGCTTTCTCAGAAAAGAAAAAAAAAACAATGTGTAAAATGTAAATATAAACCGAAATGCAATTTTTGAAAGTCCTATTTCGCCAGACTAAGCAAAGGATTGTTGTCCTTTTCCAAAACATTGACTAGTGCGGAGGTCAAAGTCAACACAAAACCAATAAATGAAAACCAAGTTATGATAATTATGATTCTGAATATCTTCACACTTCCAAGATTAATTACACACATTTTGATATTCTTTTTCAACAAAACCCAAAATTAGAGAACCAACAGGCACTCCAGCACTCCTTTAGGCGAAGTTTTACCTAGACCATGGCTCTGGACTGTGCTGTCGAGATGCATATAACCCCGTATAAAGATATCTTTTACAAGTATCTGTACTAGCTTCTGTTTAGCCTCAGAATGATATGTATTGACTCTTGATTATAAGAAGTGATTTTTATTTATTTATTTTTTATTTATTTAATTATTTTTTTACTATCATTTCTATCATCATCATTGCTGTTATTATTATCATAATTGATTATATTATTATCCTCATTGTTATCATTCTTATCGTCTTTACTATCAGTATTATTATGATCATTATTATTGTTGATATCATTATCATTATCATTTTGCTATTAGTGTCATTATTATTATGCTTGTTATTATCATTGGTAATAACCTTAATCATAATAGCATTCTACTTAATCAAGGAAGCAATAAAAAAAGAAGATAACATTGATGATGCTATTAATATAACATTGAAATTAATAATACTGATAATTATGTTAATAACAAGGGAAATGAATAATTGTATGGTAATAAAAGCAACTATGGTAGCAAATGATAATGAAAATCATATTATCAATAGTAATGGTAATGATACTAAGAATTATATAAGGATGATAATAACAACGCAACAGTAATGATATGTGTAATTATGAAAATGAACATAATAATAACAACAAATAATAATGATAAAATATAATGGTGATAATAAAAAGATGAAAATGATAACAGCGATAATGATATAAATGGGAATGAAATTATTAATGATTATAATAATTATAATAATTATAATAATAAAAAAACAATAATAATGATTATATCAAGGATAAGAAAATAGAATATAATGATGATGTACAAATAATGATGGTAACAATAATAAGATTAATAACAACATCAAGGAATATGACAACAACAATAATGATAACATTAAAGACAAAAATTATAGTAAAGATGAAAATGATCATGATTATAGTAATAAAATGATGATGCTGATGCAGATGGTAATGAAAATAGTGATGATAAAATAATGGTAATGATGAAAGTAATGATAATGAAAATTATGATAAAAATATGTTCAATAATGACGACAACAACAACAATAATGATAAGGATAATAATTCTTATAACAAGGATAATAATGATTATGATAATAATGATGATAATAATGATTATTAAAATCATAAGAATAATAAGAACGACACCAACATCAATATCATGATAATAATCATGATAATGATATTGATAATGTTAACAAAAATGATATGAATAATATGGTAATATGAAAATAATGATAATATAAAAATAATGATGATAAGCATGAAAATGATAATATCAATAATGAGAACGATAATGATGATAATAATGATAATACTGACGATAACTATAATGATAATGATAATACTGATAATGATAACATGATGATGATGATGGTGACACTATTGATGATGATGATAAGAATCGTAATGATGATAACAATGATGTTGATTATAATGAATGAATCGATTAATGCATAGATAAGACGTGAAAAAAATAATAATTGATTTCACTTCTTGTCTGTGGCCGGTTCATAGTCTATTATACCTTTCTCCCTGTCTTTGTTTCTCTCTCTCTGTCTTTCTTCTCTGCTCTCTTCTCTCTCTCCACTCTTTCTTTCTTCCTCTCTCTTCCTCTCTCTCTCTCTCTCTCTCATCTATCTCTCCTCTCCTCCCTATTTTCTTCTCTCTCTCTCTCTCTCCAAAGACTCATCTCGTTCCTGCCATCTCTCCCCCCCCTTCCTTCCCTTCCTCTCACATTTTGCTTTCCCTCTCCTTTCCTTCTTCTCCCCTATCCCTTTCCCTCCCTCCCCCCCTTTTCACTTCTTCATCCCTTCCCTCCCTCTCTCTCTCTTCGTGGAGGGGGAGGTGGTGGTGGGGGGGGTGGGGGAGGTTAACCCTTCCCTCCCTCCTCATTCCCTCTCTCTCTATCTCTCCTCCCTACCTTCTCTCTCTCTCTCATCCGTCCCTCCTCCCTCCCTTCCTCCCTCTCCCCTCTCCCTCCCTCCCTCCCTCATCCCCCCCTTGTCCCCTCCCTCCCTCCATCCTCCCTCCTCCATCCCTTCCCACCCCTCCCTCCATCCCTTCTCCATAATCCCACTCTCACCCCCCCCTCCCCCTTAAATCTCTCTCCGTCCCCATATTTTCCCCCCTCTAAAACCCCTAACCCCTTTGGCTCCCGCCGTTTCTCTCTCATTCCCCCCCCCTCACTCTCTCTTTCTCTCTCTCTCACTGGCTATTCCTTAGGCAACGAACTCTAATCTCGCCTGCTCGAAAATTTCAGGGCAGCGCAGACATCAAAGTGAGGGAAACAAGTGGAGGCGAGAGACGAGAGGAGAGAGGAGAGAGAGAGAGAGAGAGAGAGAGAGAGAGAGTGAGAGAGGAGAAAGAGAGTGAGAGATGAGAGAGAGAGAGAGTGAGAGAGATAGAGAGAGAGAGAGAGAGAGAGAGAGAGAGAGAGAGGAGAGAGAGAGAGAGAGAGAGAGAGAGAGAGGAGAAAGAGAGTGAGAGAGAGAGAGAGAGAGAGAGAGAGAGAAAGAGAGCGAAATCAGGAAAGAGAGAGAAAGGGAAAGATAGATAGACAGATAGAGATCAGGAGAGAGAGAGATCAGGAGAGAGAGAGAGAAGAGAAAGAGAGCGAAATCAGGAAAGAGAGAGAAAGGGAAAGATAGATAGACAGATAGAGATCTGGAGAAAGAGAGATCAGGAGAGAGAGAGATCAGGATAGAGAGAGAGAAGAGAAAGAGAGAGAGAGAGAGAGAGAGAGAGAGAGAGAGAGAGAGAGAGAGAGAGAGAGAGAGAGAGGAGAAGAGAGAAGTTGAGATGAGAGGAGAGAGATAGAGAGATGAGATTGTAGATAGAGAGGAGAGGGAGAGAGAGAGAGAGAGGAGAGGAGAAGAAGAGAAGAGGAGAGGAGAAGGAAGCGAGAAAAGAGAGAGAGAAGAAAAGAGAAAAGAGAGAGAGAGAGAGAGAGAGAGAGAGAGAGAGAGAGAAAGAGAGAAAGAGAGAGAGAGAGAGAGAGAGAGAGAGAAAGAGGTATTCGTCAGACCAGAGACATACGTCAACAAAGAGGGATCTGTCATAGCATGTTTTTTTTTTTTTGTTTTTGTTTTTTCATTTCTTTTCAGCTTTTTTCAAGATCACTGTACGAGCACCTTTTCATTCAGATTTTTTGTTTTGTTTTGTTTTGTTTTTGATGATATATAAAAATCTCATTCGTATTCTGTTTAGAAGAAGATTTTCAAAAATTTATGTTGCAATGAATGTTTATTATTAATCGTTTCTCAGCATTTGGAGTGAATAATCTATCTATTTGTCTGTCTGTCTGTCTATTTTTCTATATATCCATTTATCTATATGTCTGTTTGTCTATTTTTCTGTCTATCCATCTATCTATCTGTCTGTCTGTCTATTTTTTCTGTCTATCCATCTATCTATCTCTCTGTATTTACTTCGTTGTATATCTTTATGTTTTAATCTACCTTCTTCTCTATATCTCTCTATCGATCTATGTATCTATCTATGTGATTGTAAAAAAATCAGTGAATGATAAACAACAAAACAAATACACAGCCAAGAATCCATAACATAAACCATACATAAATATAATCACACATATAAAAATACCCCCCCCCCAAAAAAAAAAAAAAAAAAAAAAAAAAAAAAAAAAAAAAAATAAAAATAAAACAAAAAAAACAAAAAAAGGAAAAAAAAAAAAAAAAGAAAAAAAAAAGTAATAAAAATAAACTAACCAAATATGGGGGAAAAATCACAACAACAAAGACAACAGGTCCCAGCAGACAAACAAACAAACAAACACAGAACCAGACAAAGAGATGAGCTGACAAACAACAAAAGCAGAAAGATACAAAAGAAGATGGAATGACAGGCAACAAGATGAAGCTTCCGACCTTCTGGAAGTCATAGAGAAGTTAACTCGGAAAATATCCTGCTTCCTTCACTCAGAGGGAGAGAAAGGGAGAGAGAGAAAGAGAGAGAGAGGAGGGGAGGAGAAGAAAAGAGGAGGGAAAGAAGAGGAGAGGGCTTGGTGGGGGGAGAGATAGTGGGAGAGAAAGGGGAATGGAGCGAGGGGGAGGGCGGAGGCGAGGGGGAGGGAGGGAGAGAAAAGAAGGAAAAAGGATCGAAAAGAAGAAGAAACAGGGAGTGAGTGAAGGAAGGAGGAGGGGGAAAGGGAGGAGGGGATGGGGGAAAGGGAGGGAGGAGCGTGGGGGGGGAAGAAAGGGAAGGGGGAGGGAGGGGGTTGAGAGAGGGAAAGGTGGAGAGGTGAGGGAGGAGAGGGGAGAGGGAGGAGAGAAGAGGAGAGAGGACGAGAAGAGATGGATAAGAGGGAGGGGGGGGGAGGAGCGAAGAGAGAGAGAGAGGAGAGGAGAGAGAGAGGAGAGGAAAGAGATAGATAGTTAATATTGAGAGGAGAGAAAGGAGATTGTGGAGCGAGAGAGACGAGAGAGGGAGAGAGAGCGAAGCGAGAGCTGACGAGAGAGAGGCGGAAAGTGGGTAGAGGAGGAGGTGATGGAGAGAGAGAGAGAGAGAGAGAGAGAGAGAGAGAGAGGAGAGAGAGAGAGAGGAGAGAGAGAGAGAGAAACAACATAAATAGAGAGACAGAGGAAACATACAAATTAAAAATGTGTCTCTACTTGTGTTTACGTACTTGTTGCATGTAACAATGTAACAGACACATTGAATTATGCTTACGCTAATCAATCAATGAATCCTACCAGTAGCCTTTTATCTCAATAAATAACTAAGACCTGCCTTAGCATCATGCAAGTTGAAAAGATGAGAAAGAGAACTTATTATGAAGAGCATAAACTATGTCTGTAAACGAAGGTCTATATTAAAGGTATTCTGCAATTGCTTCAAAGTTATCTTTTTGCATTAACAGTAGGGTGATTTATACATATATGATAAGCGTTTAATTACCATTATTGGTATCATTGTTGTTGTTGTTATCGTTATCGTATCATGGTTATTGCAATTGATATTCTCCTTATAGTCATTTTTTTGGAATGGCTCTCATCTTTGATAAAATTATTGTCATTATCATCAATTTAGATACCATCATTGTAATAATTATCAATGCATTTATTATTAAAATTGTTAGTAGTAAATTCATCATTATAATCATTATTTCTATCACCATCATCATTACCTCCATGAAATAACACCCAAATATAATAATACTCGAACTAATAGTTCTATACTTCAGCGGGAAGCAGTAGTAGTAGTGTGGCCTATGGGTATTTCTCCCGTCATTATCAATCATCATTTGTCCCGTTCCATCTCATCTCCCTTCTTCACTATCCCCCAATTTCATTTCCTTTCTAGTTTCAGCGCCACATTTCCTCCCCTCGAAAACTTTTTCAACTTCATCATCTCCCCTCATCTCATTTTCTTTCTCCCTATCACCGCTCTATCTAACCTCCCCCCCCCCATCTAATCACCCTATCTCATTTCCTTTTCTCATCACCGGCTTTCACGTCCCATCTCATTTCCCTTCTCTCATCACCGCTCTTTCTCATCTCCCTTACCTCTCTGGTTGCCCTATCTCATCTCCCATCCCACCTTCGCTGCTCTATCTCATTTTCCTCTCTCCCCCCCCCCCCCTCCCCCCCCCCCCCCCCCCCCCCCCCCCCCCCCCACCCCCCACCCCCATCCCCCCCCCCCCCCCCCCCCCCCCCCCCCCCCCTCCCCCCCCCCCTTTATAGCTTCATCTCATCTCCCTTTCCCGCTCGCCGCCTCTCGTAGACCATCTCATCTCCTCCCTCCTCCCTCGTAGCTCCATCTCACTTCCCTTCCTCCCCCCCCCCACTCCTCTCGTATCCCCATCTCATTTCCCTCCCCCCTTCACCGCCCCTCGCCGCCCCCGTCCCGCTCACGGTAAACAGGGTTGCTAAGCCAGCACTGTTTAACGAGTTTCGGCAAGTTTTTGTTCTTCTGTCGAGACGCCCCGGAACTTCGGAGTTGAGACCCATTTATATTCATATTACTGCGAAATTCATTACCTCCATCCGGGGATTTCGAATATCTCTTTTCTAGCTGTTGATAACCTTGAAACATCTCGATTGAGAATAAAAGAAATGGATGGGAAAAAAGCGAAAAAGATCTTGGGCGTTGACTTTCGGAACAGTTCTCATAGTTTGATGATAGATTGTTTCGTTATTATCTAACATACAACACATTTTTCTAAAGTTAAAATCTGATTGACGGAATCGAAATTAACTATAAAAGCAGTGATAGATAGGTTATTGATTCAATTAGCTCTTATTTTAGAACTATTTACGGGGGTTACTGTTCACGTTTAAATTGAAACAAAGGGCAGGCAAAAGGCGCAGCAAAAGACGGAAATATACTGAACGTATTTATTCGTTAATTCTACAACTGCCTCGTTCAAAGTGTGATGCTCTATTGTTTCTAAGTATGTGTGTATTTGTTTCTTGGCATTTTTTTCCCCTTCTGTGCGCGCGCG